>NC_090653.1:198496325-198852388 GCF_040937935.1 Hyperolius riggenbachi | reverse complement strand
GGACACCTGTCTTAACTAGTCACCTGTATAAAAGACACCTGTCCACAGAATCAATCAAGCAGACTCTAAACTCTCCAACATGGGAAAGACCAAAGAGCTGTCCAAGGATGTCAGAGACAAAATTGTAGACCTGCACAAGGCTGGAATGGGCTACAAAACCATTAGCAAGAAGCTGGGAGAGAAGGTGACAACTGTTGGTGCGATTGTTCGAAAATGGAAGGAGCACAAAATGACCATCAATCGACCTCACTCTGGGGCTCCACGCAAGATCTCACCTCATGGGGTGTCAATGATTCTGAGAAAGGTGAAAAAGCATCCTAGAACTACACGGGAGGAGTTAGTGAATGACCTCAAATTAGCAGGGACCACAGTCACCAAGAAAACCATTGGAAACGCATTACACCGCAATGGATTAAAATCCTGCAGGGCTCGCAAGGCCCCCCTTCTCAAGAAGGCACATGTGCAGGCCCGTCTGAAGTTTGCCAATGAACACCTGAATGATTCTGTGAGTGACTGGGAGAAGGTGCTGTGGTCTGATGAGACCAAAATAGAGCTCTTTGGCATTAACTCAACTCGCTGTGTTTGGAGGAAGAAAAATGCTCCCTATGACCCCCAAAACGCCGTTCCCACCGTCAAACATGGGGGTGGAAACCTTTTGCTTTGGGGTTGTCTTTCTGCTAAGGGCACAGGACAACTCAATCGCATTAACGGGAAAATGGACGGAGCCATGTATCGTGAAATCCTGAACGACAACCTTCTTCCCTCTGCCAGGAAACTGAAAATGGGTCGTGGATGGGTGTTCCAGCACGACAATGACCCAAAACATACAGCAAAAGCAACAAAGGAGTGGCTCAAGAAGAAGCACATTAAGGTCATGGAGTGGCCTAGTCAGTCTCCGGACCTTAATCCAATAGAAAACCTATGGAGGGAGCTCAAGCTCAGTTGCACAGAGACAGCCTCGAAACCTTAGGGATTTAGACATGATCTGCAAAGAGTGGACCAACATTCCTCCTAAAATGTGTGCAAACTTGGTCATCAATTACAAGAAACGTTTGACCTCTGTGCTTGCAAACAAGGGTTTTTCCACTAAGTATTAAGTCTTTTATTGTTAGAGGGTTCAAAAACTTATTTCACTCAATGAAATGCAAATCAGTTGCTATCTTTTATTTAAGGTTATTTTTTCGATTTTGATGTGCTATCTGCCACTGTTAAAATAAACCTACCATTGAAATGATACTGTTCTGAGACTTTTCATTTCTTTGTCATTGGACAAACTTACAAAATCAGTGAGGGGTCAAATAATTATTTCCTCCACTGTAGGTAGTATAATCTCTTACTCGCCCTGTTTTAAAAGAACAGGCAAATGTTTGATTCATGGGGGCAGCCATCTTTTTGGTTGAAAGGAGGTGACAAGGAGCAGGAGACACAGTTCCAACTGTCCTGTGTCCTGATCACCCCTCCCAGCTGCGCACCCTAGGCTTCAAATGTCAAATTCAAAATGTAAGAAAAAAAATTTGTACCAAAACCGCAGAACGAGAGCAACATCAGAAATCCCATCATGTTTTGCACAGCATCGGGGGGGGGAAAAGCCTGAGCAATTTTCTTCTGTGCATCTAAAAATGAGGCTTGGGTAAGAAAAACAAAGTTCTGATGCTGTGAAACTGTTAAAGAAACACCAAGCCTTTTCAGTACTGCTGAGTCGATTTTTATTCTGGAGGTTCACTTTAACCTCCTTGGCGGTAACCCCGTGTGTGACACGGGGTAAGCCGCCGGAGGGTGCCGCTGAGGCCCTGCTGGGCCGATTTACATAATTTTTTTTTTTTTTTTTGCTGGACGCAGCTAGCACTTTGCTAGCTGCGCCAGCACCCCGATCGCCGCCGCGCGCCTGATCGCCGCTATCCGGTGCGGCGCACCCCCCCCCCCCCGACCCCTGCGCTGCCTGGCCAATCAGTGCCAGGCAGCGCCAAGGGGTGGATCGGGTCTCCCAATGACGTCCCGACGTCATTCCGCCCCGTCGCCATGGCGACGGGGGAAGCCCTCCAGGAAATCCCGTTCTTTGAACGGGATTTCCTATCGCCGGAGGCGATCGGCGGGGCTGGGGGGATGCCGCTGAGCAGCGGCTATCGTGTAGCGAGCCCTGGGCTCGCTACATGATTTAAAAAAAAAAAAAAAACTGCTGCGCTGCCCCCTGGCGGTATTTTTCATACCGCCAAGGGGGTTAAAGGGAAGGTTCAGTGATGCCTTGAAAAAAATAAAAATCCATATCCACTTGGGGCTTCCTCCAGCTTGTGGCAGGCAGGAGGTGCCCTCGCTGCCGCTCCAGAGGCTCCCAGTCGTCTTCGGTGGCCGACCTGGCCAGGTCGGGCTCTTCTGCGTCCCACGCGGGCGCGCTGACGTCATCGGACGTCCTCCGGGCTGTACTGCGCAGGTGCTAAAATTCCAGGATAGTATAAATACCCCCCAAATGACCCCATTTTTGGAAAGAAGACATCCCAAAGTATTCACTGAGGGGCATGGCGAGTTCATAGAATTTTTTTTTTTTTTTTGTCACGTTAGTGGAAAATGACACTTTGTGGGGAAAAAAACAATAAAAATCAATTTCCGCTAACTTGTGACAAAAATAAACTCGCCATACTCCTAACGGAATACCTTGGGTTGTCTTCTTTCTATAACGGGGTCATTTGTGGTGTTCCGTTACTGCCCTGGCATTTTAGGGGCCCTAAACCGTGAGGAGTAGTCTTGAATCTAAATGTCTCAAAATGACCTGTGAAATCCTAAAAATACTCATTGGACTTTGGGCCCCTTAGCGCAGTTAGGGTGCAAAAAATCCCCATACTCAGAAGTAGTAGAATGTGTTTTACAGCGTAGTTTTACACATACCCATGCTGGGTGGGTGAAATATCTCTGTAAATGGTGTGTATGTGTGTGTGTGTGTGTTAAAAAAAAAAAAAAAAGGAAAAAGTTGTCTATTTACAGAGATTTCTCCCACCCAGCATGGGTATGTGTGAAGACACCCCAAAACACATTATACTACTTCTCCTGAGTACGGGGATACCACATATATGACACTTTTGCAGCCTAGCTGTGCAAAGGGGCCCACAGTCCAATAAGTACCGTTAGGATTTCACAGGTCAATTTTACTCATTTGTTTTCCAGACTACACCTCACGGTCTAGGGCCCCTAAAATGCTAGGGAAGTATAGGAACCCGACAAGTGAACCCATTTTGGAAAGAAGACACCCCAAGGTATTCCATGAGGGGTATGATGAGTTCATAGAATATTTTATTTTTTGACAGAAGTTAGTGGAAATGGATTTTTAAGGGATTTTTTTTTTCTCACAAACTGTCATTTTCCACTAACTTGTGACAAAAAATAAGATACTCTATGAACTCACCATACCCCTCACAGAATACCTTGGTGTCTTTTTACCAAAATGGGGTCACTTGTGGGGTTCCTATACTGCCTTGGCATTTTAGGGGCCCTAAACTGAGTAGTCTGGAAACCAAATAATTAAAATTGACCTGTGAAATTCTAAAGGTACTCATTGGACTTTGGGCCCCTTTGCACAGGTAGGCTGCAAAAAAGTGTCACGTGTGGTATCGCTGTACTCAGGAATAGTAGTATGTGTTTTGGGGTGTATTTTCACACATAACCAATCCTGTGTGTGAGAAATATCTCTGTAAATGACAATTTTTTCCATTTTATTTTTTTTTACACTAAATTGTCATTTACAGAGATTACTCCTACCCAGCATGGGTATGTGTGGAAAGACACCCCAAAACACATTATACTACTACTCCTGAGAATGGCAATACCATATGTGACTTTTTTTTTTTTTTGCAGGCTAGCTGCGCAAACTTGCCCAAAGTCCAACGAGCACCTTTAGGCTTTACAGCGGTGCTCACAATTTAGGCCCCCACCAAACAATTCCAGGACAGTAAACGCCCCAGAAATGACCCAATTTTGGAAAGAAACCCCAAGGTATTACACGAGGGGCATAGTAAGTTCATATAAAATATTTTGTCACAAGTTAGCGGAAAATGACACTTTGTGGGGAAAAAATAAAATCAATTTCTGCTAACTTATGACAAAAAATAAAATTTCTATGAACTCACCATGCCCCTCAGCGAATACCTTGGGGTGTCTTCTTTCCAAAATGGGGTCACTTGTGGGGGGGGGGGTCTGTCCTGGCATTTTAGCATCTCCACAATCATTACATGTATGGCCAGTATTAGGAGTTTCTGCTATACTCATATTGGGCATGATGGGTACGGGTGATGCATTTTTTTTTTTTCTCCATAAAAGGAAAAGTGAACGGCAAAGATTCTCACATTCGCATTGATCAATGTGGATGAAAAAAATATCTGCCGAAATATGTGAAATAGGGGCATGGCGTTTGCCAGGACAGAGCACCGCCCACAAAATTTTCCAAACCTACTTTGCTCCTATGCCCTGGCAAACCCGATTAATCCATTCACATCGATGTGGATGAAAAAACCTTTGCCAGTTTTGATACAAAGTGCTTGCCAAAGCATAGGAGCTCCAACACCGCCCCTCAGCTCATATGCCTTGGCAAACGTATCTTACTGCGGAGGAGAAATCTCGTCCTGCAGCGCTGCATGCACCGACTTGTGTGTAATCTGACAGACACGCAATGCTTCTGTCACCATCAGTGCTGCAGCTGGTTGATCGATCAGTCGTTCGCTCGGTCCACCTGGAAGGATGGAAAAAGAGGGGAAAAATACAAAAAAGCAAGCAGTAATGCAAGAAATTCATTAACTTTTGTAAACTTTATTAACCACTTGAGGACCTAGGGCTTTCTACCCCTTAAGGACCGGCCACTTTTTTTCCATTCAGACCACTGCAGCTTTCACGGTTTATTGCTCGCTCATACAACCTACCACCTAAATGAATTTTGGCTCCTTTTCTTGTCACTAATAAAGCTTTCTTTTAGTGCTATTTGATTGCTCCTGCGATTTTTACTTTTTATTATATTCAGCAAAAAAGACATGAATTTTGGCAAAAAAATGATTTTTTTAACTTTCTGTGCTGACAGTTTTCAAATAAAGTAAAATTTCTGTATACATGCAGCGCGAAAAATGTGGACAAACATGTTTTTGATAAAAAAAAACCCATTCAGTGTATATTTATTGGTTTGGGTAAAAGTTATAGCGTTTACAAACTATGGTGCAAAAAGTGAATTTTCCCATTTTCAAGCATCTCTGACTTTTCTGACCCTCTGTCATGTTTCATGAGGGGCTAGAATTCCAGGATAGTATAAATACCCCCCAAATGACCCCATTTTGGAAAGAAGACATCCCAAAGTATTCAATGAGAGGCATAGTGAGTTCATAGAAGATATTATTTTTTGTCACAAGTAAGCGGAAAATGACACTTTGTGAAAAAAAAAAAAAAAAAAAAAAGTTTCCATTTCTTCTAACTTGCGACAAAAAAAAATGAAATCTGCCACGGACTCACCATGCTCCTCTCTGAATACCTTGAAGTGTCTACTTTCCAAAATGAGGTCATTTGTGGGGTGTGTTTACTGTCCTGACATTTTGGGGGGTGCTAAATTGTAAGCACCCCTGTAAAGCCTGAAGGTGCTCATTGGACTTTGGACCCCTTAGCGCAGTTAGGGTGCAAAAAAGTGCCACACATGTGGTATTGCCGTACTCAGGAGAAGTAGTATAATGTGTTTTGGGGTGTATTTTTACACATACCCATGCTGGGTGGGAGAAATATCTCTGTAAATGACAATTTGTTAATTTTTTTTACACACAATTGTCCATTTACAGAGATCTTTCTCCCACTCAGCATGGGTATGTGTAAAAATACACCACAAAACACATTATACTACTTCTCCTGAGTACGGCGATACCACATGTGTGGCACTTTTTTGCACCCTAACTGCGCTAAAGGGCCCAAAGTCCAATGAGTACCTTTAGAATTTCACAGGTCATTTTGAGAAATTTCGTTTCAAGACTACTCCTCACGGTTTAGGGCCCCTAAAATGCCAGGGCAGTATAGGAACCCCACAAATGACCCCATTTTAGAAAGAAGACACCCCAAGGTATTCCGTTAGGAGTATAGTGAGTTCATAGAAGATTTTATTTTTTTGTCAAAAGTTAGCGGAAATTGATTTTAATTGTGTTTTTTCACAAAGTGTCATTTTCCACTAACTTTTGACAAAAAATAAAATCTTCTATGAACTCACCATACTCCTAACGGAATACCTTGGGGTGTCTTCTTTCTAAAATGGGGTCATTTGTGGGGTTCCTATACTGCCCTGGCATTTTAGGGGCCCTAAACCGTGAGGAGTAGTCTTGAAACGAAATTTCTCAAAATGACCTGTGAAATTCTAAAGGTACTCATTGGACTTTGGGCCCTTTAGCGCAGTTAGGGTGCAAAAAAGTGCCACACATGTGGTATCGCCGTACTCAGGAGAAGTAGTACAATGTGTTTTGGGGTGTATTTTTACACATACCCATGCTGGGTGGGAGAAATACCTCTGTAAATGGACAATTGTGTGTAAAAAAATCAAAAGATTGTCATTTACAGAGGTATTTCTCCCACCCAGCATGGGTATGTGTAAAAATACACCCCAAAACACATTATACTACTTCTCCCGAGTACGGCGATACCACATGTGTGGCACTTTTTTGCACCCTAACTGCACTAAGGGGCCCAAAGTGCAATGAGTACCTTTAGGATTTCACAGGTCATTTTTGTTTCAAGACTACTCCTCACGGTTTAGGGCCCCTAAAATGCCAGGGCAGTATAGGAACCCCACTAATGACCCCATTTTAGAAAGAAGACACCCCAAGGTATTCCGTTAGGAGTATGGTGAGTTCATAGAAGTTTTTATTTTTTTGTCACAAGTTAGCGGAAATTGATTTTAATAGTTTTTTTTCACAAAGTGTCATTTTCCGCTAACTTGTGACAAAAAATAAAATCTTCTATGAACTCACCATACTCCGTACGGAATACCTTTGGGTGTCTTCTTTCTAGAATGGGGTCATTTGTGGGGTTCCTATACTGCCCTGGCATTTTAGGGGCCCTAAACCGTGAGGAGTAGTCTTGAAACCAAATGTCGCAAAATGACCTGTGAAATCCTAAAGGTACTCATTGGACTTTGGGCCCCTTAGCGTACTTAGGGTGTAAAAAAGTGTCACACATGTGGTACCGCCGTACTCAGGAGAAGTAGTATAATGCGTTTTGGGGTGTATTTTTACACATACCCATGCTAAGTGGGAGAAATATCTCTGTAAATGACAATTGTTTGATTTTTTTACACACAATTGTCCATTTACATAGAAATTTCTCCCATCCAGCATGGGTATGTGTAAAAATACACCCCAAAACACATTATACTACTTTTCCTGAGTACAGCGGTACCACATGTGTGACAATTTTTGCAGCCTAGGTGCGCTAAGGGGCCCAACGTCCTATTCACAGGTCATTTTGAAGCATTTGTTTTCTAGACTACTCCTCGCGGTTTAGGGCCCCTAAAATGCCAGGGCAGTATAGGAACCCCACAAGTGACCCCATTTCTAGAAAGAAGACACCCCAAGGTATTCCGTTAGGTGTATGGCGAGTTCATAGAAGATTTTATTTTTTGTCACAAGTTAGTGAAAAATGACTTTGTGAAAAAAAACCAATAAAAATTAATTTCCGCTAACTTTTGACAAAAATAAAATCTTCTATGAACTCGTCATACACCTAACAGAATACCTTGGGGTGTCTTTTTTTCTAAAATAGGGTCACTTGTGGGGTTCCTATACCGCCCTGGCATTTTACAGGCCCAAAACCGTGAGTAGTCTGGAAACCAAATGTCTCAAAATGACTGTTCAGGGGTATAAGCATCTGCAAATTTTGATGACAGGTGGTCTATGAGGGGGCGAATTTTGTGGAACCGGTCATAAGCAGGGTGGCCTTTTAGATGACAGGTTGTATTGGGCCTGATCTGATGGATAGGAGTGCTAGGGGGGTGACAGGAGGTGATTGATGGGTGTCTCAGGGGGTGGTTAGAGGGGAAAATAGATGCAATCAATGCACTGGGGAGGTGATCGGAAGGGGGTCTGAGGGGGATCTGAGGGATGCCGAGTGATCAGGAGCCCACACGGGGCAAATTGGGGCCTGATCTGATGGGTAGGTGTGCTAGGGGGTGACAGGAGGTGATTGATGGGTGTCTCAAGGTGTGATTAGAGGGGGGAATAGATGCAAGCAATGCACTGGCGAGGTGATCAGGGCTGGGGTCTGAGGGCATTCTGAGGGTGTGGGCGGGTGATTGAGTGCCCTAGGGGCAGATAGGGGTCTAATCTGATAGGTAGCAGTGACAGGGGGTGATTGATGGGTAATTAGTGGGTGTTTAGGGTAGAGAATAGATGGAAACACTGCGCTTGGGTGGTGATCTGATGTCGGATCTGCGGGCGATCTATTGGTGTGGGTGGGTGATCAGTTTGCCCGCAAGGGCAGGTTAGGGGCTGATTGATGGGTGGCAGTGACAGCGGGTGGTTGATGGGTGGAAGTGACAGGGGGTGATTGATGGGTGGCAGTGACAGGGGGTGATTGATGGGTGATTGATAGGTGATTGACAGGTAATCAGTGGGTTATTACAGGGGAGAACAGATGTAAATATTGCACTGGCGAATTGATAAGGGGGGGTCTGAGGGCAATCTGAGCGTGTAGGCGGGCGATTGGGTGCCCGCAAGGGGCAGATTAGGGTCTGATCTGATGGGTAACAGTGACAGGTGGTGATAGGGGGTGATTGATGGGTAATTAGTGGGTGTTTAGAGGAGAGAATAGATGTAAACGCTGCGCTTGGGTGGTGATCTGATGTCGGATCTGCGGGCGATCTATTGGTGTGGGTGGGTGATCAGATTGCCCGCAAGGGGCAGGTTAGGGGCTGATTGTTGGGTGGCAGTGACGGGGTGATTGATGGGTGATAGGTGATTGGCAGGTGATTGACAGGTGGTCAGTGGGTTATTACAGGGAAGGACAGATGTAATTAATGCACTGGCGAATTGATAAGGGGGGGGTCTGAGGGCAATCTGAGCGTGTGGGCGGGTGATTGGGTGCCCGCAAGGGGCAGATTAGGGTCTGATCTGATAGGTAACAGTGACAGGTGGTGATAGGGGGTGATTGATGGGTGATTGATGGGTAATTAGTGGGTGTTTAGAGAAGATAACAGATGTAAACAATACATTTGGGAGGTAATCTGACGGCGGGTTTGCGGGCGATCTAATGGTGTGGGTGGGTGATCAGATTGCCCGCAAGGGGCAGGTTAGGGGCTGATTGATGGGTGGCAGTGACAGGGGGTGATTGATGGGTGATAGGTGATTGGCAGGTGATTGACAGGTGATCAGTGGGTTATTACAGGGAAGAACAGATGTAATTAATGCACTGGTGAATTGATAAGGGGGGGTCAGAGGGCAATCTGAGCGTGTGGGCGGGTGATTGGGTGCCCGCAAGGGGCAGATTAGGGTCTGATCTGATAGGTAAAAGTGACAGGTGGTGATAGGGGGTGATTGATGGGTGATTGATGGGTAATTAGTGTGTGTTTAGAGGAGAGAATAGATGTAAACAATGGATTTGGGAGGTGATCTGATGTCGGATCTGCGGGCGATCTATTGGTGTGGGGGGGTGATCAGATTGCCCGCAAGGGGCAGGTTAGGGGCTGGCTGATGGGTGGCAGTGACAGGGGGTGATTGACGGGTGATTGATGGGTGATTGACAGGTGATTGACAGGTGATCAGGGGATAGATGCATACAGTAAACAGGGGGGGTGGTCTGGGGGGGGGGGGTCTGGGGAGAATCTGAGGGGTGGGGGGTGATCAGGAGGGGGCAGGGAGCAGGGTGGGGGATAAAAAAAAAAATAGCGTTGACAGATAGTGACAGGGAGTGATTGATGGGTGATTAGGGGGGTGATTGGGTGCAAACAGGGGTCTGGGGGGGTGGGCAGGGGGGGGTCTGATGGGTGCTGTGGGCGATCTGGGGCAGGGGGGGGAGAAATCAGTGTGCTTGGGTGCGACATAGGGTGGCTGCAGCCTGCCCTGGTGGTCCCTCGGACACTGGGACCACCAGGGCAGGAGGCAGCCTGTATAATACACTTTGTAAACATTACAAAGTGTATTATACACTTTGTATGCGGCGATCGCGGGGGTTAACATCCCGCCGGCGCTTCCGTATGGCCGGCGGGATGTTGCGGCGGTGTGAGCGGCGCCAGGCGGAGGCGGAGGATCGCGTCACTGATGACGCGATCGCTCCGCCCATGCCCCTACAAGGACCGCCGCCAATTGTCAATACGGCGGTCCTTGCGGGGTGCACTTCCCGGCCGCCAATTGTACATACGGCGGTCGGGAAGTGGTTAAACCTTTTTAAACCAAACAACGTTTGGAACTTTTGCTTACATTTTTTTTTTTTTTTTTTTTTTTTTTTTTTTTTTTAACTTGCCTTCCGAGGATAAACTTCTCCTTCCCCATGGGACAGTGCGCAAAGCACACAGAGATGTAGCAAAGTACACTATGCACTTTGTCCCAAGTGAAAGGAGAGGTTTCTGGCAGCCCTGTGTATTTGGGTCTCTCAAAAGCAGATGTCTGGTTTCACACACAGGAGCCGCGCAGTAGCGTAGGTATGCACTAGCTTTAACCACTTCCCGACCGCCGTATTGACAATTGGCGGCCAGGAAGTGGACCTCCGCAAGGACCGCCATATTGACAAATGGCGGCGGTCCTTGTAAGGGCATGGGCGGAGCGATCGCGTCATCCGTGACGCGATCCTCCGCCGGCGCCTGTCTCCGCTCACCCGCCGCAACATCCCGCCGGCCATACGGAAGCGCCGGGGGAATGTTAACCCGACGGTCGCTGCATACAAAGTGTATAATACTTTGTAATGTTTACAAAGTGTATTATACAGGCTGCCTCCTGCCCTGGTGGTCCGAGGGACCACCAGGCAGGCTGCAGCCACCCTATGTCGCACCCAAGCACACTGATTTCTCCCCCCCTGCCCCAGATCGCCCACAGCACCCCTCAGACCCCCCCCCCCCTGCCCACCCCCCAGACCCCTGTTTGCACCCAATCACCCCCCCCCCCCTAATCACCCATCAATCACTCCCTGTCACTATCTGTCAACGCTATTTTTTTTTTACCCCCCCCCCCCCCCCGCCCCCCCTCCTGATCACCCCCCACCCCTAAGATTCTCCCCAGACCCCCCCCCCCCCTGTGTACTGTATGCATCTATCCCCCCTGATCACCTGTCAATCACCCCCTGTCACTGCCACCCCATCAATCAGCCCCTAACCTGCCCCTTGCGCGCAATCTGATCACCCACCCACACCAATAGATCGCCCGCAGATCCGACATCAGATCACCTCCCAAGTGCAGTGTTTACTTCTGTTCTCTCCTCCAAACACCCACTAATTACCCATCAATCACCCCCTGTCACTGCTACCCATCAGATTAGACCCCTATCTGCCCCTAGGGCACTCAATCACCCGCCCATACCCTCAGAACGCCCTCAGACCCCAGCCCTGATCACCTCGCCAGTGCATTGCTTGCATCTATTCCCCCCTCTAATCACACCTTGAGACACCCATCAATCACCTCCTGTCACCCCCTAGCACACCTACCCATCAGATCAGGCCCTAATTTGCCCCGTGTGGGCTCCTGATCACTCGGCCAAACCCTCAGATCCCCTCAGACCCCCTTCCGATCACCTCCCCAGTGCATTGATTGCATCTATTTTCCCCTCTAACCACCCCCTGAGACACCCATCAATCACCTCCTGTCACCCCCTAGCACTCCTATCCATCAGATCAGGCCCAATACAACCTGTCATCTAAAAGGCCACCCTGCTTATGACCGGTTCCACAAAATTCGCCCCCTCATAGACCACCTGTCATCAAAATTTTCAGATGCTTATACCCCTGAACAGTAATTTTGAGACATTTGGTTTCCAGACTACTCACGGTTTTGGGCCCGTAAAATGCCAGGGCGGTATAGGAACCCCACAAAGTGACCCCATTTTAGAAAAGACACCCCAATGTATTCTGTTAGGTGTATGACGAGTTCATAGAAGATTTTATTTTTTGTCAAAAGTTAGCGGAAATTGATTTTTGTTTTTTTTTTCAGTGTCATTTTTCACTAACTTGTGACAAAAAATAAAATCTTCTATGAACTCGCCATACACCTAACGGAATCCCTTGGGGTGTCTTCTTTCTAAAATGGGGTCACTTGTGGGGTTCCTATACTACCCTGGCTTTTTAGGGGCCCTAAACCGTGAGGAGTAGTCTAGAAAACAAATGCCTCAAAATGACCTGTGATTATGACGTTGGGCCCCTTAGCGCACCTAGGCTGCAAAAAAGTGTCACACGTGGTATCGCCGTACTCAGGAGAAGTAGTATAATGTGTTTTGGGGTGTATTTTTACACATACCCATGCTGGGTGGGAGAAATCTCTCTGTAAATGGACAATTGTGTGTAAACAAAATCAAACAATTGTCATATACAGAGATATTTCTCCCACCCAGCATGGGTATGTGTAAAAATACACCCCAAAACACATTATACTACTTCTCCTGAGTACGGCGGTACCACATATGTGGCACTTTTTTACACCCTAAGTACGCTAAGGGGCCCAAAGTCCAATGAGTACCTTTAGGATTTCACAGGTCATTTTGCGACATTTGGTTTCAAGACTACTCCTCACGGTTTAGGGCCCCTAAAATGCCAGGGCAGTATAGGAACCCCACAAATGACCCCATTCTAGAAAGAAGACACCCAAACATATTCCGTTAGGAGTATGGTGAGTTCATAGATTTTATTTTTTGTCACAAGTTATTTGTGGGGTCATTTGTGGGGTTCCTATACTGTCCTGGCATTTTAGGGGCCCTAAACCGTGAGGAGTAGTCTTGAAACGAAATTTCTCAAAATGACCTGTGAAATCCTAAAGGTACTCATTGGACTTTGGGCCCCTTAGCGCAGTTAGGGTGCAAAAAAGTGCCACACATGTGGTATCGCCGTACCCAGGAGAAGTAGTATAATGTGTTTTGTGGTGTATTTTTACACATACCCATGCTGAGTGGGAGAAAGATCTCTGTAAATTGACAATTGTGTGTTAAAAAAATGTCATTTACAGAGATATTTCTCCCACCCAGCATCGGTATGTGTAAAAATACACCCCAAAACACATTATACTACTTCTCCTGAGTACGGCAATACCACGTGTGGCACTTTTTTGCAGCCTAACTGCGCTAAGGGGCCCAAAGTCCAATGAGCACCTTTAGGCTTTACAGGGGTGCTTACAAATTAGCACCCCCCAAAATGCGAGGACAGTAAACACACCCCACAAATGACCCCATTTTGGAAAGTAGACACTTCAAGGTATTCAGAGAGGGGCATGGTGAGTCCGTGGCAGATTTCATTTTTTTTGTCGCAAGTTAGAAGAAATGGAAACTTTTTTTTTTTGTCACAGTGTCATTTTCCGCTTACTTGTGACAAAAATTTATATCTTCTATGAACTCACTATGCCTCTCAGTGAATACTTTGGGATGTCTTCTTTCCAAAATGGGGTCATTTGGGGGGTATTTATACTATCCTGGAATTCTAGCCCCTCATGAAACATGTCAGGTGGTCAGAAAAGTCATAGATGCTTAAAAATGGGAAAATTCACTTTTTGCACCATAGTTTGTAAACGCTATAACTTTTACCCAAACCAATAAATATACACTGAATGGTTTTTTTTTTTATCAAAAACATGTTTTTCCACATTTTTCGCGCTGCATGTATACAGAAATTTTACGTTATTTGAAAAATGTCAGCACAGAAAGTTAAAAAAATAATTTTTTTGCCAAAATTCATGTCTTTTTTGATGAATATAATAAAAAGTAAAAATCGCAGGAGCAATCAAATAGCACCAAAAGAAAGCTTTATTAGTGACAAGAAAAGGAGCCAAAATTCATTTAGGTGGTAGGTTGTATGAGCGAGCAATAAACCGTGAAAGCTGCAGTGGTCTGAATGAAAAAAAAAAGTGGCCGGTCCTTAAGGGGGGTAAAGCCCACGGTCCTCAAGTGGTTAAGTCGAACACTTCTGGCGTAAGGGGGGGACCGCAAAGTGGGACTTTCGCTAGGCAATATGCTGCAACACATTGCTCCTGTGTGAAAGAGCCTTGAGAGACTACTACCGCGTCTCACGTTCCCTACTCCAATAGCGAATGTGTTCGTGGAACTTTTCAAAACACTCCCCTATGCATAGGGCAGGCTAGTCAGGACAGTAAAAAGTGGTGTCACGCCTCATTCCATCCCTCTTACAGACACGACAATGTTTTCTTGGGGTGCGTTGACCTGGAGTACTCGGAAAGACATAAGCATAGTGTCTTTCATTAGGGGGATTGGCCACGGCCCCTCCTGGATACAGGAGTTCCCGAAATGACCTTTTCCTGAAATTTAAGGAAGGATCCTGTTCTCCCAGCCTTGCTGTAGAGAACAAAGCTGTTGTACATTGCCAATTGAATCAAGTAAATAGCCACTTTCTTATACCAGCGGCTGGTCCTTCGGGAAACTAAATAGGGAGCCAACATCTGGTCATTGAATTCCACCCCTCCCATGTTTAAATTATAGTCGTGGACGGTGAGGGGTTTCTCAACACAAGTTGCTCGCTGAATTTGGACTGTTGTATCTCCGTGAATGGTTGGCAGAAGGTAAACATCCCTCTTGTCCTTCCATTTCACTGCAAGAAGGTTGTCATTACACAAGGCAGCCCTCTCACCCCGTGCAAGTCGGGTAGCAGTGAGCCATTGGGGGAAGCCCCGGCGAGTAGGCCGCATGGTGCCACATTCCGAGTATCTTCAAATGCTGATAGAGGGCCACACTTGTGTAGTAGTTCACATAGATGGTACCCCTTGTGGAATAAGGGTGACACCAAGTCCCACACAATCTTGTCAGGGCATCCGACCGGCTCCAATTTTGTGTCTTTTCCCTCATAGACCCTAAAGCAATATGTATAGCCTGTCGCCCTTTCACAGAGCTTATACAGCTTGACCCCATACCGGGTGCGCTTGGTTGGGATGTACTGCTTAATGCCAAGGCGCCCGGTAAAATGTACGAGGGACTTGTCTATACAGATGTTCTGTTCAGGGGTGTAAGCATCTGCAAATTTGGATGACAGGTGGTCTATGAGGGGCCGAAATTTGTGGAGCCGGTCATAGTCAGCGTGGCCTCTTTCATGACAGGTTGTATCATCATTGAAGCGCAGGATGTCCTCAAAACATAACCTGGACATGGCAGCAGAGTACATGGGCATGTGATGTATTGGGTGCATAGACCAATAGGACCGCAATACATTTTTTATTTTTTTTTAGTTAGACCCATGTTAAGGAGAAGGCGCCAAAAGATTTTAAATTCGGAAACTGTGACCGGTTTCCACTGAAAAGGCTGGGCATGGGAGCTGTTCGGATTGGCGGTGATAAATTGTGTGGCCTTGCGGTTGGTCTTGCCACGACTAAGTCGTAGAGATCCTCGGTGAAGTTCAGATGAAAAGCGTTTAGGGCCGATCCTAGATGATCTGTCTCCACCTGGACTCCAGACTGGGCAGTGAAATGGGGCACTACGGGTGCTGCGGAATTAGGGAACTTCCAATGAGGGTTTGCCAGCACCTCTGGGAGCCTAGGGGAACTACGAGCCCGTGTTTCTGGTGGCTGCGACTTGGGTCTTACTGCACGTACCACCGAACCAGTTTCAACTGCCATGCTGGTGCTCGCCACTTCACCAGGGTCTATGGCAGTCCAGGCTGTGCTGCGCTGTTGGTGCATGCCTCACCATCAAAATCTGGATCAGCGCTAGCACCACTCTGCTGCCCTTGAGGTTGATACTGCGCAACCTGTGGTCCACTGACATGGGGTCGGGTACGCCTGGCGCTAGCAGGGACCACAACCTCGTCATCAGAGCTATCGGTCAGAGAGTCACTGTCCTCTACAGGTTCATATTCTGAGCCGGATGATAAGTCCCAATCACTCTCACCCGACTCGGCCATAATACTGTAGGCCTCTTGCAGGGAATACATCTTTTTTGCCATTTTGGGCTGCTAAATTTAGGCGGTATTCCTCTGAGACCATCCAGGAAAAAAATGCACCTGTCTAGCAAAGTGTATTTGTTAAGTTAACAGCTGCGATTGCTCAGTTTTGATAAAAAAAAAAAAAAAATCAAAACTGATCTTTATAGCGTCGCAGCCATTGTGTTGGGTTTTTGCAGTGATCAGAAAACAAAAATTTATTTCACTTGGTGGGGCGGGCTGAACACAAGTGTGGCAGAACGATCTGGCCTGATCGGGCAAACACTGCGTTTTTAGTGGAGCCTACTCTAAGGTGACCCTAACGTACTTGTATAGATCTGACTGCGATCAGTACTGATCACTTACAGATACTATATAGTACCAATGCAGATTAGCGACAGTGATGACGCTAATCAGCTACTTATTCGTGACTGCGGTGTAGTGGGCTGGGCGCTAACTACCTAACAAAGGGGCCTAGCTAGCTCACTGGCCAAAAAACAGTGCACAGGCAATAGATGTCACTCAGATCTCACTCAGACCTCGATCAGAGCTGTGACAGGCGACCAGATATCAATCACAGTGTCAGATGCCAACCAATGTAAACAGCAATTGAAATCACAGGGCAATCACAGATGATCAAAAACCAATCACTAATCAATCAGATGTCAAAAATCAATGCACTGACAATTGATGTCACTCAGGCTTCGATCAAAGCTGTGACAGGCGACCAGATATCAATTCACAGTGCTGCTGTCAGATGCCAACCAACGTAAACAGCAATTGAAATCACAGATGATCAAAAACCAATCACTAAATCAATCAGATGTCAAAAATCAGTGCACAGACAATAGATGTCACTCAGATATCACTCGGACCTCGATCAGAGCTGACAGGCGACCAGATATCAATCACAGCGCTGCTGACAGATGCCAACCAATGTAAACTCACAGGGCAATCACAGATGATCAAAAACCAATTGCAATGCAATCAATACATCAATCAATCAATCTGATGTCAAAAAACTGTGCACAGGCAATAAATGTCACTCACATGTCACTCAGACCTCGATCAGAGCTGTGACAGGCGACCAGATGACACTCAAACCTCAGTCAGACGCTTTGGCAGGGCAGTGAGGGGGGCTGTGGGGGGTGATCAGCGGCGATCGGGTGGGGGATCGAGCAGGGAAACGTGTGGATAATAGTGAGCAGGGCTGCCGTCCTCTCTCCTGGTGGTCCGGGCACGCTGTGACCAGGAGAGGAGGAGGCAGCCAGTATTATACACGTTGTTTACATTACAACGTGTATTATACTCTTTAGATTGGCCCGTTTGAACAATCGCAGCCCGCCGGCGCTGCTATTTGGCCGACGAGCTGATGACACAGGGGGGCCGCAAGGGATCGCCCGCATTTAGGACAGAGAGGACCTTACGCCAATCGGCGTTAGGCAGTCCTGGGGCTGCCGCCGCGGCCACGTCCATTGGCGTGACACGGGCGTCAGCTGGTTAAATATGCAGTAAAAGGTCTGCTTAATCCACAAAATGAAATAAACTAATCAAAAAAAGAGTTACTTGTGCTGCTTCAATAAAGCAGTCCCCGTATTTTAAGTCGGATACACATATCTGATTGTGACTGTATATATGATGTGTAAACAGATGTTATTTAGTATATCTAAAAGATTCATATACTGTAAGAATAAAGCCTGATGTGTAGCTGTCACTAATAGAGATGGAAATTCTGCGTTGATGCTGGTTTATACAAATTTATGCACTTCCTTTGCTCATGAAATCAAATGATGTGATATGTTCTTAAAATTTGGTTTGATGACTACGAGTTAAAGGGTACCTGAGACGGATGAAAAGAATTTTGTACATATCTGGGTCTTCCTCCAGCCCCCTTCAGGTCCCATACTGTCCTTCTCCGCCACCTGGATCCTCTGCTAGTAGTCCCGGTTATTCAGCCAGTCAGCGCAGTCCGGCCATGCATCGCTCCCACAGCCAGGAGCAATCTGCACCTGCGCAATAGTGCTGTGCAGGTGTACCTTCTACAAGTAATCTTACCAAGGACAAGTTTTAGTCTACGGCTAAAAGTATTAGAGGCAGATCATAAATATGGCAGCCTCCGTATCCCTATCACTTCAGTTGTATTTTAAAATTCCTAAGGGCCGGTTTCCACTACACGCAGATTGGATGCAGAAAAACGGACTCCAGTAAGTGCCTATGGAAAAATCTGTATCAGAAGAATCGCGTTTTGTGGAAACAGGCCCATAGGCTTTCATTGGAGTCAGTTTTTCTGCATCCAATCTGCGTGTAGTGGAAACAGGCCCTAAGCGTTGGCAGTTTAGAGATGCATTGCATGTTACACTTTCAATCAACATTGTAATATGCAAATTAGAGTCTGCGGAATCCTAACCTGAGGAGTCTAACTGCCCTGATGATTCTCCTGAAGAGGGGGAGCTGCTGGAAATTCCTCTCTCCCGGTCCCAGCTCTGCGCTCCTCTTCGATGCAATCTACTGCAACTTTGCTGTGTACACGTGCCACCGCAGGTCACAAAGCAAAGGCAAGAGGAACAAGGAAGAGTATGCTGTAACCAGGGAGAATGTGGAGATTGCAGTGAAGGAGTCCAACCCCCCCCGCCCCCCCCAAAAAAAAAAAAACACTGCCACATTGCAGCCCGAGCCCCACTGGTCCCTGAGATTAATTTCTGTAATTTATCTCAGAAACCAGTGGGGCTCGGGGAGGGGGGGCTGCAATTTAGCACAGGTAGTTTGGGGTCCCCTTCCTACCCTGAACATTTAGGGAGTGTAGGTGGTGTGGAAGTGGAGATATTTAAAGAGACTCTGAAGTCTTCTAAAATACAGCTTTTTATTGCAAAAAGCTCTTAAAGTGAACCAGAGACGAAGCACCCTCATGTATTTTACCATATAGATCAGTGGAAACATTAGAGAAAATGCCTACCTTGCTTTCTGTTTCATTCTGCACAGCTTGCTTCTAATCAGCCCTGATAAAATTCCCGACTGAGCATCCAGTCTGGCTTTGCTCAGGAATATTTATAGCTCAGTCTGTGTTCTCTGATGTCTTTTCAAGTCCAAGCCTGCCCCCTGCTGGCTCTGCTCAGGAATTATAGCTGAGTCATTATAGCAAAGCCAGACTGAATGCTCAGTTGGGGATTTTATCAGTGCTGATAGAAGCAAGCTGTGCAGTGCAGAATGAAACAGAAAGCATGGTAGGTGTTTTCTCTAATGTTCCCACTGATCTATATGGTAAAATACATGAGGGTGCTTCATCTCGGGTTCACTTTAAGCATGTTTGCCCTAACTAAAACGCTTCATCCCCACGGCTGAAATCTAACTAAATCCCCCCCCCCCCCCCCCAACTCCCCAGGGCACACTGTGGGGAGCACTTCCGTGAGAGGCAGAGCTGCCTCCACCCGCCCCTCAGTCTTCCTTTACTGAGAGGTGGAGATACGCGTTGATACTCATGTAGAGGCAGAGCTGCAGCTGAAAGCTCTGCCTCTCACGGAAGCACACAGGGCAGCAAAATCCACCACCACGAAAGTCATGGATTTTGCGAGGGGAGTTTGGGGGCAAACATGCTTTAGAGCTTTTTAAAATAAAAACATTTTAAAGAGGCTTCAGAGTCTCTTTAAGGGAAATAATATTTATGTCCCCACTGAGTATGATACTTGGTGCGGAAGAGTTTCTGGGCAGCATGATCTGTCATTACACCCTGATGATCCCCATCAATCTCCACTGCGGGGTGACGTACTTACTCTATCCCTCCACACACGACCCATTACATTCAGAGCCTGTTGCTGGTTACAGGGATTGAGAGCCATCCAGAGACACAGGGCCATATGCAATTCACTTTTTCACCTAAGTTTTCTCCTAGGAGTTAATTTTTCATCTTCGATTTAAAACAACTTTTCAGCAATTTTCAACTAAAAAAGTAGGTGAAAAGGTATTATCAAAATTATTTTGAGTATGTTCTTGCTTTGTGCTGGCTTAAAAAGCATTTTATTGACAAGTTTAAAATTATCATCTAGGAGAAAACTCAGGTGAAAAAGTGAATTGCATATGGACCACAGTGAGGACAATGGATTGACATCTCCATGGACAAGTGGGGTGATGGGAATCATTTCAATGATGTCCTAATTAACATTGTTTTAAATTACCAAGAGGGTGTTCTGATTAACAAACTTTTTTGATTGTTTAACTTGCCCAGTGGGTGGTATGAGGTTGCTCACTGATGGAAGTATATTGTATGTTATGTACATTGAGGTGTACATGTTTCTTATGCCTTGATAAAGGGGACCTTGCTGGCCCTGAAACCATCGTCTGCTCTTTCGGTCAGATGAATATTGCGTGCGTGTATAATGGAACAATAAAACTTGTATTTTGTTCCTGAGAGTCTGTGTGGATTTCTCCTTCAAATACTGAATTTATGCTGCCTGGGAATCCTGCACCAGCACCCACAGTTTGCGGTTCTTTCTTGTACATCAAGCGCATACATTGAATATCTGCACAACCTCGGATGACATACCCATCTCAGCATGTAACTTCTATCAAGACGTCCTGAAGACACCAACAAAGGCCAGGTCCCTGGCCTAAAGAGGGACATAAGCGTCTCAGCTGAAGAACTTATAGGGGTTACCCCAGCATCTAAAACCAGATGAGACCTCTCCTTTTGATCCTACTCTACACATTAATCATTAAGTGTGGGCTCCAATTTTGTTTGTCTCCATCAACAGCACTGTTATAAACAGGCAGCAGCACCTGTTATGCTAGGGACTGGCAGATCACTGTCAGGCAGTAGCCTCGTTCTGATAATCATAACTATAGACATGGCACGGTAACACAATTGTACAAGAAGGTTTGAGGTGTTTGGCAAATCTACTAAATGCTACTTTCTTTATCATTTTAGAATCCTGCTATACACTTGCATCCAGGGCTGTGGAGTCGGTACAAAAATCTTCCGACTCCAACTCCGACTCCTCAGTTTATGAAACCACGACTCCGACTCCGGTACCCAAAATGGCACCGACTCCGACTCCTCGACTCCTTAGTCTAATACTTAACAGGGCTGTGGATTTTGTACAAAAATCAGGCGACTCCGACTCCTCAGATTATGAAATTAACGACTCCGACTCCAACTCCGGGTACCCAAAATTGCCCTAACTCCGACTCCACAGCCCTGCTTGCATCATTACCCACCCTGTGACAGCCTTAAAGTGTACTTGAGATGGGTGATTATAAAGAAAATATACACACCTGGAGCTTCCTCCAGCCTGATTGCTCCCACACCGTCCTCTTATGCCTCTCCGTTCGCTTGCAAACTGGCCCCGTAAAATCCTCCGGTCAGGGCCAGTTGGCACTGGTGCAGTACGGCTAGGCGTGCTCTCCTGTCTTGCTCCAGTCGCAGAATGCTCCTGGCAATGTGAATGCCGCGTAGGTGGCTTCGGACCGGAGGACTTTCCAGGGCCAATTGCAGGTGAACGAAGAGGCCTATGGGTGCAGTCAGGCTAGAAGCCCCAGGTATGTACATTTTCTTTATAATCACCTATCTCAGGTTCCTTTTAAAGGGCCTGCAGACTTGTGTGGTAAGACTTACTCTCTCTAATCATGGTGAGATTGGTTACCCCTCAGGTGACCTCCATCAGTAAGTACCTTTTTATAACACTAGTCCTTGGTGGTCTACATACACCATTTGGTTCTTCGTCTTTTTCTTTGAGATACTCAAAGATATTTGTATTTTAGAACAAGGTTATATATCCTTTTGTTTGTTTTAAATTGTAACAAGTGTATATCATTGTCAGTATTTTGTACCCCATGTTTGTTTCTTAGTTTGTACAGTGCCATGGAATATATTGGTGCTTTACAAATCAATAATACTAAGGGCTCTTTCACATCAGACAACGCGAGCAGGAGCCGTTCTCCTGCACGCGTTGTCTGCCTGCGGCGTGTCGTCGGGTATCTGCGGTGCGACGCAATCAGCGGCGGTAGCTGGTAATTAAACCCGACGGAAAACGCCGGCTCGCGGGTGCGTTGGAGGAAAAACTGCGCCCGGGTGCGTTGGAACCGCAACGCTTCCAAACGCAGCGTCGAGTGTGAAAGGTAAAATGAAAGTCTATGGACTTTCATCTTACCTTGGTTAACGCAAACGGCTGCCGTTTGCGTTAACGCACAAAGTCTGCCCTAATGTGAAAGAGCCCTAAGCAAATAAAACATACTTATACAGAGTAAATGTCTACAGTATAGGTCACTGTGATAAAGAACAGACACCCTGTGGCATATCTTTTACAACAGGTTTAATGGAGTAAAAAAAAAAAAAAAAAAAAAAAAAATTATATATATATATATATATATATATATATATATATATATATATATATATATATATATATAACCGTAGCAATTTAGAATATTAAGTCAAGCTATGCAACTCTTGCATTAATTTGTCTTTCTCCTCTTCTAATTCAAGGGCACGCTGATGATTCTGTTGCAGACGATCTTCCAGCCATTGCAGGAGTGGTCCACTAATTGCAGACATCTGTCCACACAAATTCTTAGTAAAAACTACAAAAGAAGAAAGCAAAAACCAAAACTATATAAAGTCATGTCAATAGTAATGGTCATGTATAGGAGAACTCATGATCAGTTTGGTCAGGTGATAGATATGCACGTTTCTGATT
Source organism: Hyperolius riggenbachi (assembly GCF_040937935.1). NCBI lineage: Eukaryota > Metazoa > Chordata > Amphibia > Anura > Hyperoliidae > Hyperolius > Hyperolius riggenbachi. The sequence goes on along the minus strand of NC_090653.1, from coordinate 198,829,660 downwards.
TGCTAGAAATGATCATGTGCTTAAAGCAGGATGTGATCACAGCAAAACAGAGCTTTGCAAATCAGCTGATCAAACAGATCACATGCTTCTCCACAAGTTCTAGACATGACCGTTACCAGCACAAGTAGTAAAAGCAATTTTAAGCTGGAATTCAGACAGGAGTAAAAACCTGGAAGTGGTAATAACCTTGCCCCATGCTTCCTATTACATATATAGATATTACAGACATAGGACCTGATGCATGAATCAGTGGTAACATTTTACGGGTACTAAAGGCAGGAAGTACACATTACTCCATTATCGTAATGGAGGAATGCGTGTGGAGGATAAAAGTTTTTGCCATCTATTTAGAAAGGGGTGATAGTGGTTAAAATCTGGAACAGCTTACCTCAGGAAGTAGTTATAGCAAACTCTATATCTGCATTAAGGCCTGGTGCACACCAAAGGAGTTTTTCTGAGCGTTTTGAGTTTTTAAATCTGCTGCTAATGTTATCCTATGTGTCTGTGCACACTGGAGCAATGAGGTTTTGTAAAAAACCCCATAGCATTACATTGGGAAGAGCTTTTAGAGGTTTCAAAAGCTCTTCCCGATGTAATGCTATGTTTTTTTTTTACAAAACCTCATTGCTCCAGTGTGCACAGACACATAGGATAACATTAGCAGCAGATTTAAAAACTCAAAACGCTCAGAAAAACTCCTCTGGTGTGCACCAGGCCTTACAGAGGGCTTGGATGCTTTCCTTGCATTGAAGGGCATCCACAGCTATAATTTTTAGGTAACTCCCAGAAGAGTTCATCCAGGAATTTATCTGACTGCCATCTGGAGTCGGGAAGGAGTTTTTTCCCCTTTTAAGGCTAATTGGCCCAGGCCTGGTAAGGTTTTTTTGCATTCCCCTGGATCAACTGGGGTATGTGCAGGTTCAGGATGGTGATTTATGTATTTATTTTCTGGTTGGACTTGATAGATTAATGTCTTTTTTCAACCAAACTAAGAAACTATGTAAGGTTCGTTTACCACTTGTTGAAAACCTACCCGTTCAGTACATTTTCTACACCTACTTTTAGCACAGGAAGCAGATCCTAATGTTAAATAAGATCTACTTCCACTTTTTTTTTTCCATATGGTTGGTATATGCTATAGTGTCTGATTCAGCATAAGCAATTCAGGTAGCCAAAATGTATGTGATAGCAGGTAAACAAGTACTTTGCCCACTTTAGCAAGTCTTGGTGTCAAAACAGCTAGTCAGCAAAGCTGCTTGTTGTCCACTTAAGTCCAGTTTGTACTGACTCAAGATTGTATATTTAAAGTGAACCAGAGATGAATGATATGTCAGGTTTTATAATTACCTGGGGCTTCCTCCAGCCCCCTTGGTCCCTCACAGTCTCCCCAGGCTGCTCCTGTCCCCCGCAGGAAGGCCCGGGACTTTGCCCATGTTGTGCATGTGCAGAAAATCAATCAGAAAAATGATCAGGAATCAGATCGGACCCATTGAAAATGATTATTTCCAACGGGTACGATCTGATTTCGGATCGTTTTTCTAATCACTTCTATACAAAAATTGATCATAAATCAGATTGGACCGGTAGGAAATAATCAGTTTGACCATCAGTCTGACAGAAAATTGCATTGTGTGTACTAGGCACATGGGGTCTTTATAAATAAACCAATTTAAAAGAGTGATTCTGCTGCTCTATCTGCAACTTTAATTCAAGGAGTTTACCAGTCCACACCCGGATCCACCAAAGATGTGTTGTAGCAACATTAATGCTGGGAATACACAGGTCGATCTGGCGGCTGATTAGCCGCCAGATCGACCCCCGTCGCGTCCCCGCTCGTCCGTGCGGATCGATTACCGCTCGTCCCCGCCGGCACTTCCTTATTAGCGCTCTATTCCCTGCCATTGTCCGCCGGTGGGGATCGAGCAGCTTGATCGGGCCAGCTGAATATTATCAGCTGGTCGATACACGGTACAGAAACGTACAGTGTATTCCGAGCATTAGGCTGCTTTCACATTGGGACGTTACCAGCGCACGTCAGAGCAGCCTGTAACGCAGCCCAACTCAGTAATGAAAAATCAATAGGCTGTTCACAGTGCCCATGTTGCGTTACATTGTAACGCTGCACGTTATTTGAAAGTGCAGCATGCTGTGCGTTCTGTTTGCACATGCTCAGTATTGTGGTTTTTTTTTTTTTAATATTTTGAGCAGGAGAGGAGGAGGGGAGAGTCCGCTATTGTTAGCCACATGGCTAATTAATATTCACTGCACTGCAGTGTAGTGATGGGAGGTTCGGCTCAATTCATTGAATCGATTCATTGAAAAGAGCCGGACTTCCTATCGCTACTGTTCAGAAACGATTCATTGAAAAGAGCCAGACTTCCCATTACTAGGTTCAGTCCTGCCTCTGAATCGATTCTGAACAGTAGAGATAGGAAGTCCGGCTCTTTTCATTGAATCAATTCATTGAAAAGAGCCGGACTTCCCATCACTACTGCAGTGTTTACTTCCTGGAGCGGCCGCTGATTGGCTGGCGGGACCACATGATGCGGAGGGTTCCGATCACATGGTCCCCGCAGAGTATCAGATAAAAAAGGCGCACCAACAGCCACACAACGCGGCTCACTGGCGTCCACCTCCAACACCACCAGGCGTTGCGTTAGGGGTACGTTATGTGACCTGGGTGTGAAAGAGGCCTTAATAAAGACCCACAGGCTGAAACATGTTTTAGTGGTTATGGTACTTGAACAAAATGTGCAATTTCTGCTAAAGTCCAGGTAGAGACCCAGTCATTTCTTACTTTGTCTTTATATAGATAAAGCCAAGTTTATCTAACCTTTACTGGTAAGTGAGACCAGAGACTCCTCTCTGCATATACTCCAAAACTACAATGGAGGTGTAATGCAGTGCCCAGAACTGTGTTCCATATTCCAGATGCAGCCTTACAAGAGAGATATAAACTGGTGCAGTATAATGCTAATAATATCACAAGTTTTCCCCTTTAATGCATACCAAAATTGTATTTGCTTTAGCTGCAACTGCTTGCCATCGAATATAATTATTTAACTTTGTCAACCAGTACTCCCAAGTTTGACGTCCGCATCTGTATCCTGTTTATTTTGTATGGTGCTAGACCATTTTACAACCAAGATGCATAACTTTACATTTTTCAACACTGAATTTCATCTGCCATTTACTTGCCCTTATAGCCATTCTATCCAGATCATTATGGAATATGTCAATATGTTCCTGTGGGTTGACAATTATGCATAGCATTGTATCATCAGCAAAATAGCAACATTACTTTCTACTTCATCTATCAGGTCATTAATGAATTGCAGAATACTGGTCCCATTACTGACCCCAGCAGGATCAAACTGCTCCATTAACCACAACTTAGCCATTCTATATTATAGCCATAGATAAGGATCCACGCACACAGATTCTTCCAACCTCAAATTCTTCACTAGACCGTTGTGAAGAACAATATCGAAGTACTTTGCAAAGTCCAAGTATATCATATTCCCAATATGCACATTGGCATGTACCACCTCATAAGAGCGGAGTATGCTAATCAAACAAGAAAAATGTGATTATTCTTTGCTATGAAATCTTGCGATGAAGAATAGTATCTCCTCGAATAGCTTGCACACAGGAAATAATTATGAAGGCTTGTAATTCGCAAACTGATATTTTATTACTCCAGATCTTCCTAAAGATTTTAAAAAGTACTCCTCTAAATAAATAAATAATAACAAAAAAAAATCTATACTATTGACACATATGAGTTGAACTCAACATGATCAAGCATGTTACATGCGAAATTGCCATTGTGACCAGCCACTAGACCTTCACCCATCCCTTTTAAGAGGCGCCAGAAGAATAAAAATATCTAAAAAGTTTGGAGGCAGTGGTGGACTTACCTCCTCAAAACAGACAAGATATGGCAACAAAGTTTAGCAAAAAAAATTATTTACATACTTCAGGGGAAAATGCAACGCGTTTCGCAGATATGACCCCACTTCATCAGACAATAGGTAGGAGTAGGTACAGTGCAGGTCTGTAGCAGGGCCAAGCACCTGTAACAGAGGCACTTGGCCCAGCTACAGACCTGCACTGTCATTGATCTGCTACAGCAGTGTCCCCCAGCCCTGTCCTCAAGGATCACTAACAGTGCATGTTTTATGGAATTTGACAGGTAATTAATCAGACATTTATTACCCCACCTGTGAATGTTTGTGCAAAACGTACTGTTGGTGGACCTTGGGGAAAGTGGGGAATTCTGTGCTACAGGTATATTAGAAATCCTCACTGGAGCTTATTCATAGAGTGGTAAATGTGAGGGAGACAACAACCAGCAGGAACAGTTTCTTGAGTAAGTGCTCTGGCTAGTTTTTATTTTAAAATTTCAGCAATCTTCAGGTGTGCTTAAACTAAAATATGAACACTGCTCTAAATAGCAGAATTTTGTATAAAAAAAATATGCCATCACTTACCAGAACCATTGTGAATCTTTGTGACAGAATCTAGATGTCCAAGACTAAAAAAACAAGCACAAAAGTGATCATCATCCTCAAGTATTTCTATTTTCAAAGCATATTATTACCACATGTACCCTTTTATGACGGTTGATGCTTGCAGAGCATCCCATACAGTGGATAATACGTAATCTCAAGTACCACTTAACACACACATTACGCACGTGTGTGCATGCACAGACTTCGTTGTACTTTATATACAGCTGACAGAAGGACGCTGCAGCTGACCAGAGGATTTCGGAATGAGGGAGAGTGTGAACAGAGCAACTGCTGGAGGCTGAAAGAAGCCCCAGGTCAGTTAAACTACTCTATTTATTTTCAGATTTCCTTTAAATTTGGCAGAAATCTCACTTTACTCCTAATACCCTGACCATTTGGAAGAGATTGCAATATAAATATAATCTACAACCCTTCCCCCAACCTTGAGTTATTCCATAATCCTGATTTCCCAGAACGCAACGATCTGCTACTTTACTTGGTGGAAAATCACTAAGATTACTACACTCAAAAGCAGAGCTCCCCAACAGGACAACTACCCAACATGCAGCAACTTATCAATAGATCTTTCCAGTTGTGGACAGACTTAGACTTAAAGTGGCCATACACTACTCGATATTGCGACCTGATCGGCCTTCCTATTTAAGAATCTGTGTTGCAACATGGCCGCCCGATCAACCTTTCGATTGATTTCCAGCCAAATTCAGTTGAAAGGATTGGACATGCTGAAAAATCTTAGTCGCGAGTGCTTGATCAGATGTGCAGTTGTAACAGCATGCAATATCGTGGCAACCGGCATACCTGATAGATCCCTGGTCAGTATCCCCCCAGGTGTAAAAGTGTGTCATTCCCCCCCCCCCCCCCGCAGTATAAAAGTCTCCCCTCTCTGATGACATGACTCCTGGCCTCCTCCGGTGTTTGCCTTCACCGTAAGCACCTATTGAACTGGAGCATGTGTGGCGTCACGTGGTACAGTGCCTCGGGGTGAAGCCGAACACTGGAAGAGCCAGGAGTAATGCCGGCAGAGAGGTGAGACTTTACTGAGCACGGGTACTAAAGGGACACTTTTACACTTGAGGGGAACGGCCTGGCAAGCAAATTTCTGATAAGATTTCAGCATGAAATGTGCAGTGTATGGGCAGGAAATAGATCCCTCTCTGATCAGATTCGATCAGAGAGGGATCTATCTTATGGTCACTCTGCTCATACATTGACCTCAAAGTAAAGCATTGTGGCAATCATGGCTGCCACATTTCTAACTGGTAAATTGTTTTATTTCAACAACTACGTAGCAGGGGCATGCAGGTAGAATTCCTAGGTAAACCTTGCTCTTACACTTGCAGCCAACAATTGTCATGGTAAACCAACATTTCATTTAAAATCTTGAGCTGTGGTCTAGAATTTGCAGTTCATAAATGCACTATGCTTTATGCTACAATTAATAAATGTATTTTCAACTTTAAGAAAACCTGAGGAGAGAGGCCTTCAAAGGCTGCCATCTTTACTCCCTTTTGTGCAACATGCCAGGCTTTCATGCTGCCGTTTTAGTTTGGCAAGTTCTGAATCACATGACTGCAGTCACAGCAACCAGACTAGCAATGATATGTCAGATTACATGAGTTTCACATTCTGAATCAGTGATTTGGAAGTACTAGACGAGACGCATATGTATGCCAGACATGTGGCACTTTTCTTTAAAACAAAGTAAAGATGACAACCCCCACATTGGAGTGCTAGTGGTGAAGCTTTACTTTCATTTTCTTCAAGTTTCCGTATGTAACACTTTAATATATACTGTGCATACTTGTGTATTCTACGATAAGCATCTTGCTCTTCCTGGCAAAGGATTCTTGGAAGCTCTACCGCTGACTCCAGGCATACTTTCCGGATTGTTTCTTGTGGGACTACATGAAGGGGAATTTCTATTCTTTCATACCTGAAAAATGTGAATATAAAAGTATCAGCAAAATCTACTTAAAGGGAGTCTAAAGCGAATCTAAGAAAAAAAAAAAAACTAAAAAAAAACTCAGATACCTAAGAAGAAAGAAGGCCCTGAGTCCTACAGAGCATTCCAGTTTCTCTGCTGGTCCTCGCATTCCACCGCTGAGCCTGCGGTGGAACAAGGGGACCAGGAGAGGAACAAGAAAGGCTCTATAGGACCCTCTCCTTAGGAAAGTATCTGTTTGGGGTTTTTTTAGATTTGCTTCAGATTCACTTTAAGAGACAAATCAAATTGCATCCACTCTGGTTACAGTCATATGACAGTTACATTGGTAACTATATAACTATATTGGTAGCAGATAAACAGTCAAGTCAAGATAGCCACGGGGAAGCCAGCAATTTCAGAAGATACCGCTACACACAATCCATTTTTCACAACTGGAACAATCATTCCTGATCATTTTGGCTAGAAATCTGTAAGTATGTACAAGGCTCAATGCTTTAAAGGGAACCTTAACTGAAAAAAGAAAAGGAGTTTCACTTACCTGGGGCTTCGACCAACCACCCGCAGCCATCTTTTGCCTGCGGTGTGCCGAACTGGTTTTCCGTTCCTGCGGCACAGCTAAGTTTTAATTTTACACACAATAACTGCGCACTAATGATTCTACAGTCCATCCACCATCTATGCAGATAAGTGTCCAGACTCCAGATATCTTCCTTTGACTATCGAGGCTAGGCAGACCAAATTGTGAGTCACCACCACCACACCCCAAGCAGTGGGCACTCACCATTATAGTTGACCGTCTATTACATGGGTCTTCAGCGCTTATGGGGTCATCTGGCCACCCCCTGCCTTACAAGAAAGTTTCTCTGTCAATCCTCTCTCGTTACTGTAGAACAGGCATGGGCAAACTCGGCCCTCCAGTTGTTACGAACTACAAGTCCCACAATGCATTGCAGGAGTCTGACAGCCACAGTCATGACTCATAAAGGCAAATGCATTGTGGGACTTGTAGTTCCGTAACAACTGGAGGGCCAAGTTTGGCCATGCCTGCTGTAGAACCATATCACCTCAAAGAAATATATTCAAAAGGCTCCCATAGGGTAAAAAAATTGTAAAACCATTTTAATAATAAAAAGATTTTGCACTCACAAGCATTGACGTGGTTTAAGGCACAGAGTTTTTACGGGCTCCACCCCACACGTAGGCCGCCGGGTCAGCTATGTTGCGTGTCCTCCTTGCCTGGTCCCGCTAGTCCTCACATCTGCCTGGATAAAAGCTCCGCTAGCTTGACTAGTTTCGTCGCTTTAAGCGACTTCTCAGAAGCATGCACGGCCATTAGTGCTGCTAAAACTTATACCCTTCATGGATAAACACCCCCCCGCCCTCCCTAACCCGGAAGTGGCTGGATGCTCTTAACCTAACCAATGAGAACGGCTGTTACTGGAAGTAGACCTAGCGGTCTGTTGCAGTGTTGCCAACTCATCCCTTTAATTACTGACACGTTTAAGCTATACAGGTTCTGGGGCTTCTTACACATAATGAGTGCCTTAACTGCATCTACCTAGCCACAAAACCTGTATAATTCATATGTGTCAGTAATTAAAGGGATGAGTTGGCAAAACTGGTCTGTTGATAAGCAACCTTCCGCCTCCGTGTCGTTTCCTACTCTTCACTTTCTCCGCCCACGGTGTTCCTCCCATTTCCACCTCTCTCCATGTAGCGTCACGGCAACAGCTCCTCCCATCAACAAACATCTCGTGGAGCTGCCGCTGTAATCAATACTTATTCATTTTGTCATTCCCTTCTATCGAATACTTTTACCTCTCCGGTGGAAGTGTGGGGTACACCCTTACAGTCTATAATTTTCAATAAATCATTTCATTACCATATACTACTATTATTTTGGGTCGTTTCTACATACCAGTTCAAACGCATACATAACCCATATTGGGCGACCCTAGAGTCGCATCAATGCTGTGTTTTTCCATAGATTTTGTCTGCATATACACCCACATAATGTATAATGGCGAATATATAGTCTCACGGCTGCAATTTCCTTTATAGAATGTTACATAGTTACATAGTTATTTTGGTTGAAAAAAGACATACGTCCATCGAGTTCAACCAGAGGACAAAGTACAACTCCAGCCTGCTCCCTCACATATCCCTGTTGATCCAGAGGAAGGCGAAAAAACCCTTACAACGCATATTCCAATTAGCCCCAAAAGGGAAAAATTCCTTCCACTCTCCAGATGGCAATCAGATAAAATCCCTGGATCAACATCATTAGGCATTACCTAGTAATTGTAGCCATGGATGCCTTTCAACGCAAGGAAAGCATCTAAGCCCCCTTTAAATGCAGGTATAGAGTTTGCCATAACGACTTCCTGTGGCAATGCATTCCACATCTTGATCACTCTTACTGTAAAGAACCCTTTCCTAAATAAATGGCTAAAACGTTTTTTTCCTCCATGCGCAGATCATGTCCTCTAGTCCTTTGAGAAGGCCTAGGGACGAAAAGCTCATCTGCCAAGCTATTATATTGCCCTCTGATGTATTTATACATGTTAATTAGATCTCCTCTAAGGCGTCTTTTCTCTAGACTAAATAAACCCAGTTTATCTAACCTTTCTTGGTAAGTGAGACCTTCCAACCCACGTATCAATTTTGTTGCTCGTCTCTGCACCTACTCTAAAACTGCAATATCTTTTTTGTAATGTGGTGCCCAGAACTGAATTCCATATTCCAGATGTGGCCTTACTAGAGAGTTAAACAGGGGCAATATTATGCTAGTATCTCGAGTTTTTATTTCCCTTTTAATGCATCCCTCAATGCAGCGGCTTGGCATTGAGTACGATTATTTAACTTGTTGTCGATGAGTACTCCTAAGTCCTTCTCCAAGTTTGATGTCCCCAACTGTATCCCATTTATTTTGTATGGTGCTAGACCATTGGTACGACCAAAATGCATGACTTTACATTTTTCAACATTGAATTTCATCTGCCATTTATGTGCCCATATAGCCATCCTATCCAGATCCTGTTGCAATATGACACTATCTTCCTGAGAGTTGATGATTCTGCACAATTTTGTATCATCTGCAAAAATAGCAACATTGCTCACTACTGCATCTACTAGGTTATTAATAAATAAATTGAAGAGCACTGGACCCAGTACAGACCCCTGTGGGACCCCACTGCTAACAGTCTCCCATTTTGGGTACGATCCATTGACCACAACTCTTTGTTTTCTGTCCATTAGCCAGTTCCATATCCATGCACACAGACTCTTCCCCAGTCCTTGCATCCTCAACTTTTGCACCAGACTTTTGTGGGGAACAGTGTCGAAGGCCTTTGCAAAATCCAAGTATATCACATCTACAGCATTCCCAATATCCTTATTAGCATTCACTACCTCATAAAAGCTGAGCATGTTAGTCAAACAGGACCTGTCTTTAGTAAACCCATGTTGATGCTGAGAAATAAGATTATTTTCTACTATGAAGTCATGTATAGTATCTCTTAGTAACCCCTCAAATAGTTTACATACAACTGATGTTAAGCTTACAGGTCTATAATTTCCTGGATCTGATTTTTTGCCCTTCTTAAATAATGGTAAAACGTGGGCTGTACGCCAATCCACTGGGACTCTGCCAGTTGAGAGTCACAAAAGATAAGATAAAGGGGTTTATCTATAACTGAACTTAATTCCCATGTTGATGTTTTAACTTTTTTAGATACACATCCAATGGGGGATATAATCCATGTAATCCCGTTAGTACTTACTTTGTTTTCAATGTAAGCTGAGGTTAGAGCATTACTGCCAAAGTCTTTAGTGTAAGGCCATTCAATTGGCCAGAATAGTGACTTATAATAACTGTAACAACAAAAATGGGAACATCAGTGCCCACCCCTCTTATATCAAACCCCCCTCCCCCCCAAAAAAAACCCAACATTTATACTAATCACCCCATTCACCGCAATCTTGTGTGCTAAGCTTTGGCATTTACTCTGCACCCTGCTTTTTTAATCATTACTCAGAAAGCAAACTAAATCAATGTCTATATTGTGTCTCCTAGGCTTCAGTGTGTCAAGTAAATAAATCAGTTTGGTTTCTCTTTGCAAGACTTCTCTAACCATATCTCCTCCTCTCCATGGTCTAGTGACCTTTTTCACTTCACAGAAGGACAGCAGGGATGGGTCACAGTTATGGACCTCCCTGAAATGGGCTGATAGGCTATGACTCTTAAGTTCCTTCGCTATATTCCGTAGATGTTCCCCTGTTCTCTCTTTTAGATGTCTGGTAGTTTTACCCACATATTGGTGCCCGCATGGGTACCATGCCAGATATATTACAAATTTACCATTACATGTAATGAGGTCCCTAATCTTTATGGTTTTATTGTTCAAGTGGCCCAAAACCTGCTGTACCCTTGTGGGTTTTGCCTTCCTACATCCTTTACAGTCTCGACACAGGAAAAAAAACCAGGGCGTTGCCACCCCTGGATTCTGGGTGGTTGTTTGTGTGGTTCCACACAACTTGGGGCCAACATGTTTTTAAGGTTTGGCGCTTTTCTGTATATAAAATTTCGGCCTAGGAGGCAATATTTTACTCAATTCCACATCTGATAACTGGATTTCCCAATGCTTGTTTATTATGCCCTCCAAATGTTTGTATTGTGTGTTAAACTCTGTTACAAACACATAATTATATTCCTCCCCACCCCTTAATTAATTTCTCACCCTATTGATTATTTGACCCCTATCCATTAGTCTTACTTTTTCTATCTCCTCTTCCAAGAATTCTTCCTTATAGCCTTTTTTCCTTGAATCTTTCTTTTAATATGCCTGATTGGGCATCAAAATCTGCTAAATTGCTACAATTTCTCCTCATCCTCAAATTGCCCCTTAGGAACATTTTTTATCCAGTTAGGGTGGTGGCCATTATCATTTAGTGCATCCATAAATATTTTTAACTCTTCTAATGTGCTACCCCAAATTATTAGCAAGTCATCTATATACCTTTTCCAAGTTTGAACCCCCCGTGATAATTGTGAATCCAAAATACCCTCTTCCCATTTACCCATATACAGGTTGGCGAGGCTGGGTGCAAACCCTGTCCCCATCGCACAATCCCTACTTTGTCTATAGTAGTTTCCCCCGTGCCAAAAGTAATTTTTTTTGTAATGCAAACCTCAATACTTTCAAAAGAACTCTATCTGTTCTGTGCATAATTCACAATTGTTTCCCATATAGTACTTTACTGCTTCTATTCCTTTTCCTGCTGGATACTTGTATACAGTGACGCTACGTCTGCAGTTACAAGTATCATACCTTGTTCAATTATTTGGCCTTCAATTTGTTGTATATTACCACATATTGGTGCCCACATGGGCACCATGCCAGATATATTACAAATGTATCATTACATGTAATGAAGTCCCTAATCTTTAGGGTGTCTTTTCCCACCAGACCTCTAAAAGAGAGAATAGGGGAACATCTACGGAATATAGCGAAGGGACTTAAAGTGAACCCCCGGACTAAAAATCGACTCAGCAGCACTGAAAAGGCTTGGTGTTTCTTTAACAGTTTCACAGCATCAGAACTTTGTTTCTCTTATACAAGCCTCATTTTTAGCTGCACAGAAGAAAACTGCCCGGGCTATTTTCCCCTGATGCTGTGCAAAGCATGATGGGATTTCTGTTTGTTTTGTTTTGTTGTTCTCGTTCTGCTGTTTTGGTGCAATTTTTTTTTCCTACATTTTGAATTTGACATTTGAAGCCTAGCGTGTGCAGCTGGGAGGGGTTTTCAGGACACAGGACAGTTGGAACTGTGTCTCCTGCTCCCTGTCACCTCCTTTCAACCAAAAAGATGGCTGCCCCCATGACAAAGATGGCAGCCCCCATAAATCACAAACATTTGCCTGTTCTTTTAAAACGGGGTGGGTAAGAGATTATATTACCTATCTATTCTAATTAACATAACTAATGTAACTTAGTGACAGTATGTTTGTTTAGGTTGAAGTTCCCCTTTAAGAGCCATAGCCTATCAGCCCATTTCAGGGAGGTCCATAACTGTGACCCATCCCTGCTGTCCTTCCTGTGGAGTGGAAAAGGTCACTAGACCATGGAGAGGAGAAGATATGGTTAGAGAAGTCTCGTAAAGAGAAACAAAATGGATTTATTTACTTGACACACTGAAGCCTAGGGGACACAATTTAGACATTGATTTAGTTTGCTTTCTGAGTGATGATTAAAAAAGCAGGGGGAAGAGCCAAAGCTTAGCACACAAGATTGTGGTGAATGGGGTGATTTTGGTGGTGGGGGGGGGGGGGGGGGGGGGGGTTGATATAAGAGGGGTGGGCACTGATGTTTCTATTTTCGTTCCCATTTTTGTTGTTACAGTTATTATAAGTCACTACTCTGGCCAATTGAATGGCCTTACACTAAAGGCTTTGGCCTAATTTTCAATTAGTCATTTCATTAGCATATACTACTATTATTTTGGGTTGTTTCTACATACCAGTTCAAACGCATTCATAACCCATATTGGGCGACCCTAGAGTCGCATCAATGCTGTGTTTTTCCATAGATTTTGTCTGCATAAACACCCACATAATGTATAATGGCAACTATATAGTGGCACCGCTGCAATTTCCTTTATAAAATGTTGATGTCTTAACTTTATATACACATCCAATGGGGGATATAATCCATGTAATCCCGTTAGTACATACTTTGTTTTCAATGTAAGTTGAAGTTAGAGCATTACTGAATGCTCTAACTCCAATTTACATTGAAAACAAAGTATGTACTAACGGGATTACATGGATTATATCCCCCATTGGATGTGTATATAAAGTTAAGACATCAACATTTTATAAAGGAAATTGCAGCGGTGCCACTATAGACGCCATTATACATTATGTAGGTGTATATGCAGACAAAATCTATGGAAAAACACAGCATTGATGCGACTCTAGGGTCGCCCAATATGGGTTATGAATGCGTTTGAGCTGGTATGTAGAAACGACCCAAAATATTAGTAGTATATGCTAATGAAATGACTAATCGAAAATTATAGACTGTAAGGGTGTACCCCACACGTCCACCGGAGAGGTGAAAGTATTCGATAGAAGGGAATGACAAAATGAATGAGTATTGATTACAGCGGCAGCTCCACGAGATGTTTGTTGATGGGAGGAGCTGTTGCCGTGGCAAAATGATGCTACACGGAGAGAGGTGGAAATGGGACAGACTCCGTGGGCGGAGAAAGTGAAGGGTAGGAAGTGACACGGAGGCGGAAGGTTGCTTAGCAACAGACCGCTGGGTCTACTTCCGGTAACAGCCGTTCTCATTGGTTAGGGTAAGAGCAACCAGCCACTTCCACATTAGGGAGGGAGAAGGAGGGCAGGGAGTGTTTATCCGTGAAGGGTATAGGTTTTAGCAGCACTAATGGGCGTGCATGCTTCTGAGGATTTGCTTAAAGCGATGAAACTAGTCAAGCTAGCGGGGCTTTTATCCAGGCAGACTTGGGAACGCGAGGACGAGCAGGACCAGGCAAGGACGACTGCGTAACATAGCCGACCTGGCAGCCTACGTGTGGGGTGGAGCCCGTATAAACTCTGTGCCTTAAACCACGTCAATGCTTGTGAGTGCAAAATCTTTTTATTATTAAACTGGTTTTACAATTTTACGCTATGGGAGCCTTTTGAATATATTTCTTTGAGGTGATATGGTTCTACAGTAACGATAGAGGGGTGACAGAGAAACTTCCTTGTAAGGCAGGGGGTGGCCAGATGACCCCATATGCACTGAAGACCCATGTAATAGAGGGTCAAATATAACGGTGAGTGCCCACTGCTTGGGGTGTGGTGGTGAGTGACTCGCAATTTGGTCTGCTGAGCCTCGATAGTCAAAGGAAGATTATAAGACACTTATCTGCATATATGGTGGATGGACTGTAGAATCCTTAGTGCGCAGCTATTGTGTGTAAACATTGACTTTTTCTAGATTGGGCAGCAGCCACCGTGTTGTTTACATCCTCATAGATATATATCAGCGCGGTTTTGTTTGAGAATTTTAAGTTTCAATTCTGTCTATTTATCCGGTGTGGCCCATGGCCGCGCACATCCTCGTACACATTCATGCCATGAGCGCATCCTGCGCAGGCGCAGTAAGAGATTCTCTCCCGCAGCGGGGGAACGGAGGATCGGTTTGGAAAGCTGCGGGCAGAGGATGGCTCCAGGTAGGTGAAACTCTTTCTTTTTTTCAGTTAAGGTTCCCTTTAAACAACTGTCGTCCACTATTGCAAATTTAAAGTAAACCTGTAAGGGGGTGCTCACTTTGGCGGGGGAAAGCCTCTGGATCCTAAAGAGTCTTCCCACAGCATCCTCTGCAAACCCCTTCCACCACTGGGACCCCCAGACAAAAAAAAAAAATAATAATCCTAGTCGCTGCTGCATGCAGGCTCAGTAGCGGCTTTTCGCTCGAGCTCTGGTGAGGCATCTACACCTGCACAGTAGAGCGAACACAATCAGGCTCAGCTATTTCCGTCGTAGCCCATCAAAGCTGCTACTGTGCCTGCATGTACCACTTCCTTGTCAGCAGGCTTTTCGGGGTCCCATCGCTGGATCCCCTCTGCTAAGGAGGAAGCCTCTTTAGGATCCAGAGGCTTCTCCCTACAGAGGTAAGTACCCCTTAAGGGTACTTTTTCCTTTCAGGTACACTTTAAAGGAAACCAGAGACGAGATTAACTACAAGTTTTATGGCTGCCGGAGAGATACATAGAAGGCGCACTTCTCTTGCGCAGAGTAGCTGAAGTTACGGCACCCGGTACCGCAGAGGGAGAAGACCGAGGACGGCGGCGTGGGAGCGATCCGAGCACATGGGGCTGGAGGAAGCCCCAGGTTTGTATAAAACTTGTAGTTAATCTTGTCACTGGTACACTTTAAAGGAAACCAAAAAAATTAACGCTTTGGCACAAAACAAACATATAGCCTGATTTTACAAAATAAATACTATACCTTTTATTTTTACCGCTCTGGTGTGCCGTTTTTTGTGTTTTTGTACTAAAACTCTAAGGAGAACACAGTTCATCAGAAGAGCATATTATTTAGTGAGCTGTGTGCAAAATGAAATCACCATTTCTAAAAACCTATTATGACTAAGAAATATGGATTAAAAAAATAGCTCCTTCCTTGACAGCAGCAGCTCCTCCCATCTCATAACAGCTCGCTGTGATGTTGCAGTATACAGAACCGGAAAGCAGAGCCAGAAGGGGGTAGGCTTGGGTTTGAAAAGACATCAGAGAAGACATACTCAGCTATAATGATTCCTGAGCAAAGCCAGACTGAATGCTCAGTCAGGGATTTTATCAGGGCTGATAAGCAGGCTGAGCAGTGAAGGATGAAACAGAGAGCAGGGTAGGTGTTTTCTCTAATGTTCCCACTGATATATAAGGTAAAATACATAAGAGCACTACTGTTTCATTCCTTAATTCATAAAGAGACTAAAAACATTCAGCATCCCTACCATCAGAAGCCGCTGGCCATGACACCAGGGGGACAAACGGAGTGGTTATCTTTACCAGACAAGTGCACTTTTATATACAAATTGTCTTCATGAGCATTGTGTGTTTTCAATCCCTTTACGATACGAATATAGGTATAAAAAGGTAATATCCTACTGGAGCGCTCCTCGGTTTCTGTCTATTTGCAGATTTGCAATATCCATGGCTGAATGGGTTTTTTTTTTTTTTTTATACACTACATAGAGCGCAGCCTTCTTGTCAGTGAGCTGTACTCCATTGGTAGAGAGTAGAGACCATGTTTAGCTATGCGGGGGAGGCGGAGAACCAACACAGTGACGCAGGTGTGATGTCACGTGGAAGCTGGGTGAGTGGGAAGTATAATGCGCTCGGTTGTCACGATCCGCTGGCTGAGCGTCTGAGGGGTCAGGGCTGCTGTACACATACTGGATTCTCAGCAGAAGCAGTTGTTATTGGTGAAGTGTGATTTTATTGCACTGTCTGTGGATTTTTCAAATAAATATATTAGCCTTTTTCTACTTCAATCTGGTCTGGTTTGCGGATCCCTTTTTTGTTCTGTTATTGGTGAAGTATCATGTAGCGTGTGTACACAGCTTATTGTCGCCTCTTGCAATTGCTCAGAATAAAGAGAACACTATATGCACACCATAAAATTACTCTACTACAGAAAGGTGGAGGGTTTCTTGCATACTGTTGACTATTATGACCCTTTTGAATATTACAATTTGCAGTTGAGTTTTATTCTTGTAAAAAAAAATACATTTAAAACTAAACAAACTCAATTACTTACTCTGTGCTCTTCTGGGCTTGGACTGACTGGAAACAGGTGTACAAAATTCGTCCTGTCTGAGTAGATTGGGGGTTACCAAAGCAGAAGGGGAAAAAAAAGGAAGAAAGTGAAAACAAATGATATAAAAAAAACTACAACAATCACAGTTATAAAATAAACCACAATCATTTTTTCTTTTAAGTAGAACTTTACAGTTCTGAACAAGCATGCAAATGAGATGTTCTTGGTTCACTAGCTGCATGCTGCTTGCAGCTGTGTGATTCAGAACTGCATAAGAATAGTAAAAATGAATGCTGCTTGCTTGCTATAATGTCTTAACAGAGAACAAAGAAGACTCCACCATATTTCTCTGGCATCAGGATCAAATTGGAATGAGGACCCTGTATCTCTTAAATGCTGCCTAGTGTCTGCACAGACACAGTTGGATTTTTAAAGGTGGAACCATTTTAATAGTATTTTGAATAACATTTGAATTCAAACTGCATATCCTATCCACTGTGTAAACTCCGAAATTATTTTTTGATAACAGCCATACTGGAAACGTGACTTTGTCCATTACTTCTAATCAAACCACTCCTCAAACATAATGGCATTTTCAATAACCACCTAATCCACACTGCACTTAGCTAGAGAGGTGGGGAATGTTGAATACTGTAGTGTGTACGAAAATATTACTACACACGTACATTTGATTCGTATTTTCCAACAGTGCTGCAACTGACCTTTGTGTTCTTATCTTCTATAAAGCAGGAGAATATTAGGCCGACAAATCCAACATCCATCATCTGATACATAGCCTGAGTGCGAACATCTGGAGGTGAACAAAATATATGCAACAAATATTACAACTCAATACTACATTCTGTACATAAAAAGATAAAACAAAAAATGATAAAAAGCTTTTATAAAGAGATGCTACTCTCTTGGACTTTAGAAAGAATCATGCTTGCTATTGGTACTTAAAGGGGTGTAATAACTTTTCTCTTACACACAGCAAGAAAGACAGTGATGGTCAGATCTGTGAGCCTTTTGGATCATCACACTGTACAGGGCTAAAAAGGTTGAACTTATTATATGCATGCCTGTTTTCAACCAAGATAACTACCGTATATAACTATGTCTTATCACCTAAGACAGAATATAATAATACTAAAAAATGATAATAACATTCGTAAAGTGTTTTTCTCCCATAGGACTCAAAGTGTATAGATATGTGTCGGATCAATACAGGGTTGCAGACTGTGACTGTGTTACAGAGGAAATAGGTGTTCGTAATTTTGAGAATAAACAGGTGGCTTTGCAGTTTGGACTTAAATGCTTCCAGGAATGGAGATGTCCTGATTGGGTGTGGTAGGAAGTTGCAGTGTAGAGGCAGCATGACAAGAAGGCTCTGTCTGCAAAGGTTTTGAGGTGGACTCTGGGGGTGACCAAGTTATTAGATCCTTTTAATCTAAGATTGTGTGTGTGTGGCCGGGGGGGGGGGGGGGGGGCGGGGGTGATGCAGTTGCAATAAATCCTTCAGGTATCCAGGGCTCAGATTGTGAGGATTTGAATGTCAATAAGACAATCTTAAAAATAATTCTTCATTTTATTGGTAGCCAGTGGAGAGAGCGACGGGTTGGAGTTATGTGGCAATGGCAGGGTTGGCTTGTTAATAGGCAAAAATGAATGAAGAGGAATCACACCACTGGTTTAATGCAATTATAGCTCTGTATTGAGACAGGTTACCCTACATGTTACGGACCAATCGTCCTTCGTCAGGTGTACGCTTGATAACAGTTGTGCAGTGGCATTCTGTACTAATTGCAGGTGGTGCAAGTCTTACAATAGTCTAACAATAGTCTAACTGCGATGTGATAAAGGCATGAGGTGAGAGAAGGAATGTTTCACAGCTGCGATTTGATTCATAAAGCTTAATTCTCCATCAATCAGTATACCCAGGCTGCACACAACACCTGAGCTGTTCAGGTCGGAGGTCCTCATCCTCAGTTGTGCTGGTTGAGACAGGAGCCGCTTTGCTGTCGAGCACTGACCTCCGATAACAAGAACCTCAGTTTTGTCAGCATTTAGTTTTAGCCAGTTATTCATCCACTCCTGAAGCTCAGCTAAGTACGTGTTTATTTGTGGGGTAGGGCCTGTTACGCCAGGTTTGAATGATAAATATAGCTGGGTGTCATCAGCTTAGCAATGATATGTCAGGCCAAGTTTTTAGATGTATTTTTTTCTCCCCAAGTGGCAACATGTGTATGGTGAACAGCAAAGGGGATAGTATGAAAATTAATTTAACATTAGTATCAAAGAAAACAGCCTCATTTTTATTTTCAGCTTTATAGTTTGTATTTTTTTTTAACAACATTGTATCATTCTGTCATATTTGCAATTACAAACCACACACTGTATTTTAAAAGGAATCACCCCCCCCCCCCCCCCGCTCTGCTTACCCGGGGATTCCTCCAGCCCATTGAAGATTACACGTCCTATGCCGCAGCTCCGCTCTCAGCCGTTCGGCCCGGGGTCCCCGCCGGTGAAGAGGATGACATCTTCTAGTGCGCCTGCACGAGCGCCGCTGTCAATCAAGTCAAAGTTCAATGCGGTGGCTTGATTGAACAGCTTGATTGCCCTCTGCACCGGCGGGGACCCCCAGGCCGAAACACCTGAGAGTGGAGCTGCGGCGTGGGACGTGTCATCTGCCATGGGCCGGAGGAAGCCCCGGGTAAGTAGAGCGGGGGCGGAGGGGGGGAATTTGGTTGATGACTCCTTTAAACTATGAAACAGAGCAGAGCTAATGATCCTTTAAAGGGAACCTTAACTGAGAGGGATATGGATGTTGTCTTTTAAACAATGCCAATTGCTTGTCAGTCCTGCTGATCTCTTTGGCTGCAGTAGTGGCTTAGTCACACACCTGAAACAAGCATGCAGCTATGCCAGTCTGACTTCAGTCAGAGCATCTGATCTGCATGCTTGGTAAGTGGCTGTGGTTAAATGTACAGTGGTGTGAAAAACTATTTGCCCCATTCCTGATTTCTTATTCTTTTGCATGTTTGTCACACTTAAATGTTTCTGCTCATCAAAAACCGTTAACTATTAGTCAAAGATAACATAATTGAACACAAAATGCAGTTTTAAATGACGGTTTTTATTATTTAGTGAGGAAAAAAAACTCAAAACCTACATGGCCCTGTGTGAAAAAGTGATTGCCCCCCCTTGTTAAAAAATAACTTAACTGTGGCTTATCACACCTGAGTTCAATTTCTGTAGTCACCCCCAGGCCTGATTACTGCCACACCTGTTTCAATCAAGAAATCACTTAAATAGGAGCTATCTGACACAGAGAAGTAGACCAAAAGCACCTCAAAAGCTAGACATCATGCCAAGATCCAAAGAAATTCAGGAACAAATGAGAACAAAAGTACTGTAATTGAGATCTATCAGTCTGGTAAAGGTTATAAAGCCATTTCTAAAGCTTTGGGACTCCAGCGAACCACAGTGAGAGCCATTATCCACAAATGGCAAAAACATGGAACAGTGATGAACCTTCCAAGGAGTGGCTGGCCGACCAAAATTACCCCAAGAGCACAGAGAAAACTCATCCGAGAGGCCACAAAAGACCCCAGGACAACATCTAAAGAACTGCAGGCCTCACTTGCCTCAATTAAGGTCAGTGTTCACAACTCCACCATAAGAAAGAGACTGGGCAAAAACGGCCTGCATGGCAGATATCCAAGGCGCAAACCACTTTTAAGCAAAAAGAACATTAAGGCTCGTCTCAATTTTACTTAAAAAACATCTCAATGATTGCCAAGACTTGTGGGAAAATACCTTGTGGACCGCCGAGACAAAAGTTGAACTTTTTGGAAGGTGCGTGTCCTGTTAAATCTGTCGTAGAAGTAACACAGCATTTCAGCAAAAGAACATCATACCAACAGTAAAATATGGTGGTGGTAGTGTGATGGTCTGGGGTTGTTTTGCTGCTTCAGGACCTGGAAGGCTTGCTGTGATAGATGGAACCATGAATTCTACTGTCTACCAAAAAATCCTGAAGTAGAATGTCCGGCCCTCTGTTCGTCAACTCAAGCTGAAGCGATCTTGGGTGCTGCAGCAGGACAATGACCCAAAACATACCAGCAAATCCACCTCTGAATGGCTGAAGAAAAACAAAATGAAGACTTTGGAGTGGCCTAGTCAAAGCCCTGACCTGAATCCTATTGAGATGTTGTGGCATGACCTTAAAAAGGCAGTTCATGCTAGAAAACCCTCAAATAAAGCTGAATTACAACAATTCTGCAAAGATGAGTGGGCCAAAATTCCTCCAGAGCGCTGTAAAAGACTTGTTGCAAGTTATCGCAAACGCTTGATTGCAGTTATTGCTGCTAAGGGTGGCCCAACCAGTTATTAGGTTCAGGGGGCAATTTCTTTTTCACACAGGGCTATGTAGGTTTTGAGTTTTTTATCTCACTAAATAATAAAAACCATCATTTAAAACTGCATTTTGTGTTCAATTATGTTATCTTTAACTAATGGTTAACGGTTTTTGATGAGCAGAAACATTTAAGTGTGACAAACATGCAAAAGAATAAGAAATCAGGAAGGGGGCAAATAGTTTTTCACACCACTGTATTAGAGACACAGGATCAAGCAGGAGAGTCAGGCAACTGATATTAATTTAAAAGGAAAACTCCAACCCTTCTCAGTTTATGTTCCCTTTAAACTCCCATGCAGTAAAAGCCTATTTGAAGCTGTGTCTCACTGTTTCTTTGATGTATAAGTGCTTCAGAAAATAGGACTGTCGCTGACCCAAGTTGGGTCAGAGAGATCAGAGAAACTCTTTTGCATAATTAACAAGTGAAGTTTTTTAAAGAGAACCCGAGGTGGATTTGAAGAATATTATCTGCGTACAGAGGCTGGATCTGCCTATATAGCCCAGCCTCTGTTGCTATCCCAAACCCCCCTAAGGTCTCCCTTCACTCTGCAATCAATCATAAATCACAGCCACGCTGCTGACAAACAGCTTGTCAGAGCTGGCTGTGTTTATCTCTATAGTGTCAGTCTGCTGCTCTCCCCGCCTCTTGCAGAACTCCAGTCCCCGCCTGCATCCCTTCCCTCCCTGCTGATTGGAGGGAAGGGACGGGGGCAGGGACCGGAGCTATGCAGGAGGCGGGGGAGCAGCTGAGACTGACACTACAGATGTAAACACAGCCTCACAGCATGGCTGTGATTTATGAGGGATTGCAGAGTGCAGGGGGACCTTAGTGGGGTTTGGGATAGCAACAGAGGCTGGGCTGTATAGGCAGATCCAGCCTCTGTATGCAGATAACATTCTTTAAACACACCTCGGGTTCTCTTTAACTTTTCCTGTACTGGTAAGAATATGAAACTCATATTTTTGCTACTGATGGTCTATTTCTTAGCTTTACTACACATATAATTCATTATACGTTTATTTTCACTTCAGCTTCCCTTTAAAAGGACAACTGAAGCTAGAAGTATCTGGAGGCTGCCATATTTATTTCATAACAGTTGTCCTTTAAGCAAGATTTCATGATCAACTCTGTCAAAATCCGCTGAGAAGTCAAGCAAAATCAGGATGCTGAGATATCTCTCCCCAACAAGAACATACTGATAAATCACTTTTGGAAGTTCTAACCGTAGGGTGCTTTCTGGAAGGGAAAGAAACCACAGTGATGACTTCAACAGTGTGCTGTTGCTCTTCCTTTGTCTAATTACCAGGCTTAAAGAACTACTGTAGGGGGGTAGGGAGAAAAAGAGTTGAACTTACCGGGGGCTTCTAATGGTCCCCCGCAGACATCCTGTGCCCGCACAGCCACTCACCAATGCGCCGGTCCCCGCCTCCGGTTCACTTCTGGAATTTCCAACGTTAAATTCGGAAAACCACTGCGCCTGCGCAGCAACGCCTTCACTCCCGCTGATGTCACCGGGAGTGTACTACGCAGGTGCAGTACGGTCCTGGTGATGTCAGCGGGAGCGAGGAAATTCGGAAGTGAACTGGAGGCGGGGACCGGAGCATCGGTGAGTGGCTGCGCAGGCACAAGACATCTGCAGGGGACCATTAGAAGCCCCGGGTAAGTTCAACTCTTTTTTCCCCATCCCCCTGCAATACTCCTATAAAGATGTGTTTATACTGATACAAGACCCTTACACCAAGACCTAGGTATTTGTCACAAAAGCACAAAATCTAATCGAAGTTCAAAGGTGGCTACAGCAGAAAGCACAGTGATAGTAAGAAGGTGCCAAGGCAACCTTATGTTAAAAGCTGTGTAAATGTTCCAATTAATTATTCTTCGGAGGCTCGATTCTCAGATTCGACCGTAATATCAATCGAATCAATACGTTTTTCGGCTCAATTCTATTAATCTGATCAAATTGGATAGCAGCTTTTCTTCTGTTAGTAGGGCCTAACAAGTGATTTTACGACTGAAGCGGAGAATCGTATCAATGGCTACCTTAGGGAACGTCTTCATTGTTTATTATTGAGGAAGTTGTCAAATGAGAACATTTATAATAATCAATAAAAAATTTGAACTGTAACTTTCAACTGCAAAATTAACATCAATTCATTGGGAATTAATTCAAAGTAAAGGGATCCGTTTTACAATTTATTGGATGGGAGGGCTAGAAACTTTTGATCTGATACCAGTTACTTTTAAATAAACAATTGCTTTTGATTCTTTTCAGAGGTTTTAACATCAAGCATTTAAGACTGCATTAAAATCTATCCATGAGTGGATATTATCACATAGGAAACAAGCAGTCGCGAGGTAGATCACGATCGACCTATTGGGCACTCAGTAAATCAGAAGGATGAAAAGCACAAAGATAAGCATGCACTGAAGCACAATTTTATAGGCTCTCACCAACATGAGAAGGCCATACAGTGATATGTGGATGGGAGTGATACCATCCAACAACTCGCATAGGACGTCCTGTGATCTCAGTCAATCTGTGAAGCGATGTTAAGGTAAAACACGGATAAAGAGTTTTTAGAGCAATGAGCACACTTTTGTATGCAGCAGAGCTGTGGAGTCAGCGCATAACACCTTCCACTCAGACTGCTTTAATTACCGCATATATCAAGATGAAAAAAAAAATGCTATATATGGTATTGCAATTATAGAATTCCTAAATGGATGCCAAGCATACAACATACAAGACATGTTAACACTGCAAATGTGGCTTTACAACCCCAACCTGTTAAAGCTTGAGTATATGGGCTATGCCATCTTGGCTTCTGATTTTGATTTTAGAAATCACAAACATTTTGTAACCTTACAGTATGATATGCGAAGAGTTCTACTTTAACTTGGAACTTTGGAGAAGTTGAGAAGACATCCTCAGGGGCGTGCAACAGTTACAGGCCTGCTACTGAGCCTAGTTGCTAGATCTCCTTTCATAGGCTAATACCACAAAGTGGATCGCTAATTAAATTGATATTCTTCAACTTTACTGTCCACCCAATGCTGACTATTTTCAGCAAGGCTCTCCTCAGCCCTTGAATGGTTAATTTGAATATATTCAGCAGTGTTGCTCTGGGAGACATCTCAAGCTCACTCCAACCTGAATTATCGCAAATTCTTTCTGTTTTAGGAAAGCAAACTTTTGTTTTTCTCAGCCCTTGAAGTTAGCTGAAAATTGAATTTCAAAATTGATTTCTAGTAGAGATGAGACGAATCAGAAATTTCCTGGAATCCAAATCCTGAAAAGATTTAGAAATCTTTCAAATTTAATTCTGTACATAACAATTGTGTAATCTGCGTAAGAATAGTAGTTAGACTGAGAATATAAGTTTCTAAATCTAACTATTATTCTTTCACGCATAACTCAATTCGTATGTACAGGATTTGTTAGATTCGAAAGATTTGAGAATCTTATTCAGGATTCGGATTTGAGGAAATTTGGGGGTCATCCCATCTCTGGCCTTCCCTATCATTATGGGATCTTTGCCTGATATATTATAGAGCCATGTCATGAGGTGTAATACTGGAATTCCATAACAGAAGTTCAACCCTCATTAGGTACAGCACTGCAGATCTTGAGAGCTCTGTTAGTGACATCTGTCAGTGCCACTACTGGGGTAAAGCTGCATTGTATGCAGTAGGTGCTACAACTATCTCTTCTCAATATGAATGCAAACAGATACCTACCGGTTTATATAAAGAATTGCAAATATACATCTAACAGCTACAACATATGTGATGTATTAGGCAGCAAGCTAAAAAAAATAGGCAAGCTTAAAGGACACCTGAAGCGAAAGGGATATGGAGGCTGCCACATATATTTCCTTTTACGCTTACCTGGCTTTCCTGCTGATTCTCTGCCTCTAATACTTTTAGCCATAGACCCTGAACAAGCATACAACAGATCAGGTGGTTCTGACATTATCGTCAGATCTCACAAGATTAGTTGCATGCTTGTTTCTGGTGTTATTCAGACACTACTGCAGCCAAATAGATCCACATGGCTGCCAGGCAAGTGGTATTGTTTAGAAGGAAATAAATATGACAGCCTCCATATTCTTCTCACTTCAGTTGTCCTTTAAGGATCTGAGAAATTCTTAAAGCGGTTTAACACCCAGCATTACAACTTTGCTTTAAAAGATTGCTTACAGCTTACAAACTATTATGCCAGATTTTTTTTTAAGCAGAAATTCACTGAATGGGTTAAACATGACATTTTAGTGTTGGATTTAACTAGGAATCCGCATCCGTTCTTATCTGTAGTTACAAAATGTATCTTTATTTGGAATACAAATAGACCTTTGAAAAGCCTGCCGGGGGAAGCCCTCTTTGTTCTCTCAGAGCAGTGTTTGTTTGTTACATTGTAGATAGATACACTTGTAACTAAACAAGCAAGCACGAGAAGCATTTCTAGCTAAATGCAGCACTAAAATGTCATGTTTAATCCATTCAGTGAATTTCTGCTAAAAAAAAAATCTGGCATAATAGTTTATAAGCTGTAAGCAATCTTTTAAAGCAAAGTTGAAATGCTGGGTGTTAGACCACTTTAAATGGGACAAAATTGTGATGGCTAGATGAGTAGGTCAAGATTAGCCAAGACAGTATATGTATGGTATCTGTGTGTTCTCAATATGTATGCATGGTTTCCTGCAAGCCATCTGGCTTCCCCCTACATCCTGAAACATACTGGTAATTAAATGGATTCAATCTCCTCGCTCCCAAATGTGCATTAGGAACACCATACTGACTATAGCAAGAATTACATTAGTGGCACAACTATGACATTTGTAGAGTGCTGCAGAAAAAAAGCATAATAGTAAAC
This sequence comes from Hyperolius riggenbachi, assembly GCF_040937935.1. Taxonomy (NCBI): domain Eukaryota; kingdom Metazoa; phylum Chordata; class Amphibia; order Anura; family Hyperoliidae; genus Hyperolius; species Hyperolius riggenbachi. Next base: position 198,803,551 of record NC_090653.1, on the reverse strand, counting down.
TCCAAAAAAAGCAAGCTTTGTGGAAAATTCCCAGAATGCAGTAGTGACTAGAAAAAGTGGTCTAAGGAAACTGGAGATGCGATCATGGGCTTCCAAGACTCACTGATGCATGTAGGAAGCAAAGGTTAGTCTTCCTATTTCAATGTTAAAGAAGCGTTACTGTAGCACAAATTGCTAAAACAAAATGTAATACTGGTGGCCATGAGAGTAAGGTGTTAGAACACAGTTCAAATTACTGCCTTTGGGTGGTGTATCTATGGACAACTATCCATCACACCAACAGCACCTAAAATAAGTGTGTGAGCGTTAGAATTGAAACAATGGAAGAAGATGGCCTGCTCATATTTTCGTTAGACTCCAATTTTCCCATAGGTGTGACCCATAGGACCCTTCCCGTTCTCCTCACAGTGTCCTTGTTCCTCCGCAGGCTCCTCCATTTGAATCTCCCGCCATGGGAGACTTCGGAAGTCTCGGGAGCACTCAGGCTCCCAAAGACCGGGGGCTCTATACTGTACACACGCGAGTGTGCAAGAGAGGGCATTCGCGCAGTACGGAGTGGCCCGTCTTTGGAAGGCCGGATGCCTCCGAAGACTCCCGAAGCCAGCCCAACCCGAAAAAGAGCAGTCTATGACCCATGGGTCGTAGACTGCTGACGGGGAAGCCTGTGGGGGAACGCAAGGATCGGGTAGGGGCTGTAGAACCCAGAGCCTTCGCTCTCCTTAGGTAAGTATCTGTTTTTTAAAAGGCTTCAGACTCCATTTAAGGCTCCTTTTACACATACCACATTGCGTTGCCGTGCGGTACTCTCCGCCGCCGCTCATCGCAAGGGCAATGAAAATCTGTGGACATACTTATAACTGCGTTGCGCTGTGCCACAAGTAGTTAATTCACAACATACCCGTCCCAAAGTCATCAATGCATTACTGCATGATCCGGGCCTACCACATGGATTATGCTGTAATGCAAGTCTATGGCAATGCAGTAAGTGTAAATGTAGCGCGCATGCGCAGACAGACGGGTTATCTCAGTGACATACTTGCTGTCCAGCAGGGAGTGCGTCACTGAATGGGGGCGGGCCTATGCATATGACCCTGTTGACACGCTCTGTCGCAGGGTCATTTAAAATATTGATTAGTGCAATGTGGTAATCACATGGCAGGCTGCATCACTGCACAAGTGTAAAAGCAGCCTCAACGTTTAGCTTACAGTGTACACGTAACTAAATAAATAAATAAATAAATAAATAAATAAATAAAAACGCCACATGATTTAGAAAGGAACAAATGAAAACAATTGTGTTTATATTGTGCAGGATATATCAGCTTCTGTGGTAGCTGCTGACAACTGCTCAGGAGATATTTCCACTCGATCTTTCCTCTTGTCTGAACGTCGTAAAATGATAACTGAGTGAATGTGCACAACTCTCTGGGTATCCACCTGTGCAATATGAGAAAATAAAATTAAGAATACTATCACAATCAAACAAATCTTAAAGAGACCCTGTAACTAGAAAAAAAAAAGTCCCCTGCGGGGTACTCACCTCTGTAGGGGGAAGCCTCAATCCCAATGAGGCTTCCCCTTCTGCTGTAGCTGCAGGCAGTCTAGCGCTGGCTCCTCCGGAGTGTCCCGGAATCCTCCCCCGACAAGGCTGACAAGCGCAGATTTATTTACCTTTCCTGGCTCCAGCGGGGGTGCTATTGCGGCTCTCCGCACGGAGATAGGCGAAAATAGCCGATCTCCGCCGGGTCCGCTCTGCTGCGCAGGAGACTTGCTCTTGCGCAGTAGAGCGGCCAGACAGCGATCGGCTATTTCCGCCTATCTCCGAGGCGGAGAGCCGATAATGCACCTGCGCTGGAGCCCGCTTGATGTTGTGTAGTGCGTGTATGCACGCCTTACATAGCAGCGCTTGTATCTCAATGGGGAAGCAGAAGATTGCTTTATTTTATTTCAAATATGATACTGTATTTTACGCCATTGATTGAGGGAAAATATTGAAGACACAAATACACCAAAAAAGCATTTCAAACGCAATGCATAAGCATACAAAAACGCACTAAAAAATAAAAACGCACACTGCAGAAAGCACGGTTTTCACGGTAGTGTCCTCCCAGCCTCACTTAGTAGTGTATTCACTCTTTTGCCAGTGGATTACACATTCATGGCAGTGGGTTAAGTTATTTTAATGGAACAGCAAATTTACAATGTTATACAAGCAGGGACGTGGCAACTGCTATGGCTAATGCTATGGGGCACTAAAGCACAGGGGGCCCAGGTGGTACTTGGTGGATTAACTATTCACCAGGGCTGTGGAGTCAGAGTCGACTAGTCAAAGTCGGGGCAATTTTGGGTACCTGGAGTCGGAGGTTTCAAAAAACTGAGGAGTCAGAGTCGGATGATTTTTGAACCAAAATCTATAGCCTTTGTAAAAAAAAATAGACTAAGGAGTTGGAACAATTTTGGGTACCTGGAGTCAAGTTGGTGGTTTCAGAGTTGGATGATTTTTGTACCGACTCCACAGCCCTGCTATTAACTTTCTTTTGTTCCTCCACCCTCTGACTTTGTCTCAGTGCCCATGGACTATATGCAGTGTAGATTGCATGATACTGTTAACTGCCCAATTAACACATGTTCAATAGAGTATGGGTAGGTGGCATTGCTCAAGAGTGCCTACATCTAAAGGCCCCATTAATGTTTTATTATGTAGCCACATAATCTCTAGCTAAACCACTGTATAAGTGTCTGACTACATTAAATTATATCAGCATGATTTTTTTTTTCATTAACCTCTCCAGGAGGGAGGTAAGTAATCGAGAGTACCATTGGAGGAGCTTGAATACTTACCTATGGGGTGCTGCTCCTCTGACCCCAGCCTGTATGGAAGGCGTCATATTCTCACAAGACTGGACACATCTGCATAATGTTGTAGTTACCAGGAGTCTCATGTAATGCATGCTGGGTGATTTAGTCCATGGATGTGAGTACAAAGCTGTACTCACTTCCACAGACTACATCTTCCGCCACGTATTGCAGCATGCGCACAAGACACTGCTGGGAACTACAACATCCAGCAGACCTGGTCGGTCTTCTGAAAAGATGGTACATCCTGTACAGGCCAGGGGCCAGAGTAATAGGACCACGTAGGTAAGTAGTGAGGCTCCCCCAATGACACTCTCCATTACAAACCTCCCTTATAGGGAAGCTCATTAACCACTTCAGTACCAGCAGTCTCTGGCCCCTTAAAGAGACTCTCTAATATAAAAAACGTCCACTGGGGGGTACTTACCTCAGGAGGGGAACGTCTCAGGGTCCCAATGAGGCTTCCCCCATCCCTGTAGCTGAAGACAATCCAGCTCTGGCTCCCCTGAAGCCTCCCGCAATCTCTCCCCCTCCCCCCGACAAGGTTGATATATTTACCTCTCCAGGATCCACAGCAGGCACAGTAGTGGCTCTTCCTTCGGGTAAGGCGGAAATAGCTGAACCCAATCATATCCGCACTACTGCGCAAGAGCAAAAGGACTCACGCCTGCGCTGTAAAGCGCATCAATTGGGTTCGTGTTTTTTTTTTAATTACAGGATTTCTTTAAAGGACACCGGAAGCTAAAATAAACGAATGAAATAAACAATTGTATCTATCTTCCTTCTACTAAAAATGACTTTTTTTAAGATATTCCACAGTTTTATTTTAGGTTTAAAACTACTTTTTAAAGTTTTAACTATTTTATTGTTTTTGCTCAATGACACATTCATTGAACTATGCAAGAGCTAAAATCTATGAACTATTGACCCCTTTCAGCTCTTTCCTGCTCTTAGAGGCCATTTTCTGCTAGGAAAGTGTTTTATAGTTGGAATCTCTTATCAGTGAGGGTCACACTACTCACTTCCTGTTTGAATCAGGACTGAGTCAGCCACTTATATACCTGTTATTTAGCTCTTTCAGGCAGAGAAAGAAAAAAGGGAACACAACATAGTTATTAGTGTGCTTGGCGCTGTACATACACGTCTATCTCATTGTCACACGTCACTTCGGGTATCCTTTAAGGACAAGAGACTGCTGGTACAAAAACTGAGCTTATCAGCAACATGCTGCACAGACCCATGCTACCACAGATCGCGCCATTCTCCTGCCCTGCTGTTGCTATGACAGCAGAGCTCTGTGAGCTGGTCCGGAGCCAAATTCAATGGCTCCTGACCCTGTGATCAATGTGAGCTAATGAGATTGGCTTCTGGCCCCGTTCATACTGCACGCGTTTCCAGCCACGTTTTGGAAAAATGTGCGGGAGGCCGTCTGATGTTCACACTGCATAGAGTGCACTGTCTGATGTTCACACTGCATGCGTTCCGGAGCTGTGCGGTCCGGGAACGCATGCTGCACGCATTTTTTGCAAAACCGCGTGGCTGTCCCATCCACTTTTCAGTGATGGGATTAGCCACGCAACGCATACAAACGAGGATGGCGTGCGTTTGCATGCGTTGCGTTCCACACGCATGGCCGTCTGCTTTTGTAATGTGAACGGGGCCTCACAGTGATCACGGGGTCAGAGCTGATCTGTCATACCGACAGCAGAAAGTGTGAGCTGCAGGGTCAGGAGAGCGGTGCGATCGGCAGGTTTCTGCAGAATACTGAAGTTGAAAACTACGCCCTGGCAGTCTTAGGCGGACATAAACAGGGTGTCGATTTCAACGACCGCCATCCGAAAGCGATTTAAAAAATCCAGGTGCACTGGTAGCTTTCAAGTGCTATATCTTCAGTGTTCTCTCATGAAAAGATGTAGCTATATAAAAGAAGGGTGTCATTTTAGAAACAAGAGCCACAACCACTTTACTAAAGTACAGCACAGCACTGTACTAGAAATTAACTGCATTACGTGTTGTACAGACACAACATACAGTAATTCTCTTTACCTCCCCTATGCATAGCCCCATGACTTCTTCTCGTTCTGTGCTTAGTGAATGAGCCACACAGACTAGGAATGCGTCTCCCTCAAGGTGGACAGCCTGCACTGCCATAGCGCCCCTTTTACTGGTTGTACTTCTTCTGTATCTGATCTCAATATTGATCCAATCCGATCCTTCCTTGACTAATAAAAAAGTTATTTAACATCACTTCCGGTCCAAAGCAACTTCCAGGCTTTGTACAGGGAGAGCAGAGAACAGCAGTGGCACGTCGTGAAGCTCCAAGATTCACAAAGAGTTTACAGTCCAACAAACTCTACCGACACTTTTTATTGCTCCTTTTTCTCACACATACTCAAACACTGTGTGTAGACCAGCGGAGACTGCACCTGCCATTTGCACACACACCTCTGATGCAGTTCCAGTGTTCCACGCATGCTCAGCTATGTTATCAGTGACTCGGCGCCATATTAATTCCTGGAACCGTGACAACAGGAGGTACGTACTGGAGAGAATTCAGGGGATGGGTACACGAAAACCTTGCTTTGCTGCTAATATTGCTTTTATGGAATCATACATGCATGACGCGCACCGTCTCGAATCGTGTGCTTTTACATGAATTTATATTATATATTATATACAGTCAATACAAAGTACTGTATTTCAATCCACTTGTATGTCAAGTCACTGCGCATGTTCCTGGCTCCCTAGATCAGCTGTGAATGCGGCGCACACTCAGATCAGACTTCAGGACGGCGGCACCATACTTACTGCTGGAACACTTCGTTTAACTTTAGGATGTCATTCCTCACTGCATGTGACTTTGAAAAAGCAAACAAATTGCCATCTCCTCAGGTACATTGTCCTGCCAGCATGTTTAGCATTAGTAGGGAAAAAAATTATGTTCAACACCTGATTGCCTCCCTTATCACTTTAACCTTATCAATCTTAACCTCTTAGGGTCCACAAACACATCCATTCTCCTGACAGTATTCCAATACCAGGTAAACATCAGGAATACAAATTACTAGGCACTTTTTTTTTTCAGTGATTCTTCTAATCTGGTATATATGGTCATGAGTGCAAAATGCCTCAGGAATTTATGTGAATTATGCTGCCAAGCCCCTACTCTCACCTAGTGACTGTTGGGAAAACACTGAGGCACTTGATGGCACAAAACTTGCGTCTCATGAACAGACACTGGTACACACCACAAGAGCTTTTTAAAGAGAATCAGTGTTGTTAAAATCGCAAAAAAGTAAACATACCAGTGCGTTAGGGGACATCTCCTATTCCCCTCTGTCACAATTTCGCCACTCCCCGCCGCATTAAAAGTAGTCAAAAACAGTTTTAAAAAGTTTGTTTATAAACAAACAAAATGGCCACCAAAACCGGAAGTAGGTTGATGTACTGTATGTCCACACATAGAAAATACATCCATACACAAGCAGACTGTATACAGCCCTCCTTTTGAATCTCAAGAGATCATATGTGTGTTTACCTTCTTCCCCCCCCCTGCAGCTCTCATCCACTGAAGAGTGGCAGGCTGATTGTTTCTTCCTGCAGACAGCCCAGCTCCTTTCACAGCCTAACAAAGGACAATTTATCCAGCTTGTAAAGCTCTCTTCTCTCACTGAGAAGAGCAGAGGCGCTGCCTAATCTAAATAACACACACGGGAGTGTGCATAGAGTGGGCCTGGAGGAGGTGTGTGCATAACAGATCAACAATACTGAAGAGTTGGCAGCCTTCCGGACACATGGCGACAAATCCGACAGGGGAAAGATACGTTGATTTATTACAGAGATGGTGATAGTAGAAAGTGCTGCAGTAAGCCAGAGCACATTAGAATAGGTTTAGCCACTTGTAGGATAGTAGAAAAAATGATTACATTTTTGTTACAGAGTCTCTTTAAGCACTAGTGATTTGAAAAGCTCTTGCTAATGCAATGTTATTTTTACAAAATCACATCGTTCCAGTGAGAACACACACAGAGGATAACATTGGCAAGAGCTTTTAAAATCACTAATACATAAGTTACAGGGCATCCGGAGAGCTCACCACCTTTTCTACATTTTGTTATGTTACAGCCTTATTCAAAAGTGAATTACATTTTTTCCCCAGAATTGTACATACAACACCACATAATGACAAATAACATGCTAAAAATGTTTACTTGAGGTTTTAGAAAATGTATTCAAAATAAAAAAAATAAATCATGTGTACACAAGTATTAAAAGCCTTTGCTTTATCTAACCATGCACCTTTCGCAGCAATTACAGCCTCAAGTCTTTTTTTAATATGATGCCACAAGCTTGGCACACCTATTCTTGGCCAGTTTCACTCATTCCTCTTTGCAGCACCTCCCAGCTCCATCAGGTTGGATGGGAAACATTGTTGCACAACAATTTTAAGATTTCTCCAGAGATGTTCAATCGGATTCAAGTCTGGGCTCTGTCTGGGCCCCTCAAGGACATTCACAGAGTTGTCCTGAAGCCACTCCTTTCATATCTTGGCTGTGTGCTTAGGGTCGTTGTTCTGCTGAAAGATGAACTGTCGCCCCAGTCTGAGTTCAAGAGCACTCTGGAGCAGGTTTTCATCCAGGATTTCTCTGTACATTGCTACAGTCATCTTTCCCCTTACCCTGACTAGTCTCCCAATTCTTGTTGCTGAAAACATCCCCACAGCATGATGCTTTAATGCAGGGATGCTTTAGGCCTGGTTTCCTCCAAACGTGATGCCTGGCATTCATACCAAAGAGATCGATATTTGTCTAATCAGACCAGAATTTATTTTTTTTCTTGTGGTCTGAGTTCCCTTCAGGTGACTTTTGGCATACTCCAGTCGGGCTGTCATGTGACTTTTATTAACCCTCCTGGCGGTCTATTAAAAACCGCCAGGGGGCAGCGCAGCATTTTTTTTTTTCAATCATGACAGCCGCTGTGCAGCGGCATCCCCCCACCCTCTTTGATCACCTCCGGCGATCAAGCCCGTCCGGTAATCCCGTTCTGAACAGGATTTCCATTAGGGCTTCCCCGTCGCCATGGCGACGGGCGGGATGACGTCGTCGACGTTGTGACGTCAAAGGGAGTCCCGATCCACCCCTCAGCGCTGCCTGGCACTGATTGGCCAGGCAGCGCATGGGGTCTGGGGGGGGGGGGTGCGGCGTGGCAGGTATCGGCGAATCGGCGGCGATCGGAGTGCACACGCAGCTAGCAAAGTGCTAGCTGTGTGTAGCAAAAAAAAAAGATGCAAATCGGCCCAGCAGAGCCTGAGAAATCCTCCTGCGCGGTTTACCCTGAACTACGTTCCTGGTTACCACCAGGAGGGTTAAGGAGGAGTGGCTTCTGTCTGGCCACTTTAGCATACAGGTCTAATTGGTGGATTACTGCAGAGATGGTTGTTCTTCTAAAAAGGTTCTCCACAGAGGACTGTCAGGAACCGGCCCGCAGCACGCCTGCGTATACAGTTTCCGACTGCGGGTTTGACCAGATCAAGCGGGGAACAGCCTTATTCAAGCTACAAACAAGGCTGGGACCCCTCAAACACTTCCCACTGCCACCACTAGCTGTTGCTAGACACGTCCACTCAGCTGTCGAGTGCTCAACATGCAATCTGCGTTTTCGTATTTGGGTCAGCTTTGCGCTTAGGCCGAATACGAGAACGCCACGCACACACACACAGTTGCAATCTTACACTGTAGTGAAGCAAAACCACTAACAGTCGTTCCGAACGATACTGTTAGACTTCCCACTCGGCTGTCGAGCGCAGAAGTGCCCCATACACACAATGCAATTACAATCTCATACGGTAGTGTCGCTCAGTCATACAATCAGGCATGAACTTATACACGGTTACACTTCAGTCTCTTCTAGGCTATGAGTGTTAGCTTAGTACAGCAGAAGTCCATCTTATTAAATAACAATTTAATATTCCAGAAAAACATGGAACAATGCAGAAATTAATATATACAAAAGATGTACAAAAAACAAAGTAAAAAAGTTACAAGATAAAAGTTACAAGATAAAAAGTTACGATACAGAGTTTACAAAGATACACACAAAGCGATTTTTGCATAAAAATAAAAATGGGATAAACGTTAAGTGAACTTTTACCATTGCAAATGTCCAACCGTGGAGAGACGTGGAGATTTCCTCGGGATCATCTGTAGCGATGAGCTACTCTCGGGAGAAGATCCTTTCTAGGCATCTGGCCCTGCTTTTTATACTGTGAGATACGCACGGAGGCTGTAACTTCCTTAGGGAGGGGAGGAACTAGTTTTAAAAGTGTATTTCACAGCAGATCAAAGGTGGGGACTTGACTGCTCTTGGCATAATACGCCATTTCCTGGCCAGAGGCTAATGCAATTTCCCATCTCCCAATAGATGTAATTTACAGGATATAGTTTGCACCTCCACCAATAATTTAATTTCCTCACAATGAAATAGTGTTTAACACACATGTCAAACGTTTGGTGAGGAGGCTCTTCCTGGCTAGTCTAGAGTTCTTCACAATGCTTTAACAGCCTTCATCAACAAGTGTAAATGTTTCAGTTGTCAATGACTTCAAAGCTTCAACTCCAGATAAGGTGGAACAAAACCCTTCACTTCTGCCATTGTCTGATTAACCATGTGCTTGCTGGAGGCTAACACCCCAGCTCTATTCACTGAAGTCTGCTTTAGATGCAAATGTAGTACAGCCAGATGACAATCGCTTCAAAGCAGAATACACATGTGAGACATAGCAGACAAACAAGATGGCAGTTACCTCTAATATCATGACAATATCATAAATAGTCGCCATGTCCTGCGTATTACTGTACATATCGTCATCACCACATATATCATCCATATACTCACGCCATATCCTCACAAGGACCTCTGGAGCTCTGACGGAGTGATCATCAGGTTCTTGGTCACCTCCCTGACTAAGGCCCTTCTCCAACGATCGCTCAGTGTAGATGGCCGGCCACCTCTAGGAAGAGTCCTGGTGGTTTTGAACTTCTTCCACTTACAGATGATGGAGGCCACTGTGTTCATTCCTTCAGGCCTCGTTCACATTGCGTTCCGATCGCATTAGCCTTCACGTTGGACTTTTTTAAAGCAATTTTTTTCCCCCATCCCAGCGATTTCTGATCGTTGGACGTTTTTGTAAGTGTTTTTTTTAGGCGTATTTGCAGAGCGATGCCGTTTTTTTCACTTCCGAATGTGAGTCAGGAAGTGAACGCTTTGATTCCGAAAAGAATAAATACAATGTATTTATTCTTAAATACACGAATGCAATTGCTGCAAAAAGTGATTTTGTGAGCGTTTCGCATTTTTTCTTTTACCTTCCATTGTAGCAAAATCGCCCCGAAAATGGTCCATGCAGCGCTTCTCTGAGCGGAAAGCGAACGGATCGCCCTAATCTGAACTAGCGCATAGGATAGCATGGTGTAACTGCTTTCAGGGCGATTTTTAAAAATTGCAGGCGCTTAAAACAAAATCCAAAAATGCCTCCAGTGTGAACAAGCCCCCAAAGCAGCAGAAATGTTTGTGTTACCTTCCCCAGATTAGTGCCTCAAGACAATCCTGTCTCGGAGGTCTACAGATAATTTCTTTGATTTCATGCTTGGTTTGTTCTCTGATGTGAACTGTCAACTGTGGGAACTTGTATAAACTGGTGTGTGCCTTTTGCAAATCACATCCAATCAACTAAATTTACCACAGGTGGACTCATGGCCGGTTCTCTAATGAAGCAATGTGAAACACTTGCATCAGGCGCAAAGATTACAGGGGCATGCAGTCAGAGTAGGAGGAGAAGCGAGAGGAGAGCGAGGTAAAGATGTCATCATTGAGGAAAAGCAGCTTGTTGTGCTGTTTGAGGAGTCTGACTGTGAGTGAGGGGGAGGCATTTGACTTGCACAGCAGAAGGGAGGAGGTGGCACTGCTGTTCTGACTGAGAAGGAATGGAATGGCTGAGGGTGAGCAATATGTTTGTCACAGAGTCACTGCCAGCGAGTGTGCTATTGCGTTTAGCTGCAGCATGTCATGTGAGAACATTAAATGAAGCAGAGTAAATTGTTGGATGCTGTGCGAACATTCGATATGGGGGGGGGGGGGTCTAGAACCGGCCCTAGGTGGACTCCAATGAAGTTGCAGAAACATCTCAAGGATGATCAGGGGAAATAGGATGCACCTGAACTCAATTTTGAGCTCACCGTTTTGCTTCATGGCACAGAGTGTGAATATTTACGTACTTGTGCTTTCTCAATTTTTTTATTTTATTTTAATAAATGTGTCAATACCCTAAGCCAAATTTTCACATTGTCATTATGGGGTGTTGTGTGTAGAATTCTGAGGGAAAAATGAATTTAATACATTTTGGAATAAGGATGTAACATAAAAAAATGTGTAACAAGTCATGTGCTGTGAATACTTTCTGGATGCACTTTAGAATCTTGCTTGAGGTGGTCTTTATTGGCTGCCCCGGACGAGATAAATACAATGCAGAAACAGATTAGAGGGTCAAAATTTGCAGTCTTCCAAAACATTTCCAGCAAAAATATTTCAGAATGCAATTGGCCAATGAAAATCTAGTGTGTGTAAGTAACATTACTTAGAGAAGGCTAGCATTATATTCCCAAATGAAGAGAAACATAGTGCTGTTCTTTTGGTTGGCACACCTTATGCTTACAGGTTATGGACACCCAAACAGTGTATTTATACGTATGCAAAACTTTCACTAAAGACAGATTTGAATAAGTATCTTACTGTAACGTGTTTCCAATGATTTTAGGATTTAATAATATGTCAAGGCTGTGATGTCACAGAAAAAGGATCCATGTCAGAAAGCTGCTTGTGCAATTCAAAAGTGCTTGCAGGGTAAGAACCACAAAGCATGCATGCAGTTTAAAAATCTCTTCATAATAACTAAATTCTTGTTGTTTTTTTTGACAGCCAATAATTACAAGGATTGGAAATGTGAACCTGAGCTTCAAGCAATGCGGATCTGCTGTTCAAAACTTGCCACTCAAGAGTCAGTCTGTTGTGCTGGCTTTAACAGCACGCAAGCCACCAATACCAAATCCAGTGGCCAAATTATTAAATAAGTATCCAGATAAACTAATCGACAACCTCTCAAGAGAGTAGTCACAGCCAATCAGTTATAGACCTTGTAATTATGGTGCTGCCATAGAGTAAAATACATCGGTTACAGTACATGTATTGGTTACATCGGTGCCAACTCTATAATCATGGCACATGCTATGATGCTGATTTCCAGCCCCGCGCTACTCAGATGATGCCGAACTCCAGCCCATCCTCTCCATCAGTGCCACTCAGATGATGCCAATCTCCATCCCCGAGCAATTTTGGCTACACTGTGTGCCCTAATGTTGTGGGTTTATTTTTTCATGTTGGTGTCAGAAAATATCTAAACAGGATTGTAAACAATTTACAAACCATTAAAACATTCACACCCCTCATATCAACAAGTATCAGAAATAATTTATCATTCATTAATATTGCCTCTGGTCCAAAATCATACAGTATATGCCAATAAATACTACTCTGTGCTCAATCCTTTGCAACTGAGTGCATGTGAACTCGGGTTCAGGATATGCAAATAAAGTGCTATGTGCTAATCATAGTGAAAGAATAATCATGAATTAATTACTAAATCAGTCAGGTAATAACAATTAAAGACGTGCAAATAAACTTTTGTGCAAAACAAAACCACTTATCACACATGCATCAGTAACATTTCCATTAGCAAGGTTCTAGTGCAGTGAATTATGATGCTGGTACTCCTGGTGTCCTGCGCTGCAGAAGCCGACCTTGCCAGGTCGGCTTCTGGGTTGGCTTCATGTGTGTTCCGGCTGACGTCATCAGGTCTGTACTGCGCAGGCGCAGTACATACCTGATGACGTTAGCCGGACGTAGAGCGCACAGGAAGCCGACCTGGCGAGGTCGGCTTCTGCAGCGCAGGACACCGGGAGCCACTTGAGCTGCGGCGAGAGCACAGGACGGCAGCCAAGGGCTGGAGGAAGCCCCAGGTAAGTGGATTTTTTTTTATTGCTTTGGACCTTCCCTTTAACCCAGGTTCACTTAAACTCTGTCACGCAGGATTGAACACAAAGTAGTATTTATTGGCATATATGATTTTGGACCAGAGGCAATATTAATAATTTAAAAATCATTTAAGATGATTAATTGGTCATCTGAGAGGTTTGAAAGTTTTTAAATTGTTTACAATAATGTTTACATTTTTCTTTTGATACCAATAAAATTAGTTATTCTTGAGATATTGAGTAGTGCTGTTTCCATGGGAAACGTTCCCTTTCATGCTGGTAAATTTCGTATTGATCGCCCAGAGCACACTCTGCATTAATGAGTGTGTTGAAAACTTTTTAAGTTTAGCTATTGCATGTAGGCAGTAGCAGCTGCTACCAGTATTTATGGAAAAATATTGAACAAATCTGAGTCATCTTTACATTAAAGTCAAATATATGAAACTTTATTATTTGTGGACATAGACTTTGCAAAATGCAGCATTGAAAGGCTTTTCTTTTGTACAGTATTATTACATTAAACATAAGTTGCTGTAAGGACTCGTTTTGTTGTGTGACTGATGCATTGAACACAATCGGCAGTGAACAATGTACAATTTTGTTCACTGGTGATCAGTAACATAATTCACTTAAAAGACAGCTGAAGTGAGAGGAATATGGAGGCCACCATATTCAATTCCTTTTAAACAATATTGATGTGCTGTAGAACTTATCAGCTATAGGCTCACTAAAGACCAGCTGTTCTGGATGTGTACCTGGCTTTTAGGGGCATGAAGAGATGATTTGCATATTCGGTAGCGGTGCATCATGGGAAACCACAGTTGCTCACTTAAAACTGAATAATTGCAAATACCTTGGTTTTTTTTAAAGGATACCAGAACCGAAAGGCTCTGGTAAAAATGGTAGATGCAGTGTTGAGGGGGTAAAAAGTACATACTGGCTGCTCCTCATGGTCCCCTCCGTCTGCCGACGTTATTGCTGTATACATGCTGGTGTCCAGGCGACTTTGTTGACCTTTGCCCTGGACATACTGCGCTCTGTGTGCGCAGTATGTCCTTCCCTCGTCGCTTCTGGCCGGCGCATAGTTGGAGGCTCAGAAGCACACTGACACCTCAGTCTCCTCCGTGCTGCGTGTGCGTTCCACTAAACCAAGCATCACAGGTGTCAGCGTGCTTCTGAGCCTCCAACTATGCGCCAGCCAGAAGCGAAGAGGAAGGACATACTGCGCACAGAGAGCACAGTATTTCCAGGGCAAAGGTCAACAGTCGCCGGGACAGTATACAGCAAAAATGGCGGCAGACAGAGGGGACCAGGAGGAGCAGCCAGTATGTACTCTTTACCCCCTACACACTGCATCTACCATTTTTACCAGAGCTTTTCGGTTCTGGTATCCTTTAAGAAGGCAAAATTTATATTCAAAGAAAAGCTTTGTGAATCAATCCCCATGTAACTTCAGGTACGCTTTAAGCTTAAAGAGTAACTGTTAGCCCCCAAAGTGAAATTTAAATCTCTACAGCAATGTTTTATTTAGTATTAAAGTGATCCAAAAAGCCAATGCAGAACTTAAAAATCAATATAATTTTGTTACTATGTAGCCTTTTGCCCAAGCTAATGACGCAAAGCCGCATATCTGATACTGATGAGCATGCAGAGCATGCCTATGTCTGCCCAACCCCCCCTCTCCCCCCTCTCCCCCCCAGGACCAGGTGCCGATCTATTCGCACCACAAACAGCTGACCGCTCTGACAGGGAGAGAGAGCGGCAGCACTTCCAGCGCAGCCACGGCAGAGCAGCCGCCACCGTGCATTTCTCTCACATGTGACTCGGCGGCGGCTGCTCTGCGTGGCTGCACTGGAAGTGCTGCCGCTCTCTCTCCCTGTCAGAGCGGTCAGCTGTTTGTGGTGCGAATAGATCGGCACCTGGTCCTGGGGGGGAGAGGGGGGTCGGACAGACATAGGCATGCTCTGCATGCTCATCAGTATCAGATATGCGGCTTTGCGTCATTAGCTTGGGCAAAAGGCTACATAGTAACAAAATTATATTGATTTTTAAGTTCTGCATTGGCTTTTTGGATCACTTTAATACTAAATAAAACATTGCTGTAGAGATTTAAATTTCACTTTGAGGGCTAACAGTTACTCTTTAATGCACATTCTAGATGGAACATGACTGTGGCAAGTATTTGGGGCCATCTTAGCAGATAATCTAGCATGTATGCAGCTGTCAACACCAATGAACAAGCGCGTTGTTGCCTTACTTGCCTCACACATCGAAAGTACTGCGCTGATTGAGTCCCAAACCCTACAGGCGACAGTTATGGCTCTGTACCTGTACACCTTGTAAAAACAAATGAACTTCTAATAATAATAGAAGACTTTATCATAAATCATTTCTGGCTTACTGCTCAAGAGCAGTATCCTTTAACTCCAAGTCATTATATTACTGTTGCCATTCTTCACTTTGTATTTTAGCAGGCATTTTATTCTCCTAACTCCATTAAGGCCCTGTTCACAGTGGTCAGTTGCATTGCAAAATGATTCTGCATGTCAACTCACAGCCCATTCAATTCTATGGGGCTGTTCACAGTGCTGTGTTGTAACTGATTGCTTTATTCTACCTTGCTGCATGCAGGCTTTGTCTTAAAGTCTATGTCCAGTCATTATAACGCCTGCGTTATGCAATTGACCACTGTGAACCTAGCCTTAACCACTTAAGGGCCGCCTAACGCCGATAGGCGGCGGCGGGTTTAAGTGATTATTACATGGAAATGGCCGCTCGTTCGAGCGGCCTTTCCATGTAAGTTCACACAGGGTGTCTCCGTGAACAGTGTGCGAACCGCCGATCGCGGCTCGCACACCTAATGTAAACTAGCGGGGAAGAAATCCCCGCTGTTTACATCAATAAGGCGCTGCTGCGCAGCAGCGCCGTAAAGCAGATCGGCGATCCCCGGCCTCTGATTGGCCGGGGATCGCCGGCATATGATAGGCCGAAGCCTATCCTATCCGGCGCAGGACAGATATCCGCCATGCGCCACTTTGTTTACAGAAAGGAGGGAGGTAAGCGGAGGGAGCGCCGAGAACGCTGCGGAGGGGGGCTTTGAGAAGCCCCCCCACTAATCCCAACTAGCCGGCGGCGATCAGACCCCCCCGGCAGGACATCCCCCTAGTGGGGAAAAAAGGGGGGGAAGTCTGGTCGCCCCGGCTGCCACACGATCTGTGCTGTGGGCTGAATAGCCCACGCAGCACAGATCTTAACAAACACCCCTGGTCCTTAAGTGGCCACGTTCACAGGGCCAACACGTGAACATTGTCAATGCTTATATTTGCATAAACGCAGAGCAGGATCTGTGTTATTTTGACGTGCCCCGTTGATGGACATCGCACCGCATGCACTGTGAACGTCACATTAACTTTTCATTGCTGTGCGATATTCTCCATTAAAAAACCTCTGTCATGATGCAACGTAACTGAGCACTGTGAACGTAGCCTTAGGCATTTTTCACATGGGAGGCTAAACTGCATATTTGGCAGTGCAACTTCCCAGCTACCTACCATGAGCGCCATTTGGGTGCAATTGCTATGCAGATGAATGGCAGTGTTTGTAACACCACACGTCAGCCATGAGATGCGGTGGTGTTACCTGGTGGCAGAAAAATACGACCTGCCTCATCTGAGCATCACGTTTAGATTATGATCAATGAAATGTCAATATTTCTGAGTTTATGCAAATTTATATGCAAATATATGCAGCTTAAAAATGGACCAATCAATTTAAATTTGGGTTTAAACAGATTGGTCCATTTTCAAACAAAATGCGATGTGAAATCTTGCGCTAATCACACACAGTTCTGGTTATTCTTCAATACAACAATTAGTAGCTCCTCTACCCCGGCTGGAGGGTATAACTGTAGTAACAAGATAAAAAGTAGAAGGAGGAGCACTCCGTAGCGTATTAAAACTTTTTATAAAAAGTCACGCAAGAATTAAAAATACTTACTATAACGTGATAAAAAACAAGCATATCTTGGGTAAAAACCCAAACCAATGACCCTGGATGGCAACCTGCTCCTCCTCTGTGGCCAGCAGTGGGGATGGTCCTGGATGGTAGTAGACCGTGGGTGCATTTCCTCTGGTCAATATGTGCAGTAACTTCGTGACGCGTTTCGGTGTATCCACGCCTTTGTTCAGCTAGTTACTGCCATGCACACAAAGGATTTAAATACCAATTGGTTACAGGAAATTGGTGTGAACCTGGGGGTTACCTAGCAACCTACAGTAGCACTTCCGGTTCACTGCAGTAGTTAAAAATAAACCTTATACCTATATACATATATATGTGTTTTAAGATCTATATACAAAAAACAATACTAATATCAAGAGGGTTCCTAAAATTCAAAATATGTATACAGCTGATCGGGTCTGACTCATGACGTCAGGTATAAATTAACCAATGGGGAGCCGATTATTACTATGTTAATAGGCAGTTACGATAGGTCAGTGTGTAGCAAGCACCCATGGAGGGAAGAAGGATGTGCTGGGACTTGTAGTGTCTCTGCACACTCCGACACCTCAACGTCCTCTTCAGCAGTCAAGTCAGCACCATCCAATAATATTCAAGCTCTTTTATTGGTAAAAATGTAGTATAACAGGCATTCCAGCTGTAATGCCTGTTATACTACTTTTTACCAATAAAAGAGCTTGAATATTATTGGATGGTGCTGAGTTGACTGCTGAAGTTAATAGGCAGTTACTCACCAATTAGTGGCGTTAAGAAGCAGCTGTGGAACTATTTGGGCGCTATGTACTGCCCTAACGGTGGAGGGTATCCCTTCATTATCTCGTAAGGGGAGCGCACATACGTGGGAAGTAGCCAGCCGTGAGACCCGGAAGCAATGCCCATGGTGGAGCACAAGAGAGAGCCGGATCACTGCCGGGGGGCGTGGACGTTTCCTGCCTCAATGCGTAACAGCCGACTCGTGGAGAGGGGGAGTGCCTTCCTTCACTTCAGTGGGTTGCTAAGCGACAGGGAGGCCTGTCAGAGAAAATTAGTAGCGGAGGAAATCTGCTGTAATGACTGTCTCCGTGATAATCTCTGGTGGCTATTAAAACATTAAAGTTGAAATGTAAATGAAACTAATGTAAGCAATGAATTAAAATAAGTGGGTTACAATGAAAATGAAAATAAATATAAATATGAAATTAGAACGTCAAAAAGTCCACTGTAATGAACTGCATGTTTGTCCATAGTGGTGGGTCATATAGACATTTCTAGAGGGATAAAACTACACCATAAATGGAGGAAAAAATGGAGGACATGTTGGAAATAAACGATCTGACAGTAAATCGACCAGAAAATCTCATAGAGTGTACCCAGCATTAGAGTCACTTTGCCTGTTGTGAGAGGAAACTCTGACCTGCAGCCTCACTGTTATGTGCTACATTACAGTTAGCCCCGCCCACATGACATCATGACCATGCCCCTTTTTTACGTAACTTACCACCTATACTGCTGGCTGTGATCAGGCTTGGGGCTGGTGCACCGGGCTGGCTGTGTTCTCTGTTGCGCATGCTTGGCCGTGTGTGCTTCTGCATATCGCAGCGTTCTGTGCTAGTGCATTACTACCGCCGTGACCTCTTGTGCAGCACTTTACAAAGTACACAGCCATGTCACTGACTGCCCTCAGAGGAGCTCACCATCTAATCCCTACCATAGTCTAATGTCCTACTTAATTATGTATTTTTTGTTTATGTATTTTTTTCTTTTTTTGAGGAGGGGGGGTGTAAAGTCTACCTCTTTCTACATTGAAATGTTTTTGTTTTTTTTTGTCCATATTGAAATGTAAGCATCATGCAGTTGGCTCCACCCACATGTCATGGCCACACCCTGGCTCCACCCACATGCCATGGCCACACCCACCTTCCGCACAATAATCACACACATTTTTCGAAGCACGCCGCTGGTTGGGGCCACAGCCTACAGTCTGCTTGGGGCCACAAAAACCTTAGCTGCACCCGATTGAGTGATATGAGTAAAAAAGGTAAAAAAAAAAAAAGGGGGGGGGGGGGAATACAAAGGCTTCAGGAAATTATTGTGCAGAAAAGGAGGGAGGAGGGAACTACAAACTGCAAGCTGGTATAAAAACCACATGATACAGCATTGAACGCATCAGATGAATCCAGCCACCTCTACTTCCTCATTGAGGCCCACTGGAGATAACAAATTCAGTTTAAAGATCCAGAAGGCCTCTCTCTCAGTTAGCCTCCAGAATCTCAATCCTGCAGGCAATTCGGGGGATATCGATTCCACACCCACTACTGTTAGGCTGTCAGTTAGGCTGTCTGAAACATCAGAAGGCCATAGTGTCCCGCGCCACTTCTTGACCAATCATGGACAATCAACTGACAGCCTAACAGTAGTGGGTGTGGAATCTGTATCACCCGAATTGCCTGCAGGATTGAGATTTTTATGGAAAAGAAAAGCGACTCCTTATTGTTATTGTTAACTAGCTGATTGCCCGACGTTGCCCGGGTATGTATTAGGCTGGTGTTGGCTCCGCCCACTTTTTCTAACCCTAACACACAATTACTCAATGACCAAGTTTGTGAGCTTTGCGGTCTTTGGCATCAATAATTTGCATTGAAAGGAAAAACATCTGAGTGGCTGTTTGTGGCTCCACCCCCTTTTCTGAATTTGAACCCCAGTCACCCAATAACCAACTGTACCAGGTTTGAGGGCTGTGCCATTAACAGTGCAAGAATGGCAGCAATTACATATTCCCCTTAAAAAGCAATAGGTGAAGTTTGATTCACTTTTGTAGGCTCTATCCACTTTTCTGAATATTAATCCCAGTCACCCATTGACCAACTGTGCAAAGTTTAAGAACTCTGCCATTAACAGTGTAAGAATGGCTGCAGTTTACATTTTCCCAGTGAAATTTGTATTTGTCTCCACTCACTGATGACCCGGCATTGCCCGGGTATGTATTTGACTGGTGTTGGCTCTGCCCACTTTCTAACCATAACGCACAAACACTCAATGACCAAGTTTGGGAGCTTTGGGGTCCTTGGCATCAATAATTTCTATATTCCAATAAAAATTAAACAAATCAGATTGGCTGTTTGTGGCTTCACCCCCTCTCCAGCATTTGAACCCCAGTCACCCAATGACCAACTGTAGCAGGTTTGAGGCCTCTGCTATTAACAGTGTAAAAATGGCAGCAATTTAAATATTCCACTTAAAAATCAACAGGTAGATTTTGATTGGCTATTATAGGCTCCACCCACTTCCTTGAATATTAATCTGGGCAAAGTTTGGGAACCCTGCCATAAACAGTGTAAAAATGGCTGCAGTTTACATTTTCCCAGTGAAATTTGTTTTTGGCTCCGCCCACTGTTTGTAACATGGACACACAGTCAATCAGTGACCAAGTTTGTGAGCTTTCGGGTCCTTGGCATCAATAATTTGTATTTTTCCATGAAATGAAAGAAATCTGATTCACTGTTGGTGGCTCTGTCCCCTTTACTGAATTTGAACCCCAGTGACCCAATTACCAACTGTACCAGGTTAGAAGCTTGTGTCATTAACAGTGCAAGAATTGCAGCAATTTTAATATTCTCCTTGAAAAGCGACATATCATTTTTGATTGGCATTTTTAGGCTCCACCCACTTTTCTGAATATTAATCCCAGTCACCCAGTAACCAACTGTGCAAAGTTTGAAAACCCTGCCATTAACAGTGAAGAAAGGCTACAGTTTACAATTTTCCAGAAAAATCTGTTTTTAACTCCACCCACTTTTTGTAACCTTGACACAGTCAGTCAATGACCAAGTTTGTGAGCTTTTGGGTTCCTGGCATCAAAATTGTGTGACCGGAAACAGTTTATCCAGCAAAGAAATCTGGCTGTTTGTGGCTCCACCCCTTTACTGAATTTGAACCCCAGACACTTAACGACCAACTGTACCAGGTTTGAGGCCTCTGCCATTAACAGTGTAAGAATGACTGCAGTTTCAATATTCCCCTTGAAAATCAATAGGTGAATTTTGATTGGCTCTTGTAGGCCCCACCTACTTTTCCAAATATTAATCCTAGTCACCCAGTGACCAACTGTGCAAAGTTTGAGAACCCTGCCAATAACAGTGTAAGAAAAGCTGCTGTTTACATTTTCCCATGAAAAAAGTTAGTTGTTTTTGGCTCCGCCCACTATGTGTAATCTTGACATACAGTCACTCAATGACCAATTTTATGAGCTTTGGAGTCCTTGGCATTAATAAGTTGCATTTTACCATTGAAATTAAACAAATCTGATTGGCAGTTTTTGGCCGGCTCCCTTTTCAGAATTTAAACCCCAGTCTGCCAGTGACTGACTGTACTAGATTTGAGGCCTCTGCCATTAAGAGTGTATGAATGGCAGCAATGTAAATATTCCCCTTGAAAATCAAAAGGTGAATTTTGATTGGCTGCTGTAGGCTCCACCCACTTTCCTGAATATTAGTCCCAGTCACCCAGTGGCCAACCGTGTCAAGTTTAAGAACCCTGCCAATGACAGAATGGCTGAAATCAATCTAACAAATCTGATTGGCGGTTTGTGGCTCCACCCCTTTAGTGAATTTGGACCCCAGTCACCCAATGACTGACTGTATCAGGTTTGAGGCCTCTGCCATTAAAAGTGTAAGAATGGCAGCAATGTGAATATTCCCCTTGAAAATCAATAGGTACATTTTGATTGGCTGTTGTAGGCTCCACTCACATTTCTGAATATTCATCCCAGTCACCCAGTGGCCAATTGTGTCAAATTTGGGAACCCTGCCATGTTAAAAATTTAGTTGTTGGCACCGCTCTCTTTTTCTAACCTTGACATACAATCACTCAATTATCAAGTTTATCAGCTTTGGGGTCCTTGGTATCAATACTTTGTATATTACCATTGAAAAATAAACAAATCTGGCTGTTTGTGGCTCTGCCCCCTTTCTGAATTTGAACCCCAGTCACCCAGTGACCAATTGTACCAGGTTTGAGGCATCTGCTATTAACAGTATAAGAGAATGGTAGCAGCTTAAATATTCCCTTTGAAAATCAAAAGGTGAATTTTTATTGGCTGTTGTAGGCTCAACCCACCTTCCAAAATTGTAATCTCATTCACCCAGTGACCAACTGTGCAAAGTTTGAGAACCCTGCTATTAATGGTGTAAGAATGGCTGCAGTTTATATTTTCCCAGTGTTGTTTTTGGCTCCGCCCACTTTTGGTAACCTGGAAACACAGTCACTCAATGACCACGTTTGTGATCTTTCAGGTTCCTGGCATCAAAAATGTGTGAATGGAAGCAGTTTATCCAGCAAGGAAATCTGATTGGCTGTTTGTGGCCCCGCCCCTTTAGTGAATTTGAACCCCAGTCACCCAATGACCGACTGTAGCAAGTTTGAAGCCTCTGTCATTAAAAGTGTAAGAATGGCAGCAGTTTAAATATTCCCCTTGAAAATCAATAGGTGAATTTTGATTGGCTGTTGTAGGCTCCTCCCACTTTCTTGAATCTTAATCGCATTCACCCAGTGACCAACTGTGGCAAGTTTGAGAACTCTGCGATTAACAGTCTAAGAATGGCTGCAGTTTATATTTTCCCATTCAAAATGAATGGCTGAAATTTGATTAGCTGTTTTATGCTCCGCCCACTTTTCCTGGAACATTGCCAATTGCTTATTGGGGTATGCTACAGGCCACCACATATTCATGAAGCTGCAGAACTTTAATTACTACAGCAGATTGAAAAAACTGCAAATAAAAGTGAGGTCATAGTTATGGGTTGACTTCAACTTTTCCAGGCATAGACTGGAATATTGAGGCTACCCATTCTGGTAAAAGCGGCAGATTTCTGGCAGCACTACAGGACAGTTACCTGACTCAAATGGTAACTGAACCAACTAGGGGAAATGCATTACTGGATTTGATCATTTCAAATAGACCAGATAATGTATCAAATGTGCAGGTTCAAGAACATTTGGGAAATAGTGATCACATGATAACGTTTGATCTAGTGACTGATAAGTTGTGGAGCATCAGGACTACTAAAACTATTAATTTTAGAAGAGCAAGGTTCAATCAACTCAGGCAGGCACTGAGTTTGGTGAACTGGGACATTGTGCTACAAGGGAAGGACACTGAAGGGAAATGGCAAACTTTTAAAATTATTCTCAATCAATATTGTAGTAAATATATCCCATATGAAAACAAAATGACTAGGAATAAAACAAGGCCTCTATGGATGAATAGAAAGATTAGAGATAAAATTAACTGAAAAAAGAATGCCTATAAGGTCCTAAAACAGGAGGACCAAGGCTGCATTAAGCAATTATGAGTGCAATAAAAGTAAAAAATAAATGAGGCTGGCAAAGATTGAACCCAAAGAAGTTTTACAAGTACATCAACTCTAGAAAAAATAAAGGTTGACTGTATTGCACAGTTCCTTAACCCTGTCCTCAAGGCACACAAACAGTACATGTTTTGCAGAAAACCACAAACATGCACAGGTGGGGTAATTAAGCTGGCCATACACTAGGCCGATTCCCCGCCGATCGACAGCAGATTCGATCACTGGGATCGAATCTGCTTTCAAATCGTTAACGTGAACGCTAAATTTCGATCTATTTCGTCCCAAAATAGATCGGTCCCGTTGATCGCTCCGTGTGGGAAATTACCGTCGATCGCCCGTGGGTAGGGAGCGCGTCGCTGGCGGCGTTCGAGTGCCCGACGACCGACGCAATACAGCTGCAATACATTACCTGCTCCACCGGCGCGACTCCCAGGTCTCTGCTGTCTTCTTCCCCGTGCTGGTCTCCGGGTCCGGCAGGCTTCACTTCTTCCTGTCCCGGCAGGAAAAGTAAACAGTAGAGGATGCTCTACTGTTTAAACTTCCCCCAGACAGGAAGAAGTGAAGCCTGCCGGATGGGGAGAACAGACCAGAGTGGAGAAGAAGACAGCGGAGACCGGGGGGAGTCGCGCGGCCGGAGCAGGTATGTATGCGGGGGGAGCGGCGGCAGCACCACCACCACCACAGATTGTGAACGGTTTCAGGCTGAAATCGATTCACAATCTGTTTGCAGTAAAGGCAGCCATACGATACCTCTCTGATCAGATTCGATCAGAGAGGGATCTATCTGTTGGTCAAATCTGATGGCAAATCGACCAGTGTATGGCTAACTTTAGTGTCTCAGCAGAGCTGATTAACTACCTCTGTGGATTTCCACAAAACATGCACTGTTGGTGGGCCTTGAGGACAGGGTTGGGGAACACTGCTTATTGGACTCCTAAACGATGAGGGTGGGAACTCAATGGTGGATGACCAAGGTAAGGTGGAGTTATTAAATGCTTTCTTTGCTTCTGTCTTCACAAGGGACAAATCGCTGTTGCAAATTACAGATGCAGTAGAGTCTCAATCTTCCAATTGTAATATTAAATACTTAACACAGGAAGAAGTGAAGGCAAGACTAAATAAATTAAAAATAGACAAGGCACCTGGCCTGGATGGCATACATCCTCGGGCCCTAAAGGAATTAAGTTCAGTTATCGATAAACCCCTTTATCTTATTTTTTGTGACTCTCTTTCAACTGTGAGAGTTCCAGTAGATTGGCGTACAGCCCATTTTCCCATTATTTAAGAAGGCAAAAGATCATATCCGGGAAATTATAGACCTGTAAGCTTAATGTCAGTTGTGTGCAAAATATTTGAGGGGGTACTAAGGGATACTATACAAGACTTCATAGTAGAAAATAATCTTATTTCTTAGCATTAGCATGGGTTTACTAAAGACAGGTCCTGTTTGACTAACATGCTCAGCTTTTATGAGGTAGTGAACGCTAATGTGGATATTGGAAATGCTGTAGATGTGATATACTTGGACTTTGCAAAGGCCTTCGACACTGTTCCCCACAAAAGTCTGGTGCAAAAGCTGTGTTTGCAAGGACTGGTGAAGAGTCTGTGTGCATGGATAGGGGACTGGCTAATGGGCAGAAAACAAAGTGTTGTGGTCAATGGATCTTATTCAAAATGGGTGACTGTTAGCAGTGGGGTCCCACAGGGGTCAGTACTGGGTCCAGTACTTTTCAATTTATTTATTAATGATCTAGTAGATGCAGTAGAAAGCAATGTTGCTATTTTTGCAGATGATACAAAATTGTGCAGAATCATTAACTCACAGGAAGATAGTGACATATTGCAACAGGATCTGGATAGGATGGCTATATGGGCACATTCATGGCAGATGAAATTCAATGTTGAAAAATGTAGTCATGCATTTTGGTCATATCAATGGTCTAGCACCATACAAAGTAAACGGGATAGAGATGGGGACATCAAACTTGGAGAAGGACTTAGGAGTACTCATCGACAACAAGATAAATAATCGTATTCAATGCCAATCCGTTGCAGCTAAAGCTAATACAATTTTGGGATGCATTAAGAGGGAAATAAAAACTCTAGATGGTAGCATAATATTGCGCCTATTTAACTCTCTGGTACGGCCACATCTGGAATATGGAATTCAGTTCTGGGCACCACATTACAGGAAAGATATTGCAATTTTAGAGCAGATGCAGAGACAAGCAAAATAATTGATACGAGGGATGGAAGGTCTCACTTACCAAGAAAGGTTAGATAAACTAGGTTTATTTAGTCTGGAGAAAAGACGCCTTAGAGGGGATCTAATTAATGGGGGCAATGTAAAAGCTTGGCTGATGAGCTTTTTGTCCCTAGGCTTTCACAAAGGACTAGAGGACATGATCTGCGCATGGAGGAAAAACATTTTAGACATTTATTTAGGAAAAGGGTTCTTTACAGGAAGAGTGATTAAGATGTGGAATGCATTGCCACAGGAAGTAGTTATGGCAAATTCATTGCCACAGGAAGTAGTTATAGCAAATTCTTTATTTGCATTTAAAGGGGGCTTAGATGCTTTCCTTTCGTTGAAAGACATCCATGGCTATAATTACTAGGTAATGCACAGTGGTGTTGATCCAGGGATTTTAGCTGATTGCCATCTGGAGTCGGGAAGGAATTTTATCCCTTTTGGGGCTAATGGGACCATGTCTTGTCAGGTTTTTTTTGCCTTCCTCTGGATCAACAGGGATATGTGAGGGAGCAAGCTGGTGTTGTACTTTATTTTGTGGTTGAACTTGATGGACGTATGTCTTTTTTCAACCCAAATAACTATGTAACTCTCTACTTTTTGTATTAATATGTTTAAGCTCAGAGTTCCCCAACCCTGTCCTCACTAGCTGTTCTAGCTAACACATGAATCTGAAAGAAATATCATAATACCGTAATATTGTGTATATATGAATTTTTAGTTGCCTGGGTCTCATATTGGTCCTCCGACACACTAGTTACAGGTCAGTGTCAAGGAGTGAGACACCTAATCAAATTATTAACAGGCCAGTGCTAGTGTGTAAATGTTTGCTGTAATGTTTGCTGTAGTATTGGGACACTTACCTCATTTACCTTCAGTGATAAATAGAAACAGATATTGCTATTTTTAGTTGTACATATCTGCAAAGGTAGACACTCAGTTAAGGTTACTGTGCATCATTAGGGCTCAAACCCACCAGCAGCCTTTTCTAAGCACTAAATTAGATTAGATTTGAAAAGCTCTTGCTAATGCAATGCTATGGGTGATTTCTATAAAAATCACAACCCTCAAATGGGAATACACCCATAGCATTACATTAGCTAGAACTTTTTCAAATCACAAGCGCTTAGAAATGGCTTAGTAACGTACTGCTAGACAGGGCCGGTTGTAGACTTTTTGCTGCCTCAGGCAAACTTGTGAGACTGCCCCCCCCCCCCCACCTCAATTTGGAATGATCGCACAGCACCCAACAATTTAGAGCTGGTGCACACCAAGACCGCTTCTGAGCGCTTTTTAAAATGGTAGCGCTTCAAAAAGTGCTTGGCTAATGTCTTTGTATGGGATGGATCACACTATAGCGATGTGTTTTTTTTTTCCCAAACGCAAACACGGGTCCTGCAGCATTTTGGAGCGATTAAGCCTCAATGTTCAGTATAGGAAAATTGCTCTAATAAAGCGATTTTCCAAGCGTTTTTTTTAAAAAAAGCTGTTTACTTCCAGCTCAAACACTGGTTCGCTCTCTCACTGGCCGGGGCCCCTACACCACCATGGGATACCTAGAGGAAAGTGCAGGTGGGCCCAGGACCTCACACCACCAGGGAATTCACCCCCACTGCCTCTGAACTGAATGCTAACTGCAACTGCAACACACAAATGCTCACTCCCAGCTAAAGCAATTTCCTACCTTTATTTGGTCAGCATGCGCCAGTCAGCCAATCAGGTGTACTGTTATACACCTTTTGCCTGCCATACCAAATCTAGTTGGAATTGCATAAATTAAGTAGTATTCAGGTGGGAGGCTTCACCTGCTGACCAAATGAAGGTAGGAAATTGCTTTAGCTGGGAGTGAGCATTTGTGTGTGTTGCACTTCCAGCTCAAACAGTAAAAAAACCTTAAAAATTGCTACACCAAAAATCGCTAAGCATACATAGAAAATCGCTAGGCACATGCCTGAAATTGCTCTGAAAATCACTTCAAAAATGCTAGGAGTTTGTGATTATGCTAGCGGTTTTTGGTGTGCATTGGTCCTGCTTCAGTTAATGTTCTCACATGACATGCTGCAGCTCAATAGCACACTGGTTGGCTCTGAGTCTGTGGCAAACAAACTGCTCACCCTCAGCCACTCCATTCCTCCTCAGCCAGGACAGCAGTGCCACCTCCTCCCTTCTGCTGTGCAAATCAAATGAAACACTGCTGCTCTCCTGCCTCCCCCCTCCTCACTCACAGTCAGACTTCTCACACAGCACAACAAGCTGCTTTTCCCCAATGAAAATCTCTTCACATCGCAGTCCTCTTGCTTCTTCTCTTACTCTGCATGCTGTTAGTGTAAATATTGTACAAAAAATGCTGCCCCTGTAATTTCTGCGCCTGATGCAAATGTTTCATCTTGCTTCATGCGAGAACTGGCCCTGCTGCTAGTGGGTTCCAGGCCTCACAGTCTCTACTATATACTCATCAATAGCCATCAATTACATGCTAAATGCTGCAAAAGTTATATATAACAGTGGCTCACTAAAGAGGCTGCCCTACATCTCAAATTTCAAAAGGGGTGGATGGACACCAACTTAGTAACAGAATCCAGCGACCTACAAGAAATTAGAAACTGAAACACAATAGGTTGCTGTATATGCCTTTATACTCGTTGATAAGGGTGGCTACAGATTAGTCAATTCAAACCAAAACGTAAAGGAGGGCTGACATTCGCATAGATTTGCAAAAATATCTGTTATTGAAAGCGCAGTTATCAATTGTACATATCTGCAGACATGCACAATCCTCAACACGCTACTAAAAAGCACACTTAAAGGAAATCCGAGGTGAAAATAAACTGGTGAGAAAAACAATTGTATCTATCCTCCTCCTAAAACTGAGCTTTTTTTTAGCTATCCCACAGTTTTATATTTAAATATACTTTTGAAGTTTTTACGTTTCATTGTCTCTGCTCTATTGGGTCAATTCATAAAAGGCCTGTGTGGAAAAAAAATCTGGTCGAGAAAAAAACGCATTCGGTATTTGACTTTTGTGTGCTAATTCATAACAATTTTCACAGGTGCTGTAGAAGTGCGGTAAATTACTAGTCTTATCAGTCTGAAGACAGCTTGTAAGCACGCGCAACTGTTGTCAGAATGGCAGAATGGCAGGCAGGTCTGACGACCCATAGTTTGAAAAAGTCTGGCGTGTGTACGCGCCTTCAGGCTCCCTGCATGTGATTCGGATATTTAATCGTTATTTACATCCGATTCCGATTTTTAATCGTTACTGCATGCTGCATTTTTTTCCTGTTTTTTTGTTGATTGCATTCAGGGAAAAATCGGAATTGCAAATCGGAATCGGAATACGGATTTTTGCAGTGTGCAGGGAGCTTAAGACATTTTTTTCTCCAGGCTAAATAAGCACAGTTTATCTAACATTTCCTGGTAAGACCTTCCATCCCTCTCATCAGTGTTCTTGCTCATCTCTGCACCTACTCTAAAATTGCAATGACCATCCTGTAATGCGATGCCCAGAACTAAATTCCATATTCCCGATGTGGCCTTACTAGAGAGTTAAACGGGCAGTATTATGCTAGCACAATTATGACATAAGCGCGCTGCAACTTTAGGATAAAACTGCACATAAAACACACAGTCCTTTGCTCTAACATCAACACCAGCGATGTAGGCACTAAAAGTCCATAGGTGTCTTCAAGCTATATATGTGGGCAACATTGGCTGCAACAGCTTCAGTGTAAACACCTCCACCACACCCTCAAGACCTTTATCCTTAGACCCCTGCCAGATGGGTCTAATTGCGCTTGTGGGATACTCTCAGGCGAACCGCAGCCTCTAACGATCCACAGCTTGCTAGGTCTTGCAAAGTCTTCATAAAGCATACACCTCAGAATAAAAGCACATAGGCTCCCATAGTGTAAAACCATCAATGATTTAATAAAATATTAAAAATGCACACTCACATGTCCATGACTTTATATATAGGCATAGAGTTTTTTTCATGGGCTCTCCCCCATTCGGTGGCCACCAGGCTGGGCTAGATGTCAGTTACCACGTCTCATACCCACAGCGATTCAGCGTCCGTCCACCTTGCTCGATCACTTCCTCATTGGTTGTCCCGTTTTATGCTAGCATACCGAGTTTTTATTTCCCTTTTAATGCATCCCAAAACTTTATTTGCTTTAGCTGCAGCTGCTTGGCTTTGAAAACTATTATTTAACTGGTTGTCAACAATGACAATGATTGTTGTGGTTAGACTTCTAGTACTGTTAGTGCTCTTTGCAGCCTTTCTAGGTATAGAGCTGGTGGTTAAGGACTGTATATTAATGTATACTAACAATTTTGAAAACATTTTCTTTTCTTTTTGCTTTAAAACCTGGAATTATATTTATTATAATTAATATAATTAAATTACAGACCTGTTATTACACTCCTTTTATGTGCCGCTTGGCAACTCATTGCAAATAATTAGAAATCTGTTGAAATTCCTACCATATCCACTTCAGCCTTCAGTCGTTTTTCACCTTATGCTTCCAAGCAATTTTTACCTCCCATTCCTTCACCAATAACTTTATCACTAATTATAATAATGAATTGATGTACTGACTGACAGCTCACTAAAGGACCTAAAGAAAGAAGTGCGCAGACTAGAAAGGAAGTGGCGAAAATCTCAGAATTCAAAAGATAAACACACCCTTGTCTCTCACCGGGAAAGCTACCAAAATGCGATCACCAAGAAAAAATCCTCCTACCTATCACAGGAGATCGCAAAGGCCGCCAACAGACCAGCCCAACTATTCCGCACAGTTGATAGACTATGTAATCCATCCTGTCTAAAACCCACTATAACTCCCTCAAAGGAGCTATGTGAGAAATTTGCCTGCTACTTTGCTGACAAAGTATCTTCTATTCGGTCTCTCATTCAGTCCACAGCACCCAAGACTCATGCAACTAATGGAAATAGCTGCAAAAACAACCTAACACCCTGGACTGATTTCAAAAGTATTAGTGAGGAAGAGATCTCAGACACCCTCTGTCGTCTCCACCAGACAACCTGCGACCTGGACCCTGGACCAACTAAACATATGCTGAAATGCCCTGACCTGCTTGGTCCAGCATTTCACAAAATAGTAAATTGCTCTCTGCAAGCAGGGAGGTTTCCTACCTCTCTAAAAGAAGGAATCATCAAGCCCCTTCTCAAAAAACCTTCCATGGATCCAGATGCTATGAGCAGCTACAGACCTGTCTCCAACCTCCCCTTCTTAGGTAAAGTTATTGAAAAGGCTGTCTATCTGCAACTTGAAACCAGGCTGTCAGTAAACAACATCCTGGACCCTCTACAATCTGGCTTTAAGAAACACCACAGCTGTGAAACAGCCCTCATCCAAGTCTGCAACGATCTGCTCATGGCAAGGGACAGAGGGGAATGCTCCATCCTAATCCTGTTGGATCTCTCAGCTGCTTTTGATACAGTTGACCATGAAATCCTGCTTAACAGACTGCAGGAGTACTGTGGCATCAGTGGATCAGTCCTCCAGTGGTTCAGATCATTCCTGACTGACAGAACACAGAGAGTATCCCTAGGACCTATAATGTCCAAACCTGCACCTCTACAATTCGGAGTGCCACAAGGATCAATCCTATCCCCTCTGCTGTTTGCAATCTACATGTTGCCACTCGGTACACTTATCCAACGACATGGCCTGACGTACCACTGCTACGCCGATGACACACAGCTATACCTGTCCTTCAAACCTGGTGGAACAGACCCTACCCCAAAAATAAACTCTTGCTTAGCTGAGCTTCAGGCATGGATGAATGATAACTGGTTGAAACTGAATGCTGACAAAACTGAGGTCCTGTCTGTCCAAAGCCAGTGCTCGCCATCAAAACAGCTCTATCCTAAAGCAACACCAATCAGGATTGGGAATTCAGACATAAACAGCTCCAACCTTGTGCGCAGCCTTGGCGTACTAATCGATGGGGAATTGAGTTTCAGAAACCAAATTTCATCTGTAGTTAAATCTTCCTTCTTTCATCTGAAGAACATTGCAAAGATCAAACATCTGATTCCCCCAGAGGATCTTCAAACCCTAGTCCACGCCTTCATCACATCACGGCTGGACTACTGCAATGCCCTTTATGCTGGCCTCCCCAAAAAAGACTTGCGTCGCCTGCAATTAGTGCAGAATGCTGCTGCCAGATTGCTAACAAACCAGCCTCGCCACTGTCACATTACACCGATCCTTCGCTCACTGCACTGGCTACCAGTACAATGGAGAATACTCTTCAAGATTGGACTGCTGACATTCAAATCCCTGCACAATCTGGGCCCTGGATACATGAAGGACTTGCTGAAGCTGCACCACACCTCTCACAACCTCAGATCAGCAAGTTCTATAAACTTGGTCACTCCCAGAGTGCACCTCAAAAAATCTGGAGACAGAGCCTTCTGTCATGCTGCCCCTACTCTTTGGAACTCCCTACCACACCCAGTAAAGACAGCACCATCCCTGGAGCTATTCAAATCCAGACTGAAAAGCCACCTGTTTAGCCTGGCATTTCCAGATTTATAAAATTCTTCCCCTGTACCACGATGGTCGGAGCCATGCTTATGCGCTTTGAGTCCCACGGGAGAAAAGCGTTTTACAAATGTTATTTGTTGTTGTTGTTGTTGTTGATGTATATCTTTTTTCCGCCACCAATTAGGCTTTCTTTGGGTGGTACATTTTGCTAAGAATTATTTTTTTTTAAATGCATTTTAACAGGAATATTAAGAAAAAATTGAAAAAAAGAATTATTTCTCAGTTTTCGTCTATTATAGTTTTAAGATAATACATGCTACCATAATTAAAACCTACATATTTTATTTGCCCATTTGTCCTGGTTATTACACCATTTAAATTATGTCCCTATCACAATGTATGGTGCCAATATTTTATTTGGAAATAAAGGTGCGTTTTTTTGTTTTGCGTCTCAACTATTTACAAGCTTATAATTTAAAAAATATTAGTTGTATACCCTCTTCACATGCATATTAAAAAAAAGTTCAGACCCTTAGGTAACTATTTATGGTTTGTTTTTGTTTTTATCGTAATTTTTTTTTTTAGTTAATTTTATTTGGGTATTTTTTGGGTGTGGAAGGTAAACAGTTAATTTTAAATGTAATTTATTGTGTCTTTTTGTAATAAAAATGTATGTGCATGTAGTTTTACTATTTAGCCACAGTGATTTTTTTTGTTTTTCTATCCTGCGGTCCACAAGCACAGCAACAGACTGAATCTACTGTTATACTCCTGACTGCGGAAGCTGCCGACCGGGGCTCTGCAGCAGTCGAGTAGGTCTGGATCGAATCTCTCCATCTCTCCAGCCCACGTACAGATGCCACAGCTCCACTAGGACATTGTTTGATCGGCGGAGCATGGCAAATTGGACTGAAAGACACGCTAATCGAGTGGAGCCGTCAGTACCAGGAGATACACTCTTTCTATTGAATACCGCTATTGTACTGCTCTATATAAACTTTGCAAGATATGAAACAGATTTAGGACAGCCAAATACAAGTGGATTTCGATGTCCTATGCTATCTACATATGTATATTGGTGTTCATATACATTTATCTTGATTAAGGAGCCAGAAGGAGGCTCTATCTACAGGAACATTGCAGGAGTGATCCCTGTGATCTGTCCAATTATCGGTTCAAGATCTCGCAGTGTGTATGGAGGTGTGGATGAGGTGTGAGATTGCTCGCAGGATATTTTGCTACACAGCTTGGAGCATTATTTTACTGTGAATTGTATTCATTTAATTGATTTTATTCCAATAAAGTGAAGAATTTCTCTAAGACTGTGGGTGTCTGCTTACTTTCTCTCCTAGCAGCCTAATCACATTATTTGTACTGCAGAGGAACGCTGAAATTGTCTCATTTTACAAATTCTATATCTGCATTTAAAGAGGCTTTGGATTCTTTCTTTCCATTGAAGTACACCCATGGGTAAAATTAATAGGTTATTCTTGGCGGTGTTGATCCAGGGATTTTATCTTATTGTCATCTGGAGTCTGGAAGGAATTGTTTTACCTTTTATGGCTAATTGGTCCATGTAAGGATTTTTGTCTTCCTCTGGATCAACTAGGATATGGGTGCTGGCCAGTGCTGTACCATAATTTATAGATGAACTTGATAAATGTATGTCTTTTCAATCCAGCTAACTGTAAATTATCTACCTACTCTAGGGTCATACTCCAAATTTCTAGATATATTTTTGTTAATAATTAACACAGTCAAGCATTTTTCTTTCACTCATGTCTAAATGGACTTTACATTCTTTACGTTTTAGAGATGAGGAAGGCTTTCTACTTTATATATAGTCATAATTCTCTGTAACTTAACCTGTTTATTATGCTAATTGAAAAATACCTTTCTTTGTCCATGTATTTTCTTCATAAATCGACTAATTTGTATTATTCACGATTAATTCTGTAATACTACAGTAAATAGTGTTCTTTAGACTCATTAGTACTATACGGTTTCTGTTATCTCTTTATTATCATTTGACAAAAAGCTCATAATCAAAAATGTTTAAAATAAACCCTGGAACTCTAAAGGTGCCCAAATACTTGTTGATTTTCCTATTTGATTTCCTGAGGTTCAATTTATCTGCTAGGAATCTATTCCTCAATTTGTCAGATCAATCGACTTTTGATCGATTTTTACAAAAGATCAATCGAAAGTATCAATCGGGCATGATGGAAAATTTAGGTAGATAAGGGGGCAGGAAGGGAGCATTGGCAGATTAATGACCCATATTGTTGCACTGCATTGAACAATGCAACGCTGCAATTCACTCGATTTCCAATAGATTCCCCATTAGAAATTGATGTACAGTGTGTGGTAGTAATTGATTCCTTTCTTAAAAGAATCAATTCAAAAGGAATCGATCATTTTGGAACATTGGGTGGAAATCTATAAGTGCACGGCCAGCTTAAAGGGAACCTGAAGTGAGAGGTATGTGGAGGCTGCCATATTTATTTCCCTTTAAGCAATACCAGTAGCTTGGCTATGCTGCTGATCCTTTTCCTCTACTAGTTTTAGCCAGGTGTTTTTGACATTCTTTTAAACTCTGGCAAGATTAGCTACAGCCAAATAGACCAGCAGGACTGCCAGGCAACTGGTATTGTTTAAAGAGACACTGAAGTCTCTTAAAAATCTTTTTTTTCCCAAAATATTGTTTAACATATCAGCCCTAACTAAACCGCCACATCCCCGCCGCTGTACACTATCTAAATCCCCCCAAACGCGGCATCCCTCTCCCCTGCAAAATACAAGACTTTCTTGGTCGTGGATTTTGCTGCCCTCTACTCTTCCGTGTGAGGCAGAGCTATGAGCTGCAGCCCTGCCTCACACGCGTCTGTCAGCGGCGGATCTCCGCCTCTCCCCCGCCCCTCTCAGTGAAGGAAGACTGAGAGGGGCGGGGGAGAGGTGGTGATCCGGGCTGACAGACGCGCTGAGAGGCAGAGCTGCGGCTCATAGCTCTGCCTCTCACGGAAGCGCTGCCCGGATTGTCCCCCGGCGAGTTAGGGGTGATTTAGATAGTGTACAGCGGCGGGGATGCGGCGGTTTAGTTAGGGCTAATATGTTAAACAATATTTTTTGGGAAAAAAGGATTTTTAAGAGACTTCAGAGTCTCTTTAAGGAAACGCAGTGTTCTCCCCAGGCTCTGGTGAGCACCTGTCTGTCATCTGCTTGACTACACCTCTGCTGTAAGCAGAATTGTGCAGAGAATCACCGACCCTGCATTCTCTCATCTAGCCTCACTCGGCTTCTTTTTCATGCCACCCGGCTGGAAAAAAATTCTGGGGAGGACACCGAAACAAATATGGCAGCCTCCATATACTTCTCGCGTCAGGTTCCCTTTCAAACCAATACTGTAATGTCAGTACACAATTGAATTAGTCTCCACATTAAAGATCTGTCAGTGTTTAATATACAATGCCCAAAGACCAAATCCCAAATAAAAAAAAGACAACAAAAGTTTTCTTCGCCAGACATACTTTATTGGTGCATTTACTTCAATACAATGTCACCATCTATCCACTTTAGAGGAAACACTGTAAATGATTTTTAACAATAACAGATGTAGATTTTTTTAAACAATTCAGATGCTGGCTGATGTAGTTGGCACCATCAGATAGTTATTCTTGTCTTAAGTAATGGCAAACAGTATTATAAAATGCTGGCAATGGTTCACTTTTTACATAGTACACTCGTTAAAGGAGAACTACAGACAAAGACAAAACTCAGTCATATTTTAATAATTTCAAATAAAAGCGATGTAACCATTTTTTATTTCTGTTACATGGATCCAGTCTTTGGCAGAAAATAAATAATTCATAAAGCATTCAGCCTGAAACATGAAGTAACCAAGGTCCTGGTTATATATATCATAGTTAACATTGCAACCACTGAACACCATGTAAATATTTAAAACATCTAATACCATCCTTTTATAGAACTTCTTTCCACTAGTGATAATATATGAGATACTAAAAATTGAGTTGATGCAAATTTCAGCACCTTGAACTGGGACTAACCAAACAAGATACCTGGTGATTTGATTGATCCTATTCCAAGGTGCATACAATGATACAGAATTACAGAAGCAGAAAAAGAAGATTAGCACCTCATTGACCATCTCTGTCTCCCAGCTTACCGTAGGTAAAGGATTTGCAATGTCACTTTCATACACAATATTGGCCAAGCATTTATAGCCTGATAATTATACTAGCCTAAATGTGACTGTTTGAGCCTGGGTGGGATATTCATTTATGGACAATCTTTAGCTAATAGGACAAGCACTCCTTATAACCCAAGAAAGATAATAATATTTAAATGACACTACTAATAATGGGCAGAAATGTCTCTTAACATGCAAGTCTACACTGACTCAGAAAGTGAAAGCCATTAGCTGCCAGTACGTTAGCTTGTTGCTGGTTAAATAACAAACTTGCTAGCTTACTGATCCGGATGCTAGTTGCTTTAATTTGCTAGATTGCTTCCACTACTTCGTCAGTGTGGATTTCCACATCAGGAGAATTTTCTGTTAAGTTCTGCCCATCACCAACACAACTTTTATAACTAGATGTCTGTGGCTGGCGAGTGCTACTCCGGTCTCTCCTGCGACGCCTCTCACAATCTGATTTTTCCACTTTGTGGCTAACAATTAACAATCTGCCATAATGCAGTTGACTCCACCTAATGAGAGGAATATTTTTAATTGTTATATAGTTAAAGCCCAGGGATATATTTTTCTTCACCAATTCCCTCTTTAAAAAAAAATAAAAAAAATCATCATCTCCCCCTCATTCTCACCTACAAAATTGTACTTGCTCAGAGTAGGTTATGCTGGTCCTGCACTAGCACTGGCTAGCAGCTACCAAGAGTCCTTTCCCTGTCCCACATCACCTTCATGTAGGCAAGATAAGGGAAAAGTCAAAGTAGTACTCTAGCCGCTTCCCCTCCCACAACCATCGTTTGGTAGCCACCTTTTCTCTCATATAAATCACAGGGGGATAATAAGGATGCTCATACATTAATCAATTTTTAATATGATAACTTAAAATATTTTTGATTGATTTTGACCAAAAAACGATCAAACGTATTGAATGGACAAGATTGAAAATTTAGGTAGATCGGGTTAAGGCAAGGGTTGATTAGTGGTCAATAGTGTTGCATTGCATCAAACAGTGCAAGACTGCAGTTGGAGTGATTTTCAATAGACTTCCTCTCCTCTCAGAGAGGAATCAATTGTTTTTCCACATCGGGTGGCAATCTATAAGTGTATGGATAACTTAAATGGTACAGGGTGTGAGACCATGTACCATGCTTTCCTCCCAGAAAGCACTGGGATCTTGGTGGAAGCACCTGTATAATGTTATTGCAGGATGCATGCTGGGGAGTTAGTGGATATACAAACACAAATCACTAAACGAGAAATAGGTTATCATATAGTAAAGCACTGGGATCCAGAGGAATCCCTATTTAATCCCTTTGTACGCTCTCTCTCTCTCTCTATATATATATATATATATATATATATATATGGTAATTATAATACCTAAAACGTAACTTTTAATATTTTAATTGGTAAAACTTAGGGCTATACAACCATAACCATGTAACATAAAGGGGGTAAAAAAGAAACTCCACATATATATTCAACAGGAGATGATGACCATCACAACTTATAGTGTAAGGGGTGAAACAAGAGGCTGGATATAATAGTCAACTAGGATCAGATTTACCCCTGAAAATCAACCTCCACCAAAGGTCTGGTCAAATATTCCTAAAGTGGACAGCTATGATAATAATATAGCATATAGCCCACTCATGTCACCAGTCAGATATGAAACCTCAGATAATGCAAAGAGGTTCAACGTTAGACAATCCGAGCTATGACATAAGGAATTACCCCCCACTAACAGACAAACACCGTTACATCAACATGTTTCGCTTAATAAAATAAAGCTTCATCAGGAAAATTATAAAAAGGTGCAGTGCTCAAAATGTGCATTGTAATGTGACAAAGATATAGCCCAAGTCAGAGCTCTTACACTATAAGTTGTGATGGTCATCATCTCCTGTTGAATATATATGTGGAGTTTCTTTTTTACCCCCGTTATGTTACATGGTGATGGTTGTATAGCCCTATGTTTTACCGATTACAACAGGGGTGCCCACACTTTTTCGGCTCGCGAGCTACTTTAAAATTTGCAGAGGCCAGGAGATCTACCAACGTCCCAAATGCTAAGCACGCCCCCCCCCCCCCCCCCGCATAGGTTAGCCAGGTATATGTGCCTGCAGCATAGGTTACATGCCTTTAGTATAGGTTAGCCAGGTATATGGGCCCTCAGTGTAGGTTAGACAGGTATAGGGGCCCTCAGTGTAGGTTAGACAGGTATAGGGGCTCTCAGTGTAGGTTAGCCAGGTATAGGGGCCCTCAGTGTAGGTTAGCCAGGTATAGGGGCCCTCAGTGTAGGTTAGCCAGGTATAGGGGCCCTCAATGTAGATTAGCCAGGTATAGGAGCCCTCAGTGTAGGTTAGCCAGGTATAGGGGCCCTCAGTGTAGGTTAGCCAGGTATAGGGGCCCTCAGTATAGGTTAGCCAGGTATAGGGGCCCTCAGTGTAGGTTAGCCTGGTATAGGGGCCCTCAGTGTAGGTTAGCCAGGTATAGGGGCCCTCAGTGTAGGTTAGCCAGGTATAGGGGCCCTCAGTGTAGGTTAGCCAGGTATAGGGGCCCTCAGTGTAGGTTAGCCAGGTATATGTACCTGCAACGTAGGTTAGCCAGGTCCTATGGACTCCTGGAACCTCCGGCAGGCAGGCCGCTGGCCAATAAGGATGCAGAGGAGAAGACGCGGCGAGGAGAGAGGGAGGAGAGAGGCGGCGCGGCCGCTACGTCATGGCTGGGGGCGGCGCTGGGCATGTTACAAGCACACACATTGCAGGCTGCCCGCCGCCCCCCCCAGCCATGACGTAGCGGCCGCGCCTCCTCGCCGCCTCTACTCCCCTGCATTCTTGTTGGCCAGCGGCCGGCAGCTAAACATAATGAGCTGCTGGCCACAAAATTTAACGAGACGCGGCTGAGATCTACCGAGAAGGCGGTCTACCGATAGATCACAAACGACCTAGTGGGCAGCCCTGGATTACAATATTATGTTACATTTTAGGTATCATTATATAAACACACACACACACACACACACACACACACACACACACACACACACACACACACACACACACACACACACACACACACACACACACACACACACACACACACACACACACACACACACACACACACAGTACAAAGGGCTCAAATAGGGAGATTCCTCTGGACCCCAGTGCTTTACAAGTTAGTGGATATGTGAGAAGAGTGAGGGTACATTTTTAAGCTTTTAATATACATTTTCATGTTTTGGGGAAAAAAAGGATTATAGCAGGGTGAGGACCTGGAGTAGATGGCCAGGAGAAACACATCCTAGCTAGTAGCTTTAAATAACAATATCACAATGACTGATAAGGCGCGTGCACTAGAGCACAGCAAGTAAGTTCTCATGCTTGTGTCTGCCTCCATTTATGGAACTTAGCTCCACATCCATTTTACCACAGCACTGCTTAAACAGCCAACCTTCCATCGTAAAGCAATATGTAAATAGATCTGACACATGTACCACAAGATGAATGATACAGTACATGGATGGTGTATGTTCTACAGATCTATTCATGCATTTGCCACTTAAGGAGAACAGAAAGGAACTACTACATTATTGCGAGTGTAATAAAATTACTCATGACACCCTATAAAACAAATAATTTAAAGGGAGGGTTCACGGAGAAATAAAAATACTAATCCACTTACCTGGGGCTTCCTTCAGCCCGTGGCAGGCAGGATGTGCCCTCGACGCCGCTTCGGAGGCTCCCGGTCTTCTCCTGTGGCTCACCCGACCTGGCCAGGCCAGCTTCCAGGTCGCGCTGACAAAATTGGACGTCCTCCAGGCTGTTCTGCGCAGGCGCAGTAGTTCTGCGCCTGTGCAGTACAGTCCGTAGGACGTCTGATGACGTCAGCACGACCGCGCGAGACGCACGTTGGACTGCAAGGAGTAGACCGACTAGGAAGCCGGCCTGGCCAGGTCAGGTGAGCCACTGGAGAAGACAAGGAGCCTCCAGAGCGGCGTCGAGGGCACGTCCTGCCTGCCACAGGCTGGAGGAAGCCCCAGGTAAGTGGATTAGTATTTTTATTTTTTTAAACAACTCCATGGATCTTCCCTTTAAAGATGATTCTAAAGATTTTAATGGGGACTGTTTATATACAACTTATAAAATTACAAGCTTGGCATCTTACATTGCTTTATAATGCAACAACTCTAGATATATCCATTTCAGTGACCAGAAGCTTCACAATTTAGT
Organism: Hyperolius riggenbachi; assembly: GCF_040937935.1. Classification (NCBI taxonomy): domain Eukaryota; kingdom Metazoa; phylum Chordata; class Amphibia; order Anura; family Hyperoliidae; genus Hyperolius; species Hyperolius riggenbachi. The sequence continues at coordinate 198,763,035 of NC_090653.1, read as the reverse complement.
TTCAGAAAGTTTGCTGGTCATTTTTTATCTGACTGAAGTTCTCCTTTATTTACCAGCTGTATTCTCTACATAAGGTTTTAATAAAATGTATCTTTATATTTAAAAAAAAAAAATATCCTGCTCTGTGCTGTGAGGTTGTTTTATAAAAGGACTGCGCCATAGATGCAAATAGATTTGTGACTTTTCCTTAGTTTACTGATAAGCAAGTTTTATGTTGTAAGAATTCTTTATTTTATCTTAAAATAAGCTTGGTACACTATCCCAAGCCAAACTGAAGGGCCATACGGTTCTCTGTAAAGTCTTTTGCAAAAATCCCACAGCCTCATTTGTAGTGGAGCTCTTGTAGTTATAAAAATATAATAATAACAAAGACCCTATGACAAGGCAAGGCTTCAAATGTCCACTGTTGCTCCCAAAAATGTTTTTGAGGTGGCCATGATCAAAAACATTTTCCAAGCTGTTATTCGAATAGATCCTAGGTTCTCAACATGTGGTACATGTACCCCAGGGGGTACTTCTGATGGGTCCAGGGGGTACTTGGGCTTGATGTATTTAATTATGTTTAATAAATCTATGGTTTCAGAAAATAATAACTCCTATATAAACAACAGCAAAACTAGAATTTCAGCTAATTTAAAGCGATAGCAAATGCTTGGAAACAGTTTAGAAACCATTATCAAGTACTACAATTAAGTGTATCTGTATTAAGAGGTACTTGAGATAGTCTTTACCATATCAGGGGGTATTTGGCCAGCACAGGCTTTCAAAAGGGGTACATACCAATAAAATGTTGAGAAACACTGGAATAGATGATACAGATCACAGCAATACACAGTTCAGTTTGGCCAGCCATTCTTACTGTGGGGGAAAGGAAGATGAGCACAAAGAAAACTTGCAGGATCTCTAAACCTTTTCTGCAGCTATGGTTAAAAACATACAAGGATATAATACCTGACACAGCATGTCCCACCTTGTCATGATATAAACCTATCATTCATATACAAGTGGTAAATAATACCACATGCAAATTTCTTAATATACTTTAAACTATTAATTCTGGCAACGGGCAAAACACTTGAGGGGTTACACTTCTCTTTCAGTAGAAATATTACCTAAGTAAAATGTTTAAATGATCAGTTTAAGATGCATTCATATTTGCAATCTCCAATTAAAAGGGTAATGAAAATCTCATCTTGTATAACGAGAAGTAAAGGAGTGTATGTTTTAGAAACCGAGAGAATTGGGATAACACAATGGCGTTAATATACCCATGAAACTGGGACCCAATGAGAAGAGGCACATGCAGCATCAAATGCTCCTAGTAGATCTTTGACAGTCTGTTCGACATCATTATTAACCAGGACCAGGTCAAAGTATTGTGCATAGCGAGTGTAAAGGACTTCTGACTCGGCACGGAGCTTCTGCAGCGCATCAGACTACAGGGAAAAACAAGTTAAATTAATATAGATATCGTATATGAAATACTAGATACATGCAACTTCAAATTCATAGGCAAATATTCATATCAGATACTGGATAGCTAAAACGGCCATTTGGTGAAACTGGTAAGGAATTTTGGGTGACTTAGGTAAAAGAAAAAAAAAAAACAAAGAAAAAAAACGGAAAAAAACCCCAGAAAAACCTCACCACTTTTTACTGGCTAATTACTGTTGAATTTTACCACCTACACGTAGTAGAAGCCCAAAACATTTCAAATACTGTGAACAGATTGTATAGCTAAGCTCTTGTCTTACATGAATGTGGAAAAATTGTGTTTACTAGGATGGCAGATAACACTTCATTATGACATCCAGGGCCGGCCCGCCCATGAGGCGGGGTGAAACTTTTGCCTCAGGCGGCACTTCTGGGGGGGGGGGGGGGGGGGGCGCGGCACCCGCCAGTCCGTGGGTGTGAGGGGCCGCCCGAGCTGGAGGGGATAGCGGGCAGGAAGGGGGTATTGGGCCTAGTGGCGGGGAGGGGGGGTCGGACCCCCCCTCCCTCGGGTCCCCCGTCCTCCGCTCCCCTCCAGCTTTAAAAAGTTGCGTGGCTGGCTGCAGCTGTAAGAGGCAACGGGCAGGGATCACTCACTTCTTCCTCGTTCCTGCGGCCTAGCAGGAAGTGACGTCAGTGGAGCGCAGGCTAGGCTGGAACGGCTTGGGGGGGAGGGGGGGCGGTGATTTCCTTGAAGCTTGCCTCAGGCGGCAAAAAGTCTAGGGCCGGGCCTGATGACATCTATACAGGCGAAACGCGAAAAATTTTAATATTATACAAAAGTCCATTTTTTTCAGTAATCCAACTTAAGGTGAAACTAATAAATGAAATAGACTCATTACATACAAAGCAGGATATTTCAAGCATTTATTTGTTATAATTTTAATGATTATGGCTTACAGCTTATGAAAACCCCAAAATCTAAATCTCAGACAATTAGAATATTGTGAAAATGTTTAATATTCTAGGCTCAAAGTGTCATACTCTAATCAGATAATTAATCAAAAACACCTGCAAAGGGTTCCTATTATTTATAGTAGTTTCACCTGCAGTTTTAAGTTGAACTACTGAAATAAATGGACATATGCATGATATTCTAATTTTTCGGGTTTTACCTGTAAATACATACTGGTTTCAGGGACTTAGCGCAATGTGCTCTATTGTGCATTATATGATGTTATAGATGGTTTGAATAAGATTCATTAGCTTTAGATAATTTGGACCCTCTGTTATGAAAAATGACTGGAACTTTTTCTGTTATGTCCTTGTTAACTCAGTTTTTTTGCATGACCTACCTGATCCGTATCAGTGGGTGATATAAATACAATGAATGGAGACAATTCTTCTGTGCGCACCATCTTCAGTGTCTGAAGAGCAAAATAAAAAAAAACTAATATGTGCATATCTATAATCTATAGCTATATACAATTTTACAGTGTTTCAGTAGCCAAACCTCTGCGTTAGCCAATCATCCAGAGCCCAATACAAAACACACAGTGGTCGGCTGCACTGCAATAACTGAGCCCACTCCTTTAGCAAACCTCTAATACCAACATGAAACACAATTCTCTCAGCTGCACTGCAGTCCCATGCCTCAATAGCCGAACCCCACATTTGCTGGTCCCTGGCCACTCAATTAAAAACATGACAATCAGCTGCACTGCAGCCCAGCAACTCAATAGCCGAACCCCATATTGGCCAATCCCCAAGCCCAATATAAAGCACATAATGCTGGGCTGCACTGTGGCTGGACATACCAGCACCAACAACACCCTAAAAAATAATACATACAAAAGCGAACCCGATATTGGCCAATCTAAGATAAAGCACATGGTGCTTTGCTGCACTGCAGCTGGAAATAGCAACACCAGCAATGCCTAGAAAATAAAAAAATACATACAAACAGCTGCTGCCCCGATTCGGCCCTGCAGAGCTGTCACAGCGAAACAGCAGCACCTTCTATCTTGCCCTGTTGCTGACTCGCTCCCTGCACTGCTCTGAACTGGCCCTGCAGACTAATTGCTCATGCCGCTCTCACTGTGTATTCTACAGCCATGCTGAACAGGGCACCCAATTTTGAACATTTAAATTGTGCCGTGAGGAAATATGGGCGCAATTATACTTCCAATGTAAAGTTTACTGCTATAACACTGTCAGAATAGTCATGTATCCTAATTGCTTCTCTACACCACAGAAAAGGGGCAACTCTGAGTTATAACAAGTGGTTATAACAAGCACCTAAATAGTGGTAGATATCGCAAACTTTTCTACACTGAAAAACAGTTGCTGAAGCTGTGTTTATAGACTACAGCCAGATCATATAGCAACTACAAATAAATAACCCATTACATGAAATAACGGCTTTAACCATTTAACGACATTCTAACGTATTAAAATGTTATGTTTTAGCCTGTTAAAGGCAGCATGACGGTTTAATACGTTGCGCGTTCCCGCCACCGCTCTGCACGTGTGTGCGCCGCTCCCACCGCCGTTTCCGTCGGGATTCCGTGTTGAGCGATTGTGGAAGAGGACCGAGCGGTACTCTACCCAAATCGCAATGCCTGGAATGAATGGACGTGTCCGCGATCAGCGGACATAACATGTTGAAAGGGCTCCATTTGTCACCTACAATGCTACTGAGTAGAACAAACTCGCCAGGTCTTTGTTGGCGATAACAACACGTTATTTATCACCCTTTTTTTTCATGAATTCACTTCATTTAGTTTACCGACACAAACAACATTTTAATTACCGCACTGTTACCGCACTAATACCGCATGCGTAAAAACAGGCGTACAATTTTATGAATCCACTATCAACAACATACCATGCGGTAATTTACCGCTTTGGCGATAATGCACGTGGTAATCATTTATGAATCGAGGCCTATATTGGACTCTCTGAGTCCTTTTCTTTTTTGTTTCTACTGCACAAAAGCTACAGTAACAGTACAGCTACAGTAAGCTGGAGCCACTTGTCCTTAATCCAGTTGTAATGCTCATATGCCTATTGTAGTTGCCTTCTTTTGTGTACAAGGTGCACCTACCCAGTCCTGTTTGCTCCAAAAAAAAGAGCTATTGTCTCACAAACTGTTGTAAAGCTCAATGCCAGCCAAGGTGTCGGAACTTATATTAAACTACATATAGTGCTCCATTGCTGCAGACCAGTCAGTCGAAGTGCACATGTTGCACTTAGTACACCACAGAAGGCAACTACAATAGGTACATGAGCATTAGGTCCAAACTAGGGAGCAATGGAAGGATATTGCCTTATCTGATGTCTCATTTTATTTGCCCTCCAAATTCCTCAGGTCTCAATCCTATAGTGTATATGTGTGATGAGTTGGAAAAACAAATCTGATTCAGGGAGGCCCCAGCTCACAGGACTTAAAGTGAAACTAAACTCAAAACTTTCTCTCTGCTATAAAAGATAAGCCAAGGTATAATAACCTTTATGGGAAAAAAACATTTCTTCATTACAATTTATGGAAATTCTAAAAAAACAAAAACAAACTTGCAGTTTAACTTGGTTTCACTTTTGCAGGGACCACTGAAAGGGTTAAGCCTCAGTGTTTACTGTAAGATAGCTGCAGGAGGCACTGGGGGACACAGAAGAGGCGCAGGGAACACAGAAAAGGCACAAAAAAGACAAAAAGGGACACAGGGGACAGTGGGACACAGTGGAGGCATGTGGGGGCAGAGAGTGGAACAGAGAGGGACACTGAGGGCACAAGAGAATGGAAATAGGCACCAGGGGACAGAGAAGAAATAGAGAGGGACACTGGAGGCACAGGGGACAGATATGGCATAGTGTTCCGACTTAAAGGACACCTCCAAGCTGCTGTTCAGAAAAAACATCTACTTACACGGGGCTTCCTCTAGCCCCTTGCAACCGTCCTGTGCCCTCGCTGCAGCTCTGCTGCCTTGGCCCGGGGTCCCCTTCATCCCAAGATGAACACTGCGTCTGAGCGAGCGGCTATCAGTCACACTGACATCATCCGGACTGTACTGCACAGGCGCAGTAGTTCTATGCCTGCGCAACAAAGCCTGGATGACATCAGTGCGACTCAGTGAGCCACATGCTGTAACGTAGGAAGATGCCGACCTGGCGAGGTCAGCATCTGCACCGGAGGGGACCAGTAGCCACCGGAGCTATGGCGAGGGCACAGGATGGCTGCCAGAGGCAGGAGGAAGCCCGAGGTAAGTAGCCTTTTGATTTTTAATTTCCCTGGACCTTACCTTTAAGAATGGATTCAGGTTAACTTGTTTGTTAACTGTGGACTACCTACACACACACACACACACACACACACACACACACACACACACACACACACACACAATCTGTATATCTAATTGGCGGTTGTAATGCATGGCAAAAATGCAGCAGTGTCCAAGCCATGCCGGCAGCACTTTTATATACTGTGTGTTTTATGTACCGTACTGCTGTATAGCTGTCAAGTACAAAAACAGTAGAAACCACTGGTACTGGCTTGTCAAAATAAAAGTAAAATAAACTCCCCAGGGCATAGTTTAACCCTGCTCTTTCAAAATACACCCTATGTTTACAAGTTATGCAAAAAAAAAAGTAAAAGAGTAAAACATTATCTTTACAATAAAAAAGTTGATTTTTTTTGAGGCAACAGGTGCACTTTAGCATTGGTATGTACATTTTAAACTTTTTACCTGTGGTTCTATGTCGAGAATGGTCACCTTCCCGTCTTTATGTATGTCAGTTACGGTCTGGAATTTTGTACCAAACATGTATCCATTAAAGCTACCATATTCCAGAAATTTATTCTCTGAGATTCCTTTGCTCATATCATTCGCAGACACAAAATGATAACCAGCCCCGTCTTCTTCTCCACGCTTTGCTGGGCGAGAAGTGTCTAAAGGAAAAACAAGGGAGATCATTTGTAAGCCTATGCTTCTACGCATGGTACCTGGTACTTTTTAAGTGCAATACTATGCAAAATTTCTAATTTACAACTCCTGACAAATAATATGGAATCACTACTATTGGAGGATGTTTAGTCAGTTCTGTCACTTAGTAGTAAAAAATAATAATGAATCACATTTTATCTAACAACTGAACATCCAGTACAGGCTTTGTAAAACATACCTTAAAAAGATTAAGTGACATTGGCCTCAATTCGCTAAGCTTATCTCCTGTCTTTAATAACATTTCTAGAGTGATCACCATGGTGATGAGGCATGTCGTATTCAGAAAACATTTTACCTCAGGCAAACCTAAAGTTAACTCTCCTGTCTTTAAGTTAACTCTTCTATCCTTTTGTAAATTGTAGGTAGGTGTGATGCACTCCTCACGTTGCCAAGTTGGATGTGCCAAGGCTCCGTCCAGCAGCACTCCAGACAATCGGCCAAGGTGGGTGTATGTGAGAGTGGGAGGGTACCATATTTTAATGCACCAATTAATATTAGATAACATAGTTCCCCATCAGGTCCGTTATATACAAGGACCATTATGATTGGTGAAAATGAAACTGAAAGCTCATTGGAAGGTGCACTCCATTGATAGTATATAAAGAGGTGTATTGTTGTGCCTAAGTATATGTTACAGCAAGAGCTTGAAAAAGAGGTTACTCTCGAAACGTCGCTGTTATGCTTGCTGTGATGAATTTACAATAAAAGAGCATATAAACTACATGTGATGGTGCCGGCCGATCTTTATCCAACTCTTCTATCCTTAAAATAACTCCAGAGTTAAAGAATGGCTGTTTAGTTAACTGCGTGTGAAAATAACTACAGAGGAGGTAAATTAACTATAGAGGAGGTAACTTAAGGAATGAAGAGATAAGAAAAAGGTCCGTACACACGCCGGACTGGAGGCAACGACGGGTCCGTCGTCACTTCCCTCTGGGTGGGCGTTCCAGCGACAGTCCAGCGTGTGTACAGTCTGTCTGCAGACTGATACGGCTGTTTCTGAGCGATCCGCCCGGCGGATCGCTCTGAAACAGCCGTATCAGTCCGCCGACAGACTGTACACACGCCGGACTGTCGCTGGAACGCCCACCCAGCGGGAGGTGACGATGGACCCGTCGTTGCCTCCAGTCCGGCGTGTGTACGGACCTTAACTCTCTTACTGTGTGGTGGTACGTTTTCTCTTGCCTTATTATCTCCAGCATGATCTTAGTGAATTGAGACCATTGTTTTCAGTTACTGGCACATTGCTTTTAGACCAAGTAGAGGAAAAAGTTATCAAATCACTCTACGTTGAGGAAAAAATGTATGGAATCACCTAGTAATTTGCATTTATGAAACAAATATCTGCAGAAGTCAAATTATGCAAATTAGTCTGTAGGTAAAAAAAAGTGCTTGCAGATCTTAACAAGCTATTGCACCTGGCTGATAGGGATGATCAAAGATATGCACATTCTTCCGAGATGATGCAAATTTATATGCAAATGTATGCAGTTTGAAAATGGACCAATCAATTTAAAACCAGGTTTAAACTGATTAGTACTTTTTCAAGCTGCATATATTTGCATAAGAATTTGTCGAAGTATTTGCATCTCATTGATCTGGCTGATGGACAGGAAAATCGTTATTATTTAGCATTTATATAGCGCCGACATCTTCTGCAGCCCTGTACTGAGTATACTGTATTGTCTTGTCACTTAAAGAGGAACTCCAGTGGAAATAATGTAATAAAGTGCTTAATTTTACAATAATTATGTATAAATTATTTAGTCAGTGTTTGCTCATTGTAAAATCTTTCCTCTCCCTGATTTACATTCAAACATTTATTACTGCTGGCAGGTGATGTCACTAGAAGGAGATGCTGCTTGCATTTTTGGCAGTTGGAAACTGCTGTCATTTCCTACAATGCAACAAGGCTCCCACAGTGCGATGTCAGTACCTCAGTGCTATGAGTAGCTGACATCACACTGTGGGAGGGTTTTCACCACAATATCAGCCATACAGAGCCTCCTGATGATCCGTTTAAGAAAAAGAATAGATTTCTCATGGGAAAGGGGGTATTAGCTACTGATTGGGATGAAGTTCAATTCTTGGTTACGGTTTCTCTTTAACTGTCCCTCAGAGGGGCTCACAATCTAATCCCTACTATAGTCATATGTTTATATTGTGTAGAGTATGTATCATAGTCTAGGGCCAATTTAGGGGAAAGCCAATTAATGTATCTGTATATTTTAAGGTGCGTACACACGCAGTATTGTAATAAATGACGGATCTGTTAGACCCTCCCGACTACTGTTGGCAGAACGACCGTCTGACGGACCTGTTGTTTGTACTGTGTGTGTACGCACCTTTAGGCCCCTTTTCCACGAGTAGTTGATAAGCAGTGATAAGCCTCTCAGGTCTCTTTTCCAAGGGCAGTTGATAGGCAGTGAAAGGCCTCTCAAACTCTCACAACTGTTTGCTGCTGCCTGGAAATTGTTTGCTGCTGCCTAATAACTGCTCACTGCTGCCTGGTAACTGCTTGCTCAGCACACCGTTCAACTGCACATGGAAATAAGGTTAGTATGGGTAACACCGCGCACTCTGTATTCCAACTAATATGTCCACAGTTCAGGCAGTGCGCTGGGATTTCAAAAGTTGTAGACAGTTTATCAGTAACCCCTAGCGCAGCACAGTCCTTCTTGCTTCCTAATATTCCTTGTTGTTATACACAGCAAGCAAGATCACCACCACCACACCCGATTAGAATACAACTCACCCTCTTGGAAGACCAACAGTATGGTCTAATGGCACCTTGGGGTTATTCCCTGGTCACCCCCGACCAATCGATCTAGATTGCCTCCTGCAGATACTGGGACCTCCGTAGCAGGCTCAATAATTTTCCAATATTCCCACTCTACGTTATTCCTCTTCATATATTCTTATATACAACCTCCAATAAAGAGGCACAACATAGCGTAATACTGCTAGTAAAATTTTAATACTAAAAATTATTGCACTTACACTTTTAAAAGAATGACAGCACATGAGTTTTTAGACGGGCTCTCCCCCGTATATGTGGGCCACCGAGGGCTTTCCGAGGCTGGTATCAGCTGCCGCGCGCACAGCCGTCCACTCCTCACCGCACGCTCAGGTCCTCGCGCTCTGCCACTTCCGGGTACCGCCCTACCGGTTTCGTCAATTGACTCATCAGGAGCTCCTGATGAGTCAATTGACGAAACCGGTAGGGCGGTACCCGGAAGTGGCAGAGCGCGAGGACCTGAGCATGCGGTGAGGAGTGGACGGCTGTGCGCGCGGCAGCTGATACCAGCCTCGGAAAGCCCTCGGTGGCCCACATATACGGGGGAGAGCCCGTCTAAAAACTCATGTGCTGTCATTCTTTTAAAAGTGTAAGTGCAATAATTTTTAGTATTAAAATTTTACTAGCAGTATTACGCTATGTTGTGCCTCTTTATTGGAGGTTGTATATAAGAATATATGAAGAGGAATAACGTAGAGTGGGAATATTGGAAAATTATTGAGCCTGCTACGGAGGTCCCAGTATCTGCAGGAGGCAATCTAGATCGATTGGTCGGGGGTGACCAGGGAATAACCCCAAGGTGCCATTAGACCATACTGTTGGTCTTCCAAGAGGGTGAGTCGTATTCTAATCGGGTGTGGTGGTGGTGATCTTGCTTGCTGTGTATAACAACAAGGAATATTAGGAAGCAAGAAGGACTGTGCTGCGCTAGGGGTTACTGATAAACTGCACATGGAAATAAGCCCTCTGGGATGTGGGAGAAAACCAGCGAGCCAGGAGGAAACCCACATAGACATGGGGAGAACCTACAAACTCTGTGCAGATAGTGCCCCACCTGGGATTCAAACCGGGGACCTGGAGCTGCAGGGACAGAGCTAACCGCTACGCTACCATGTTATCTAAGGAACAGATATGGACATTGTCTTTGTGAAAAAGAAACTTGTTTATTTGTAGATTCCAACAACTTGTGTACAGCAATTGTGCAGCAATTTACATGAAGTGGGTACGAGACTGCCCTTTTGCGTCCGGAAGAACATTTGTTCACAGGAGTTGTCTGGTTCCACCCAGAAATCAAGCAGACATCAACAGTTATTGATGATAGGGGATTGAATGTCTGGTAAAGATCACAGCAGACAGCAGTCTTTACATCTACAATAAATTCACAGGTGTACATTGAATTTCTAGACATTTTGCTCATTATATTAATCAAAAGCACAGTTGGTGATAATGAAGTCATTTTTCATGATGATTATGCATCTTGCCACAGAGCAAAAGAGCGTTAAAACTTTTCTTCAGGAAAAGCATATCAATGGAATGATATCGCCAGCAAACAGTACAAATATCAATGCAATAAATAATGTATCCTGGAATTTTTTTTTAAGTGTATATTAGAAGGTGCCATCCTGCAAAGCTGATCTGTCAAATGCTATACGAGAATACTGGAACCTAACTGATGAATGGCTTCTTTTACCTGCATGGCAATCTCCTTAGGGCCCATTTCCACTATTGTTAATCTGCATTTGTTTCCTGCATGCACATTCGCATAGCCAATACAAGTGGATGGGCCTGTTTCCACTTGTTAGTAATCCTGAGCGGTTTTCTGTGTGGGAGAAATCCAGAATTCGCATCCCGCACACCGCTATGTGATTCGTCGCTAATGTATTTAATAGGAAATTCGCATGCGGGTCTGGAATGCGAATTTTCATGCAAATTCGCATGCGAATTCGCATGGAATCAATGGAAAAGCACACAGGCACTGCCATGGTTAAATTCGCATACATCGTCATCCATGCGAATTCGCATGAAAATTCGCATACACCCGCATGCGAAATTCGCATCCGCATGCGACTTTTTACCGTGGTGATTCGCACCGCAATAGTGTAAACGGCCTCAGACTATTCACAGCAAAAATCTTTGACATGCAAGCACCACACCTCAAACCAACTCCAGGCCTTTTATCTGCTTAATTGATAATGGCCTCAATTCACTAAGATTATCTCCTGTCTTTAATAACTCTTCTAGAGTTGTTACCATGGTGATAAGGCATGTAGTATTCAGGAAACATTTTACCTCAGGCAAACCTAAAGTTAACTCTTCTGTCTTTAAGTTAACGCTCCAATCCTTAAAATAACTCCAGAGTTAAAGACAGGCTGTTAAAGGGACACTTAAGTCAAACAAAAAAAATGAGTTTTACTCACCTAGGGCTTCCAATAGCCCCCTGCAGCTGTCCGGTACCCTCGCCGTCTCCCTCCGATCCTCCTGGCCCCGCCGGCAGCCACTTCCTGTTTCGGTGACAGGCTGGGGACGCGAGTGATTCTTCACGTTCCCAGACACATTAGCATCCTCTATGCTGCTATATGATATATGCTATAGCAGCATAGATGGCGCCATTGTGGCCAGGAACGCGAAGAATCACTCGCGTCCCCAGCCTGTCAGCTCCTGTCACCGAAACAGGAAGTGGCTGCCAGCGGGGCCAGGAGGATCGGAGGGAGACGGCGAGGGTACCGGACAGCTGCAGGGGGCTATTGAAAGCCCCAGGTGAGTAAAACTCATATTTGTTTTTGTTTGACTTAAGTGTCCCTTTAATTAACTGCATGTAAAAATAACTACAGAGGAGGTAACTTAACTACAGAGGTGGTAAATTAACTACAGAGGAGGTAACTTAACTACAGAGGTGGTAAATTAACTACAGAGGAGGTAACGTAAGGAATGAAGAGATAAGATAACTCTCTCACTGTGTGGAGGTAAGTTTTCTCTTGCCTTATTATCTCCAGCATGATCTTAGTGAATTGAGGCCAATGACTCTTATGACCAGGAAGCAAAAGGAGCATGCACCATCCGTCTATGACAATATGTTTATTGCAAGTGTACATCCAACTTGTGGCAATCAGAGTAATACAATCAGTAGTGGCATACCTTGACCGTACTCATGGAAGCTGCTGGCAACAGAGGTGGGAGTGAGGGAAGACGGTGGGCCTAGTGACGGCCGCTTGGTCACGCTGCGTTCCACTGAAGAGCAGCAGTGAATAGACAGTATATACGCGGGTTACCCCGCCCACGCTGTGACATCACACCGCCTCTATGTGATTGGAGCTCATGTGCACGTGTGCAAGACCCAGGAAGATGACGTCGGATGGAAGCGGGCAGGGATGGGTGCAAGCGACCAAATGGTCGCATGACAAGCGCTCCAGACGTACTCTGGAGCGCATGACGCACAACACATTGGTCGCATTAGTTAAAAACAGCTTGCAGACCACAGGATCCCGTGTGCACTGGATAAAATAACCAGTAGAGTGCGCTAGAGCCTAACAATAGGCAATGTCAAAAAACCCCATCACTGCCACAGGTCCAAATCTATGCAACCAAACATATATTTTAGCGAGGTGCATATGTCACCAAGGTGGGTCATGCTACACGAGCACAACATTTAAAGTGCTATTAGTGTGCAATTAAAAAGGAAGAAAAGTAATGGGATCTAAGAAACAGGAAATGGAAATGGACATTTTATAAATTGTTACAAACTCATGCAACACACCTTCCTTATATTACACAGGGTAAATAATAGGCCTCAAAAGAGAGGGGATGGGATAGTACAGATCAATCAAAAAAACAAAAACAAAACACACAATGTTTCTCAAAATCCACATATACAAAGCATCTTGAACATCAGTATCTTATACAAAGGGAGCTCCCCAGGAGAATGTGGACACCTTTAATAACTCTAACTAGGGGTCTAGCATACATGCTAGCTCTACTCTATCATTGAGGCCTATGGGGCCTAGAGCCTCTGTTTGCAAAATAAGTTTAGTTTCTCTTCTGAGGAGCATCCTGTCCCTGTCGCCACCTCTGCTCGGACACTCTATTTTCTCCAGACCTGCAAATCTCAAGCCTCCTGTTTTTCCACCCTGCTCTTCCCTCATATGATTAATAAACCGAGCACAGCCCTTTCCAGTTTTAATGGAACCCAAGTGTTCCCCAATTCTCTTTTTCAGAGGGCGAGCAGTTTGGCCTATGTAAAATCGTTTACACAGACAGATGAGTACATAAACTACGTACTTAGTTTGACAAGTAATACAACTTTTAATCATCAATTGTTCTTTGTCTATTTGGATACATTTTTGAGTAATAATGCGAGGGCAGAACTTGCAGCATCCACAACGAAAATTACCCTGTGGTAGGGTCCTATTCAACCAGGTCTTGTTTCTAGGGGAAACAAACTCACTTCTAGTGAGTATACCAACCAAGGTAGACGCTCTCCTGAATGCAATTCTTGGGGGGCCACCCACCTTTGGCCCTAAACTCTCGTCTTTCTCCAATATAGACCAATGAGAAAAAGTGGCCCTCCTTATTAGAACAGCCATCGGAGTATAGTCAAAAGTAAAAGTCATCCTATCTTGTTTTTGGGGGGGCCTTGCTGTGTGGGGTCATCAGTCTTCGTCTCTCCTGTCGTCTAGCCCTATCTTTAGCAAGCTCTAACATAGATAAGTTGTAACCCTATTTTCAGACGTTTAGTTCTTCAAACTGTGTGTCGTCCACATTATTCCTTCTTAATCTCAAGTATTGACCATAAGGGATGGCTCTAATGAAATGTTGTAGGTGGAAGATTTTAGCATGTAAAAGGGAATTTGTTGCTGTAGGTTTCCTGTATCGCTTGCAACGCAGTTTATCATCCTCAACATACAGTTTGAGGTCTAGGAAAGTCACCGCTAAGCCACCGTTCTCAGTGATGAATTCCATATTCACTGTGTTGCAATTGATGTATCGCAGGAAATCATCAAATTGACTATCTGTACCCGACCACACTACCAGGACGTCGTCCACATACCTTGACCATTGTCTGATGAACCCCCGGAAAGGATTAGCATCCGAGAGAACCGCAGCCTCCTCCCACGCCCCCAGAAAGAGGTTTGCAAAGGAGCACACCATGGGGGTCTGTTGGTACCAATGTCCATCAAACAAAAATGCATTATGAGTCAAAACAAATTAAAACATTCACAGACAAAGTCTATGTATTCATTATCCTTGTGTGTTCAACTCAAAAAATGCTTGACCGCTGCATTACCCTGTGTCTGGGGAATACGGCTGTACAGACTGACAACATCAATCGTTGCCAGTCTGTCACTGGGGACCCACGTGGCATGCTACATTATCTGCAAAACCTCCAACGTATCCCTCAAATAAGAGGGCACCCCCTTAAGGAAAGGGCGCAGGAGATGGTCAGGGTATCTGGACAATCTCTCTGTGAGAGACCCACAGCCAGAGGCTATGGGACGTCCTTGGGGTGCGGTCATTGATTTTTTTCAACTTGGGTATATGGTACCAAACCAGGCGACGGGGGAAGAGAGGTAGCAAGTTGCAGGCCAATTTCTTGGGGAGAAAACCTCTCTCTAGCCCTATCCGTAACAAAGATCGTAATTTTGTTTGATAACGAGGTGTTGGGTCACCTTGGAGCAGGCAATACGTGGACCTGTCACCCAGTTGCCTCTCAGCTTCTGCTTTATAATGGGTGGCCGACATAATAACCAAATTGCCCTCCTTGTCTGCTCCCCTTATTACCAAATCCTTGTTCTGTTTTAGCCAGTGGAAAGCCCTTCTCTCATCTCCTGTTAGGTTTGGCACCATAGACTGATATATTTCTGCTTTTATGTCTTGCATCACCCTGTCAAAAGAGATATCTATACTTGAACCTGGGTTAACTGGAAAGGGCTGTACTGATCTACAAGCTCTAAAATATTTAGCATCCCCCAAATTTCAGTTTCTCCAAAACCGGAGCATCCGTCCAGGATGAATAATCTTCCTACGACCATAGCTCCTCTACTGCCTGTCTTAACTCCTCATCCATTAGGTTCCACTGTATCATTGGGCTAAAGCCCAGGATATCAGTGTTATTCCCTATTGTCATTTGAGGTGTCCAGGCAGAGGATAGAAGACCAGATCCCTCCATTGGTAGTTCGGTTGCCGTGTGTGTCAACCCCTGCGTACCAACGCTTACACCAGCTGTCTTGAGATCACATTTTGCAAGGTTATGTTCGCAGGGTTTGTGTCGTATATATTCTTTGTTGAATTTATGGCAGATGGCGATATTTTGTGTGGACTACATCAAATTCTCTCGTTGGACAAAAGTTCAAGCCTTTCTTTAGAAGGGAGAGGCCTTCAGCTGGTATCTCGATTCCAGAAATATTAATAACCTGGAGGTCCTCTACTGGTTCAACGACTTCCTTTTCTTCTTGTTTGGTTTCATGTCGTCCACTCCTTCCTGGACTCCTGGACCATTCTGCGTCCTCTCCCTCGTCTGATCTTTCTTCTAAAGGGACTCGTTCATCTGCTCCCTCATCGTTTTTATTGTTCCCCGGATTAGGAGTCTTGGGATTCTTGGGTTTCCTCTGTGGTCGTTTCTTCTGGATTTTTTTTAGGTTTCTTGGGGTGTTCATTCTCGCTATCAGATCCTGAATCTGTGGTCCAATAGCCTTTACCTTTAGGATTTTTGACATACATTGGAGGATCCCAACTGCAGATCTTTCCCTTATCAAAATCATCTTTGTCTCGGAAAAACTTTTTTTCTTGCTTTAATTTCATCGTATTTTGAAACGTCACCAAGTCTCGTAATGTAACTGTACGGCAAACGAGACTTCGGAGATGGAGGAGAGAGTGCGCTGCAGCCGTCGCTGGAGAAAGCCCTCGGGTGAATACACGCATTGACTCAACGGGCTGAGACAGGGGGGGGGGGGGGGGGAATCGGGAGGGAGGGGGTTTGGCCACCCAAATAGTACCATTGAAGGAGGATCCCCCCACCCGCACAGAGGGGGATCCCCCCTCCCCGCCCACTTAGCCATCATTGAAGGGGGATCCCCCCACCCGCACAGAGGGGGATCCCCCTCCCCGCCCACATAGCCATCATTGAAGGGGGATCCCCCCACCCGCACAGATGGGGATCCCCCCTCCCCACCCACATAGCCATCATTGAAGGGGGATCCCCCCACCCGCACAGAGGGGGATCCCACCTCCCCGCCCACTTAGCCATCATTGAAGGGGGATCCCCCTCCACATAGCCTCCTCATACAAGAGGGAACCCCCGCACATTCTCTGCCCCGCTGGCTGCCCAGGGATTCCCTAGGGTGGCTGGATGCTTGTTCTGCACGCTGTGAGTAGCACAGATCGCTACCCACAGCGTGCAGTCAGGCATCCAGCCATCCTGGGGAATCCCTCTGATGAGAAAAAAATGCAGCCGGCAGGGCAGAGAAACAGGAAATCTCCCTGTCGGCATGGAGGAGCTCAGCTCGTCATTACCACTTTTTGCAAGTTTTTGCTGGACGAACTCAGCTCGTCCATACCGCCAGGGAGGTTAATGGCTTTTTTGCATAGAGATAACAACTGGAGTTTCTTAACTCTTCCTGTACTGGAAACAATTACACTGATGTATCTGATCTTATTGTTTTATTTCTTAGCTGTGCTACACATACAAATCATAATATCATAATTTTTTTTTCGCTTCAGTGTCTCTTTAAGGGCTCATTTCCATGGACAGTTGAACTGCAGTTACCAGGCAGCAGTGAACAGTTACCAGGCAGCAGCGAGCAGTTGTGCGAGTTTGAGAGGCTTTTCACTGCCTATCAACTGCTCGTGGAAAAGGGGCCTAAGGATGACTTCTTTCACCTGCATGGAGAGCTCCTTTGACCGCATGTTGTCTATTCACAAGCACAACACCTCAAATAAACTCCAGGCTTTTTATCTGCTTAATTGATAATGACATAACTACAGACTTGCTCGCACCTACCCATGAAAATAGCCTTTGAATCAACTGTCAAATTACTTTTGAGTAAAGATGGGATGAATCCCAAATTTTCTTGAATCCAAAAAGATTCTCGATTTCTCATGGATTCAGATTTGAGGAAATCAGGGATGCGTCCCATCTCTTCTTTTGAGCCTCTGAAATGAAGTGACTGTGTTAAAAAAAGCTTTAGTTTCCTCACATTTTATGCAATCATTTTGTTCCCCCCACTGAATTAAATCTGAAAGTCTGCACTTCAAACAGAAGCAAAATTAGAAAAAAGGTGCCTCTATCCAGCAAACATGTATGGATCTTAAGGTGCCCATAGACCTCAAGATTATGGGCAGATTCGACAAAGAGACCATTTTTAACTCTAATCGAATCTGCTTAGAGATAGATTTGTCTCGTCAATTCTGCCCATACACTACCGGCTGATTCCCATGCGATTTTGGCATGAAATCTTCAGGGAATTGCCTGAGCCCGCTGCCCACCCTCAATGTATAAATGTGCCCCCGTGTGCATTTATACGTTACCTGTCCAGTTGCAGCCTTCACACGGCGTCCGGTAACCTCCTGGCAGCTATCCGTACATGCTACTGGCAACTAGCATCTGACGCTATGCGCCGACATCAGATAATATGCGCCAGTAGTGGATACGGAATACCGCCCGGAGGTTACGAGACGTCATGCGGAGGCTGCAACAGGACAGGTAACGTATAAGTGCACATTTATACATTGCGGCGGGGGTTTGGTTGTCTCATCGCTCACTCTGAAATCGCCACCTTTCCGCCACACACCCAACCAAGCAACTTCAGCCCGACATCTTGCAGCATGTGTGATAGACAAAGCGATGAATTTCTGTCCCGAAATTGGTCGCTTTGTCAGTCGGGCATGCACTTGGCGGCAACGATTTTCATCCAATTTGATTATAATAATCGATTTGGATCGTCGATGTCCAAGTCGCCTGATGTATGGGCTCCTTAACTGTAAGTAGAAATATTGACCATGTAATAATACATGAAGCATTTCAGTGATAACTATTAAATGAATTGTTAGTTCTACTGTTTCATGCAGACATCCACAGGTTGCTTGTTGAGAAGGTGACATGACTTTCCTAACCCAATATTCCAAGTAAAAAAAAAATAAATCTAACTATAAATCATCAACAAAGTACATCTGAAGCTGGGGATTTTATACTACTTTTAGATTTTTCGATAATGATACTCACGTGGTGATGGGTAAGCAAATCTTTCTGGATATTTAGAAAGTAAAGCATTTTTTATGTGACTACGGCCAACTCCGCTGACACCTGTAATAAAAATATAAATTAAAAGACTGGGTTAATTGTAAACTGTAAATTTGTGCAAG
The DNA here is from genome assembly GCF_040937935.1 of Hyperolius riggenbachi. Taxonomy (NCBI): domain Eukaryota; kingdom Metazoa; phylum Chordata; class Amphibia; order Anura; family Hyperoliidae; genus Hyperolius; species Hyperolius riggenbachi. The sequence continues at coordinate 198,744,450 of NC_090653.1, read as the reverse complement.
CATGCAAGTTATCTTTCCTGAAACAACTAATAGGGAATAAATATACTGTAGGGTGATTTTTTTTCCTTTATTTATTTTGATAACGGCTAAAAATAGATTTTTATTTTCTTCTTTTATTCATTATGCATGAATATACATATGATCTCATTATTTTTAAATCTTCAGGGCACTGCCTAAATAGCTGCTGGTGATTACTTTATGACAGAAAGGACACCTGAACAGAGGAGGATATGGAGGCTTCCATATTTATTTCCTTTTAAACAATACCAGTTGCCTGACTGTCCTGCTAAACCCCTTCCTCTAATACCTTTAGCCAAAGACCCTGAACAAGCATGCAAAACAGATGTTGGGGGGTGGAGGCACCCGTAGGATGTGAGTTGTATGAAAGAAACAAAAAGAAAAAGAGGTATCTTACCTCTCCAGATGCAAAACCCAAACAATGGCTGAATTAACCAATTATAAGTATAAAAAAAAAGAAAGGTTGACTGTATTGGACTCCTAAAGGATGAGAGAGGGAACTCAATAGTGGATGACTAAGATAGGGCAGAGCTATTAAATGCTTTCTTTGCTTCTGTCTTCACAAGGCACAAACATTGCTGTAGCAAATTACAGATGCGGAAGGGTCTCTATTGCAATAATAAATATTTAACGCAGTAAGAAGTGAAGGCAAGATTAAAAAAAATAAAAACGAATAAGGCACCCGGCCCGGATGGCATACATCCTCAGGTCCTAAGGGAATTAAATTCAGTTATTGACAAACCCCTTTATCTTTTGTGACTCTATTTCAACTGGCAGCGTTTCAATTACTATGTTGTTGTCACTTACAGCAAGTAGTAGAAATCTGACATTACCGACAGGTTTTCGGTTAGTCCATCTCTTCATAAAGGATTCTCAGCATGGCCTTTATTTTTTAGAAAGACATTCCCTGAAAAAGATTTATACAAAGATGCTGGCCAGCCTCCCTGCTCACCGTACACTTTTTTGGCAGTTGGACAGAGCAACTGCCATTCACTAAGTGCTTTTGAAAATAAAGAAAACCCTGAGATTGAGCTGGTCTAAAATCTTTAGTTTCTGTCACATTTCGATTACCTACTGAAAGTGACAGCAACATAGGAGAAATGTAATTTATGTTTCATTTTACTCCAGGAAAAATGTACCGTATTTTTCGGACTACAAGATGTACTTTTTCTCCCTCAAAAGTGGGGAGAAAAAGTCCCTGCGTCTTATGGACGGAAGGTAGCAAAAAGTAGTGCACAAATTGAAAAAAAAACCCACAAAACTTTTCCTTACTATTTGCCTCCTTGGGTCTCTGTTCGTGTGGCTTGCTGCACGTCAATCACCTTTTTATCCTTGCTCTTCTGCCATCCTCATGCGGTGCCCCTACTGTAGCCACACATCTGTGCTTGGGACTTAAATTCATCGGCCACTCAGACCGGCTCCATGCCGCCAATCATCTGCCCACGTGCCTGCCCTCAATGCCACCACCAATCATTCACCTCCATGCCGCCGACAATCATCCGCCTCTCTATGCCGCCGCTACATCCGCCTCTATGCCCACTCTCTGTGCCTCTGCAATAATCCGCCTCTGGCCAGCTCTCTGTGCGGCATCGATGCCTGCTTACCAAGTTCCTGCACGGCATCAGCGTGGCAGAAGATGGAAGATCATAGCGGTAGTTATGACTACCGATGCCTCAGTACTTCCTTGTACTTCCTTCCTCCGTGTCACACGGGGCACTCGTAAACAAGGAAGTTCGGAGGCATTAGTAGTTATAACTACTGATACGGTCTCCCGTCTTCTGCCACGCCGATGCCGTGCTGGAACTTGGTGAGCAGGCATGGATGCCTTACGGAGAGCTGGCCAGAGGCGGATTATTGCAAAGGCACAGAGAGCGGGCATGAAGGCGGATGTAGCAGCGGCATAGAGAGGCGGATGATTGACGGTGGTGGCATTGAGGGCAGGCACGTGGGCAGATGATTGGCAGCATGGAGCCGGTCTGAGTGGCCAGAGGCAGATTATTGCAGCGGCGTGGAGAGCGACTATGGAGTCGGAAGGACTTACAACTGACTTTATCTGCAATTAGACCTGAGTCGTGCCTTTTCTGCCCCCTCCTCCTCGTCACAATACATGGAGGAACAGCCACTGCAGCCCCTGCTGAGATCGCCACTGCACCCCCACCACGTCAATATCATCACAGCTGAAATCAAAGGACAGGAGTGCATTGATGGACAGCTGGATAGGTGAGATCACAAGTGTTTAGTTATTGTAGCTGGTGGGGAGGAAGGAGTTAGTTTAATGTAGCGTAGTGTTACAGGAGGGGCAGCAGGGGTTAGTTAGTGTAGTGTAGTATCTGGTGGGGGAAGCGGGGATTAGTGTAATGTAATGTAGTGTAGTGTAGTTTAGTGCGTTGTAAGGTTACTGGTGGGGCATCAAACTTTAGTGTAGGGCACTTAGTCTACTGGTGGGGGCTGCAGGAGTTGGTGTAGCTGTGCCCTGAAGCTTAGTTATTGTAGCTGAAGGGGCAGCTTGGGGGGGGGGGGGGGGGGAGGGCCTACAAGATGCCCCTGCACCATGGACACACAAAGGTTTAGGCATATTATTTTGCCCTGGTTTTTGACCTCGAAACATGAGTGCGTCTTATGGTCCAAAAAATACGGTACTTCTTATTTGTATATGTTTACATGTACCTTAAATTTTATGATTTTTGCGATCGTGGTCCTTTAACGTCAGTTGTGTGCAAACTATTTGAGGGGTTACTAAGAGATACTATACAAGAATTCATAGCAGAAAATCTTATTTCTCAGCATCAGCATGGGTTTACTAATGACAGGTGCCTGGCTCTTCTACTGACCACATATGCTATTGCTCCGTTGTTATTGCCCGATGAAGCGGGATCAAGCCTGCGAAACGAGTTGCATTGTCCCCCGGAATATGAAAATAATCTTGTTGTATTTGACAAACACATTGGCAATTGTTGGGTCTGCTTGGAGGAGGCAAGTCCACCACTACATGCTCATGTTTTAAACTTTTTAGATTCTTCTATCCTTTTGACGCCTCTTTATCCATACTATGCTAATCCAGTCCTGTTTGACTAACATGCTCAGCTTTTATGATATAGTGAACGCTACTGTGGTGATTAGGAATGCTGTAGCTGTGATATACTTGAACTTTGTAAAGGCTTTTGACACTGTTCCCCATAAAAGTCTGGTGCAGAAGTTGAGGATGCAAGGACTGGGGAAGAGTCTGTGTGTATGGATAGTGAACTGGCTAATGGTCTGAAAACAAAGAGTTGTGGTCAATGGATCATATTCAAAATGAGTGACCGTTAGCAGTGAGGTCCCACAGGGGTCAGTACTGGGCCCAGTGGTCTTCAATTTATTTATTAATGACATAGTAGATGAAGTAGAAAGCAATGTTGCTATTTTGGCAGATGATACAAAATTGTGCAGAATCATCAACACCCAGGATAGTGACATATTACAACAGGATCTGGATAGGATGGTTACATGGGCACATAAATGGTAGATGAAAATCAATGTTAAAAAATATAAAGTCAAGCATTTTGGTAGTACCAATGGTCTAGCAGCATACAAAATAAACAGGACACAGATGGGGTTATCAAACTTGGAGAAGGACTGAGGAGTGCTCATCGACAATAAGTAAAATAATCGTATTCAATGCCAAGCTGCTGCAGCTAAAGCAAATAAAATTATGGGATGCATTAAAAGGGAAATAAAAACTCAGGATGCTAGCATAATATTGTTCCTGTTTAACTCTCTAGTAATGCCGCACATGGAATATGAAATTCAGTTCTGGGCACCGCTTTGCAGGAAAGATATTGCAGTTTTAGAACGGGTACAGAGACAAGCAACAAAATTGATTAAAGGGATGGAAGGTCTCACTTACCAAGAAAGGTTAGATAAACTGGGCCTATTTAGTCTGGACAAAAGACACCTTAGAGAATGGATAATTAACATGTATAAATACATCAGAGGGTAAAATAAAAGCTTGGCGGATGAGCTTTTTGTCCCTAGGCTGTTACAAAGAACTTGGGACATGATCTGCGCATGGAGAAAAACCGTTTTAGCTCTACAATGCAGATTAGAGGTTTGTGAAATGCTTGTTTTCAGGTGTGTGATTCAGATGCTACTGCAGAAAGAGAGATCAGCAGGACTGCCCGTAAACTGGTATTATTAAAAGGAAATAAATATGGCAACCTCCATATCCCTCTTAGTTCAGGTTTCCTTTAACCTCCTTAGCGGTAACCCCGAGCTGAGCTCGGGGTAAGCCGCCGCGGAGGATATCTCAGCCCCTGGTGTGGCGATTTTAGTTCTGCAAAGTGCTGTACGCGCAGCTAGCACTTTGCTAGCTGCGCGTCCAACTCGATCGCCGCCGCTCTGCGGCGATCGTCCACACGCAGCGGCAGAAGAGGGCCCCCCCGCCAGAGCCCTGCGCAGCCCGGACCAATCAGTCCCGGGCAGCGCAAAGGGCTGGATCGGATGGGTCTGACGTCAGGACGTCGGCTGACGTCCATGACGTCATTCCGATTGTAGCCATGGCGACAGGAGAAGCCAAACAGGAGGTCGCGTTCTATATGCAATCTCCTGTTTACTTTTGTTGCCGGCGGCGATCGGACTAGAGGGACACATGCGCCCTCTAGTGGTGTTTTATGTAGCTACCACTCAGGTAGCTACATGAAACAAAAACAAAAAATTGAACCGCCAAGGAGGTTAAGCATGGCTGACTATGCCCATTTATTTTTATGAAGGAAAAGTGAGCATGCATCCTTGCTGCACCTGTGTCTCCTACACGGGAGGACCTGCCCAAGCGGGACAAGTGAAAGTTCTGCTGCCAACCCCTAGGGAGTGCAAAAGCTGGGAAAAGCTGGGCGACTAGGCAGGCTGCAGCTCCATAGATTTTAAACTGACTTCAAGCTCAAATCGATTGAAAATCTGTGTACAGTGTATGGGTAGCTAACAGATCCTTATTTGATCAGATCTGATCAGAATGTAAAAGAAAGCAAAAACACAATCGAGAGCCCCAATAGTGCACTATTGATGATAAAGGAATGCCAAGGTAGCAGCAATAAGAAATATACTCACAAGTTTGGGTTGCCGGGTTCAGGCAACCACTTAAAGCACTTATGGGGATATTAGGCCTGTCCCCACTCAGGCTAAAAAGTCGCTCTCTGTAGTAGGAAAGAAGGGGTGTTCACCCATCCACCAGGTGGATAACAATAGTTGCAATGGAAACAGAGGCGCCAGCAGAGTAAAAATTGATCATAGGTAAAAACAGATAAAAGTGGGGGGCATGGATAGACTTACCTCCCCAAAACCAAACACAACCACTATGTATGGTTTAAACAAGATTGAATGCGTACTCCAGAACAAATGCCTGATCTGATCAGAGAGGGATCTATATGATTGTTGACCTTGTGGCCATTAGTCTATGGCTACCATTAGACCGACTTTTCTGCTGACATCTAATGTAATATTCAGCAGTGCATGGCAAAACCACCCAAGTAAGCCATCAATGTCAGATATCAATATTTTACCTAATGAAAAGTACAGCTGAATTGGATTAACCCCCTTGGCGTTATGATTCTTTCTAGATTTTAGGGTCTAAAAGCAGTGCAATTTTTTTCCACCCTTTCAGACCCTAAAACCTGGAAAAAATCAACTGCAGCAGTTTTACAATCACTCACCTCCCTGGCTCCAGTGTTGCAGTTATGCCTCCATTCTCCGGGTGGCGCTGCAACTCTAAAGTGAAATTGCCGGCTGTCGTCATGACGACAGCTGGCGATCTCACCAGGAGGAAGCAGAGCCCGGGAGAAGAAGAAGAAGAATGGCAGCCGACATCGGGATCCCTGGGAGGTATGTACAATTGTCCGCTACACCGCTATACTCTGCACACAGCCTCCGGTGGCTACCCCGAGCAGAGGTCGGGATTACCGGTCTTAGCTGCGGTTTTCCGCCCCCATCCTACCTGGGGATTACCTCCAAGGAGGTTAAATTAAAAAAAGGGTAGACAGAGAATTTGATATATAGTACTTTAAAATAGGACTGCAGTCGAGAACTTTAGGTGATAAAGCAATGGAGGAAACGCAGAAGAGTGAAGTTGTATCGTGCACATAATTGACTAAATACTACGAAACATTTTTTAGCACTATATAAACTTATGTTTACAATAGGACTATTACTGACCAATCAGCACCAGAGTCTTCCTTTTGAAGGCTGGGAGAGGCACCACTTCCTCATAGGATACCACATCAAGCTGGTCAAATACTGTTGACAGAATAGAAGACTTGCTTATTTACATTTCTGCTATAAAATGCACAGCCACAAAAGCAAGCTGAAGATTTATACTGAATACTTACTAGAGCTGTGTTTTGCAAGATACTTGTCTTTGCATTTCTTCTTCTTACTAAAGGGGCTGCAGCTCTGAGGTATTTGTTTGCTGGTATTTGAACTTGCAACTCGCCTGAAAGAAATCAAACGCATTCAATAAAAAAAAAAAAAAAAAAAATCAAAAAAACGAAATCAAACACAGCACAAAAGTTTAACACTTACATTAATGGCTACATAGCCGCTTTGCACCGTGGGTGTGCTGAAACACATGCACGGCAATGGAATAGTTTCCACTGCGTGCATGTTGTGCGGAGAGGTGCAGAGCGATCAGAGAATCTGCACCACGCTGCAGATTCTCACACGGCCGCATCTGCCCGCAGCTGCGTCCCATCTCTACAATTGACTTTTGCATCGGGAGATGCGGAAGTGACGCGAGCGCCAGCGGAAGTGATGCATAGCTGCATCACATCACTTTGGCCAATGGAAAAGGGCCCTTAGGTCTTGTTCACATTATACACCGCCAGCGCTGTTGCAAGCGCTGAGCGATTTATTGAGCGATTTTGAAAGCGATTTTCTAAGTGCTTTCAGAGCTATATTCGCTTAGAAAAGTGCTTTTCCAAATGCTTTTGTGTAGCTTTTTTTTTCCACTTCCTGACGACAGTCAAGAAGTTAACTCTTTGCCCTGGAAATGTATAAATACAATGTATTTATTCATTAAAAGCGCTTGGAAAATCGCTTTTTCAAGCGCTTAGTGATTTCCCTATACTTTCTATTGATTCACAAACGCTCTGAAAATGATGCAGGAGCCACTTTTGTGATTGGATAGAAAAGAAAGCTCATCGCTTATGTAAGAACACTTACATAAGCTAACATTGCACACGCGCTTTTAAGGCAATTTTTTACATCACCAGTGCTTAAAAATAAGCGAAAACGCTTATAATGTGAACAAGCCCTAAGCCTGTAACCCACTAGGAGTGCTTTTCTGAGCGCTATGTGATTTGGAAAGCTCTCGCTAATGTAATGCTATGGGTTTGATCCCACTTGAGCGATGTGATTTTATAACCCCCCCCCCCCCCTTCCCCCCATAGCATTGCATTAGCAAGAGCTTTTTCAAATCACTAGCACTTAGAAAAGGCTGCTAGTGGGTTTGAGCCCTTATGCTGGGAATACACCGTGAGTTTTTTTGCAGATGGATGGCTCGATAGAAAATTTACGACAAGTTTGATCTGATTTATATCGTTTTTCTGATCAATTTTCTCATAGAAGTGAATGGAAATCTATCAAAAAAATGATCTACATATTGAAGGGAAAGTAAATCTTCCAAAAAAAACATTGTGTATTGCCAGCATTAGGCATTTTAAACTGAGCATGTGAATAAAGAATGATATTCATCCATGGTGATTCTATTGGACATTTAGGGGTTGGTGGAACCGCAAATGACTAAGAGCTCCTGCTATAATTGACATAATAGTGTTTGCGGCTTGCGGACTAAAAATTGCTGAAAAGCCAAGTTTAACCCTTTTCTTCCAACTTTAAAACTTTTCTATACTGTAGACTGGTCCTTTAATTTAATGGTGGCTTGAATCGTCAATGCATAGTATGAAAATGATTAAAATCCATATTTCAAACTCATGTAAAGCAATTTGTTTTGAACCATAAAAAACAAATCCCTCTGAAGAGAGCAGTTTCTACATTTTTTAAAGCATCATGATTCAGGTGCCTTCATAGTACGGCCAGCCCTGCCTTTGAAAAACTATGGTCAGTTAAAGGGGAAAAGAAAACCTTCTTAACCCACAACCAAATATTTTTTCATGGTACATACTTCCATTAAGAATATTATTTAGGATTATTAGCAAATGGACCCCTCGACCAAGGCAGAAGGAGTTTCGATGGCAGTGAAGAGGGTGTGTGTTGACGTGATGACATGAGGGCAGACCCTGCCGTAGCTCCGCTCCTGGTCCTCTCTTACATGCAGCTGATTGTTTGGCGTGGGTCTGGGGAACCGAGATGCGGTGGACCTGCAAAGTAGTCTGACCGCTACAGAGTGACCCCGAGTGAGCCTGGTAAGGGCAAAACAGCCTGAAGAGAAGTGACTGGCGGCAAACGGACCGGAGCTTCCGCACGGCGCGACCACATGAGCCAGCAGTGAAGCTGGGTAACAGAAGTTGGGCGTAAGCACAGCGGTGGTCCAGGATTGCTTTGCCTGTCGGATGCCTGGCGATCTGAGGGTGGATCCAGACAGAGGACGCGGACTGATTGGCAAGTGGACGGGTGGTGCCCGGGAGAGGAGGCAGTGGAGAGCGGAGGAAGACTACAGAGAAGGGGCAAGGACCGGTGACGGGGGTATGTGCAGGCAGTGGGGCTGCTCAACGGAGAGGTGAGAAAACCAGACTTATTGCCATATTGCTATAGAGCCTAAGCGAGGTGTGAGAGGAGAGGGGGGAGCCTGAACAGACTCTACAGAATAGCAACGGTAGGCTGTGCCTGAGAAATGACAGGGTGCAATAGCTAGAAAGAGGAGGCTGATGAGAGCCTCAACTCCTCTCAGAGGTCAGCTAAAGATTTCTTCCCAAAAACTGGAAAGCAGACCGAGAAGCCACAGACAGCCCCACATAATGCTGAACCCCAGGAAGCCCCACACAAGAAAAAGGGAAACCTGGAAGCTATCTGGCAATATTTGAAAAACTTGCCAACTAAGCAAGACCTCACGGATCAGACTGAAAAAATTGTGGTAGCCACTAAAGCTGAAATTGAATCAATCCGAGATGCCTTGCATATAACAAATGGTAGAGTGGATAAGCTTGAGTCAAAAATAACATAATTACAAGCTATGACTGTGAAAATGGGGCAAGAGAGAGACAAAAGAAACTTACTATTGCAGGATGCTGTGATATCCAGTTGAAGATTTGCAAAACAGATCCAGATGGAAAAATATTAGAGTTAGATGCCTACCAGAATCATGTCTTCCAGAGGAACTACAGGTTGCACTTACCGCCTCATTTAATGAACTGCTAAAAAGACCCCCAGAGCACTTAATAAGGTTTGAGGGATGCCATAGAGCCCTGAGGCAGTCGCCGAAGGACGAGGAACCACCAAGAGATGTAATCTGCCGACTGCATCACTTTCACGAGAAGGAGGCAATAATGGAAGCTGCTAGTTGATAGGAGAATATTCTATGTGATTCACACCGAATCCAACTCTTTCAGGGTCTAGCCCAGGCATGGGCAAACTTGGCCCTCCAGCTGTTAAGGAACTACAAGTCCCACAATGCATTGCAGGAATCTGACAGCCACAGTCATGACTCATAAAGGCAAATGCATTGTGGGACTTGTAGTTCCGTATCTAGCCCCTAGTACACTACAACAGAGGAGGACACTACGTCCACTGTTGCAAGTCCTGCAAAAAGAAGGCATGCAATATAGATGGGGTTCCAGTTCAGTCTTATAGTGAGGAAGAATCAACGATCATTTTCTTTGAGACACCCAAGAGACCTCCCGGATTTTTTCACTTTTTTAGCTATTGCACCGGTAGAGACCCCAGATTGGGACCCGGACTCAGATATAACACAAAGGCCACAAGGTCGTAATTGAATAGAGATATGGCCAGGACAGAGATAAATTAATTATTAATCGCATTGGAAAAAGAGTTGATTCTTGGGTGCATGTGAAACTACAAAATAACTTTATTAAATCACACCATATTCATACAAAAAATATATATAAAAATACTAACTTCCTACATCAAATCACTATACTATACTATACATATATAAGTATAGTGATTTGATGTAGGAAGTTAGTATTTTTATATATATATTTTTTGTATGAATATGGTGTGATTTAATAAAGTTATTTTGTAGTTTCACATGCACCCAAGAGTAAACTCTTTTTCCAATGCGATTAATATTTATTTCGTTGGTGCATGTGATGGTTTATAAATGTATATATTACTGTTGGAGATACTAATTTATGATCCTATAGGACCCCGGGTTGCCACATTTAAGCTATTCTTTCATGTTAAATTAATTATATAACTGTGTTTCCCACTTTTTTTTTGTTACTTTCCTCTAGAAGGAGCGGTATGTTCCGGTACAGCTAACATATAGTCGTGTGTGGCCCTGGGTAAATGCATGAAAACGTTGTTTTGTAATCTTTTGATGTTATGGCCCAAGAGGTTTTAAGCCGCATCTACACGCGTAGGACAGATCTCCGCACCGCGGAGAAAATGATGTAACGATAGAAAATGATGTAATGATGTTTTGCACTAGGCCGTTTAAAAGGTATAAACGTTTACTTTCTTACATCTAAGATAAAATATAGAATCTTGGGCTGAAGATGGGCGCTGATTGAATATCTGTGTGATAACGAAATTCTTCAGGAAGGGTGTTTTTTTTTTCTTTTAGGAATTTGGAAGGAAGCAAGTTGATTGACAACAATAATATTAAATTGAACCTTAACTGAGAGGGATATGGATGTTTCCTTTTAAACAATACCAGTTGCTTGGCACTCCTGATGATCTCTTTTGATACATTACCTGTCCGCGGCGGGCGCTTGTCCCTACGCTGCTCCGGGCGCATTCCCCTCTCCATACACGCACGCTCTACGTGGTTTCCTAGTAAGGGCACGCGTGTGACGTCACACACGCACGCACGCCTTTACTAGGAAACCACGTGGGGCATTCGCGTATGGAGGAAGGAGTGTGCCTGGAGTAGCGGAGGGACAAGCGCAGGCCGCGGACAGGTAAAGTATCCTTTACACGGAGCACCGGGGGGACATTTACATTAGGGGGCACAGTGTCGATTTCAGCATGAAATTGATCGAGAATCGGCCTGTGGTGTATTGGCAGCTGACAGCGCTCTTTCTTATCAGATTCGATGAGAGATTTGTCTCTTGGTTGAATCTGCTCATACATCGCTAGATGTATGGCTACCTTTAAAAGTTCATCATTCAATGAATATCAAATAGATCTGCCTGCCCCAGCATAGCGTGGATGTGGCTTGTTTATCTAAGCAGGACAGGGCAGAGAGCTTCTAATCTTGCACCCGTCGCCCTTTATGCTGGGCGAACATGGCGTCGAGGGGAGGATTATCAATCGAGCCTTATGGCTCGATTGATAATATCCGACGTGTCCGATCACCGCGGGGATCGGACACGTCGCGGACAATAGCAGCGAATCGAGCGGGTGATAAGAAGCACCGGTGGGGACGAGCGGGGATCGATCCGGCGGCTAATCGGCCACTGGATCGACCCGTGTATGCCCAGCAATAGTGACTCTCCACTCCTAGCACTGCATATGATCTGATATAGTGCCAGTGGTAGTAAAAGAAGAAAAAAAAAACATTTATTTGTATCATTACTAACTCCCTTCTGCCTATTGAAGGGGATCAGGAAAAGAAATCAAATGTTGATAGTGTTTCTTTAACCATTTTTGCCACTGGGATGAGCCCCACGTCCACAGCGGCAGCAGCTACAGCCGCAGGGACGCGCTAGTCACATCCCTGCAGTTTGGGGTGCTGTGCAGGCAATTATGTGGGCAAATGCCTGCGATCTCGATGTTGCCGGTGACCGGGGGGGGGGGGGGGGGGGTAATTGGCTGCAGTGGACAAAAGTCCCCTGGCTAACTCTGCAGTCCGAGGGGGGAGCACGGAGGGCAGCCAGGGGAGAGGAAGGAAGAGGTCGGGCTGCCCTCCCCGCGGCTTCCCCCTCCATTATGGGGGGCACCTATCTAATCTAACCTATACTGGGGGGCAGCTGCCTAATCTAACCTATACTGGGGGGCAGCTACCTATCTAACCTATACTGGGGGGCACCTACCAAATCAAACCTATACTGGAGGGGCGGCTACCTATATAACCTATACTGGGGGGGCACCTACCTATCTAACCTATACTGGGGGCAGCTACCTATCTAACCGATACTGGGGGGGGGGGGGGCAGCTACCTATCTAACCTATACTGCGGGGCACCTACCTAATCTAACCTGTATTGGGGGCACCTACCTAGCTAGCCTCTACTGGCGGCAAATATACTGGCTACCTATATTGGAGGCACCTACCTCTCTAACCTGTGCAGGGGCAACTATTCTGGCTACTTATATTAGCCCACTCCTTACTGATACAGTTGCATTACAGTAAGCCCTGCCCATGTGATGACATGGCCACACCCATTTTTTGGCATAGCGCACTTCGCTTTTTTTGGGGGGGGGGGGGGGGGATGTCAGTAAATTATCCGCACTGGGTGTCAAATACCCTAGCTACGCCACTGATCGGTCTTGTATGTGTGATGATTTGCTCAGCTGCCTGTGCAGACAGGCAGCCCTTTGACCATTGTGTAAGTTTGCATGCTGCAGGACTCTGGAAAGAAGAGTTTCTGTCAGTTTTGCAGCTTGTGCTTGCAGAGGAATTTGCATACGTTGTCATGCAAATTGCCTGGCCACATTCATTGGAGACGTGTACTATAAGTACTATGTCTTTCCCACAATGCTTTGCTGGTCATTTCCCTTCCATGCTCAGTTCCTGATGGACACTGCTGGAGTGTCAGCCATTGCTATCTAGTATAGTTAATTCCTGGGGGTTGCTTTAGGCTCCCCTTCTAGCCCAGTCAGGTTGTATTATCTGTATTGCCTGTTCTGTCTTGTCTTGCCTGTTTGCCGTTGTCCTGTCCCTATGGTGGTTGACAGGAAATGGTTCTGATCTATGTTCTTGGAGTATAGCTGGTGCAGCGGTTGCTACCAGCTATCTCTTCTGTTCTGTCTTCTGGGATCGCGCTAGCTACTTTGTGCTAGCGCTGGGGATCCTTCTGTTCTGTCTCCTGGGATCGCGCTAGCTACTTTGTGCGAGCGCTGGGGATCCTTCTGTTCTGTCTTGTCGGTCGCGATTGCGCTGTCACCAGCGGCGGTTGATAGCGAATCGTTCTGTCTTGCTGAGATCGCACTAGCCGCTAGCGTTAGCGGCTGTGGATCTTTCTGATCTGTGTTCCTGCTTGGATCACACTTGCTCTGGCGGAAGAGCGGTGGATCCTTCCTGCCTAGTTCTTGTTTTTCGTGTGTCTGTCTTGTCCGCTGCGCTTGCTACAGGCTCGGTAAGGTAACCGTTAAGCAAACGCTCGCGTCCCCTGTTTCATGTTTGTCTGTTTATGGTTAGTTAGGCGTGCTTGTCTCTATTGTGCTTATCACGTGGAGATCGCGCATAACCGCGTGCACTGTTGCGAATGAGTGCGGTGTTCGCGGTTAGCTAGCGGTTGTTATTTTCCGTATCTCCTTATTGTATTTGCTGTGCCTTTGCTACCCTCGTATTCTATTCTGTTCTGCCTTGTGTCACGTCTCGCGATCGCACCTCTCGCGATCGCGTTCCTATTTCGTATCTGCTGTTGTGTGTGCGCGGTCGCGGAGTGGCGACTGGATTGGCGCACACACATACAACCTATCCCTTTTGCTCAATCTCATTCGCAATCGCCTCTCTTGCGATTGCGTTCTGCGCTTCGTACAATTCCTGTCTGGCACTTGTGGAGGTACAGAGGATTGGTTCCTCTGCACTCCCCAGCGCCATCTGCCGACAGGAATTTCCCTCTACAGGTGCGTAGCACCTTTTGCTGGGTGCCTGCAAATATACGCTTGTGGAGGATTTCCGCCGTGTCAGCGCACGCGTTGTGCGCTGATCACGGGGAAAGTTCCACAATCGTGACAGAATGACCAGCCCAACCCAAAACCCCAGTGTAGACGGAATTTCCGATTTGTACGATTTTGTCGAATATGGCTCTTGTACCTTTAAGAGATTTAAAAAACTTGAACCTGAATCAGCAGACGAATTTTTGTCTGAGTGTACGAAACTGTTAGCGAACCCTGAATTCCAATGCACCCCAGTGTCTACCTGGGCCCCCCAAATGGTCTTCATTCTGTTGGGGGGTGAAATGTCAATGTGGGCTTATGATGTGTTAGATCATACCACCCTGAGTCAAAGACCCCTGGAATTCTTGGCCTTTTTAATTCACAATTGGCTGAGATTACCTCAATTACCATACCCCCTTAATGAGTTGTTGTCAGCAGCTCAATCAGCTGTTCCATCTACTCTTTCATCCACAAAGCAGCCATCCAAAGCCTCTAATGCTACGTACACACATGCGACAACGATCGTTCGTTGAGGACGACGAACGAACTTTTAATTGACGAAAGAACGACCGAAGTAAAGTTAGTTGTAAAAAGTGTGTAACGATCACATCGTTAGAACGAACGTTACATCACGTAAAAGCACTTAATGCGCCTGCGCATAAAATTGTAAAGTTCCTTGGAGAAAAAGTGAAATACGCATGTCCAGCCTGGTACGAACGATCGTTTCCAACGATGTACCACTTTTGCTAACGATCGTCGGTGGTAAAAATCCGCCAAGACAGAACTTTGTTTTGTAGCGATTTGCCTCGTTCGTCGTTTGCCTTAATAGTCGTTGGTTCGTTTTTTGTAACGATCGTCGTTGGTAAAGATCGGGGAACGATCGTTACAAACGACTATAGTCGCATGTGTGTACGCACCTTAAGTCTAAACGTAAAAGATCTAGGAAGGCTTCCCAGCGGAAAGATCCGTTGCCCCTAGCAACCACAAATAAAGAGGTTATTTCTGTCAAGTCTGAAATGGGCAAAACCATGCAGTATGATAATGATGTTTATAATGCATCTGCTGATCAGTTTCCAGGTTTTTTGCCCCAATCCAAAGCTTATGTGGATCCTGCTATAGGTAGGATCGCACACTACATTAAAGGCAGCCATACACTGGTCGATGTGCCATCAGATCGACCAGCTGACAGATCCCTATCTGATCGAATCTGATCAGAGAGGGATCGTATGGCTGCCTTTCCTGCAAACAGATTGTGAATCGATTTCAACCTGAAACCGATCACAATCTGTTGTGGTGGTGCTGCCGCCGCTCCCCCCGCCGGTATACATTACCTGAGGCTGGCTCCCGGGCGTGATGTCCCCGTCATGTGGCACCTCCGGCTCCGGCATCCGCATAGAACTTAAGCTATCACACCAGTGACAGCGGAAGTTCAAATAGAGCGCCCTCTAGTTGTACTTCCGCTGTCACTGGCATGACAGCGGAAGTTATACGAGGATGCCAGAGGTGCCATGACGGGAGCAGTGACGGACGGGATGCCCGGGAGCCAGCCTCAGGTAATGTATACCTGATCGGATCGGCCGCCGCTAGCGACGCGCTCCCTACCCGCGGGCGATCGAGGGTAATTTCCCGCACGGCGCGATCGACGGACCGATCCGATTTCGGGAGGAAATCGGATCGGCGGGTGCGTGTTGCGCGAACGATTGGCAGCAGATTCGATCCCAGTGATCGAATCTGCTGTCGAAACTGCCGCAAATCGGGCCAGTGTATGGCCACCTTAAAGCAGTTAAAAAATCTGTTCTTGTTCCTGAACTCCACCCCTATGGAGATTATTTGGATACTGGCCTGTTTGAACCCCCATTTGCTTCCTGGGATATTGGGGCCTTGCTGGAAGAATTCGATTTTGATTGGAAAGCCTTTTGTGATTTTTACATCGCAAAAAGCGAAGATGTCTTGAATGCTTGTCTCGATTCTATGTACCTTCTGATTGATTCCGATGAATGTGACAAGGATGATGTGGATCTGGTGATCTATGTATGGCAAACGATTTTGGATGAGTTGCACACACACCAACCAATTGATTCCAATAAAGAGACATCGTTGTCGGATGATTGTTCCTGCCTTTCTGGGGTAAAGCATGAGAGTCTTGACTTTGTGCAATCTGAAATGAATGACAGTGTGCAGTTTGAATCTGTGCGATCTGATGCCTGTTTCTCGGATGTTCCTGCAGATTGTGATCGGCATGAGTCTGCCGGTTTCCTCAAGGATGTGTGGGATCCTTTGTCATTTAGAAACAGATCTTTGAGATCTTCCGTCTGTGACCCTGCTATGGGGAAAATTTCTCGACTATGCAGCGTCAAAAGTAAAATTATTATGCCTAATAAAGTTTATCCTGTTGATGTCACCATTTCTTCTGCAAATGAGTTTCTGTCTCACCCTGTTCACACCTGTGCAGGCCTGTTGCCTGATGACAGTTGCTCCAGCGTTTCGGTCCTAGATGCCTTGCAGTCTGCTCCGCAGATCGCGGAGGTTTGCGCTATAGAAGCGTCAGTTTCACAACCTAAAGTGAATTTTGATTCGCAGGTTTTGCGTTCTGATTCCTCGGATTCGACATTGTTAGCCGAATCTAAGAGTGAGACAGCGCTTCGGTTTTGCGAATCTGATGCTGAACCCTCTTTGCCTTATTCAGAGACGCTTTCTCTGAACCTGCCCTGTACCATGAATAACAATATGATGTCCAATCACACTGACATTTGTGAGTCCCTTTCTTGCTCTGAGGGAAGTTTTGACTCCACCCTGTACTCTGGATGAGTCAACATTGCCTTGTACAATATCTCCTGCCCTGCCCCTAGAGGCTCGTCTAGGTATTGCTGCTATTTTTACTTGTTTTTCTGCAGTTTTGGAGTTACAAGCTAGTTTGACTGCCACACAGAATTCTGGGTACAGTGAGAATGAAGTTAGGGAGTCAGTGTGTGTTCCAGTAAATATACCTGTACATTCCCCTCATGATGATGAGATCCAGTCTCAGGTTATGGTGGAACCATTCCTGGGACATCTGCCCTGTCCACAAAATAAAGTTCCAGTTTTGCCCTGTAACATGGATAGTTCAGAATCCTTTTTAGAAAACTTGAAAAATGATGCTCCTGAGGTCTTGTTGGATGTTCTGGAGGTCTCCGAGTTCCTCCCAAAGGGTGCAGAACTTGTAGGAGATGTCTCCTGCCCCCCAAGTTCTTCTGAGGGGTTACCCTCTTCCGTAGGCATTGCTGCCTTGCTGGCTACCTTTTCAGCTCTGATGGAGCTTCACTCATATGTAGTCAAAGATGATAGTATTGTCACAGAAATTTCTGAATTTGTATCCGAGTCTTCTTTTGGAAGTCCAGTGCCTGTGACCTGCACTCATGATGATTCTCTGTCCGGTACTGGTTTTGGTCTTGTCGTGCTGGACTCGGAGGTTGGCAGTTCCCCGACATGTCCTGAGGTTTCTCCTGTGCTGGTGTACCCCAGTGTGCTCTGTGACCCAGAAAGCCCAAGTGTGTCTTGGTTACCAGCGTACTCAGATGCTTCCTCGGTGGAGACATGCTCTGATATGGCCTGCCTGCTTGCATGCCCAGAAGTGGTCCCTGAAAGTCTTGATCTTGATGGGTGTCCTAGTAATTCTGAATCCGGAATTGTCATTGGTTCCATGGGGGTTCTTGGTAATTCTCCATGTGAGCCTGGTGATTGTTCTGCCCTCTTGGGATCTCTGTGGAGCTTCAAAAGGTTCTGGGAGATTCCGGGAGAAATTTTGCTTGGTACACTGGATAAGATCAACGGTGGCTTTTGTGTTGTAAGGGACACTTCGAACAGGTATTGTGGCAGGTTTGGTATTTTCGGACGCTCCGTGGAAGGTGGTGGGTATTGTCTGGAGGGTGTCGATGGCTTCTTCTCTGGCGTTCACAGTCCTGATGGGTGTTATACTGAGACTGGTAGTACTGATGGGCATGTTTCGGTGGCTTCTGTTTCCGATGAGGTCGGTTTCGGGTGGACTGACTCTGGAATTGGACCTTGTCGGGCTGCCCCGACCTTCATGAGTCTTCAGTTTGAGTCTGTTGCTAATAGCAGTTTTGGGGGTCGTCTGGAATTCGACCCTGGAGGGGGGGGTACTGTGATGATTTGCTCAGCTGCCTGTGCAGACAGGCAGCCCTTTGACCATTGTGTAAGTTTGCATGCTGCAGGACTCTGGAAAGAAGAGTTTCTGTCAGTTTTGCAGCTTGTGCTTGCAGAGGAATTTGCATACGTTGTCATGCAAATTGCCTGGCCACATTCATTGGAGGCGTGTACTATAAGTACTATGTCTTTCCCACAATGCTTTGCTGGTCATTTCCCTTCCATGCTCAGTTCCTGATGGACACTGCTGGAGTGTCAGCCATTGCTATCTAGTATAGTTAATTCCTGGGGGTTGCTTTAGGCTCCCCTTCTAGCCCAGTCAGGTTGTATTATCTGTATTGCCTGTTCTGTCTTGTCTTGCCTGTTTGCCGTTGTCCTGTCCCTATGGTGGTTGACAGGAAATGGTTCTGATCTATGTTCTTGGAGTATAGCTGGTGCAGCGGTTGCTACCAGCTATCTCTTCTGTTCTGTCTTCTGGGATCGCGCTAGCTACTTTGTGCTAGCGCTGGGGATCCTTCTGTTCTGTCTCCTGGGATCGCGCTAGCTACTTTGTGCGAGCGCTGGGGATCCTTCTGTTCTGTCTTGTCGGTCGCGATTGCGCTGTCACCAGCGGCGGTTGATAGCGAATCGTTCTGTCTTGCTGAGATCGCACTAGCCGCTAGCGTTAGCGGCTGTGGATCTTTCTGATCTGTGTTCCTGCTTGGATCACACTTGCTCTGGCGGAAGAGCGGTGGATCCTTCCTGCCTAGTTCTTGTTTTTCGTGTGTCTGTCTTGTCCGCTGCGCTTGCTACAGGCTCGGTGAGGTAACCGTTAAGCAAACGCTCGCGTCCCCTGTTTCATGTTTGTCTGTTTATGGTTAGTTAGGCGTGCTTGTCTCTATTGTGCTTATCACGTGGAGATCGCGCATAACCGCGTGCACTGTTGCGAATGAGTGCGGTGTTCGCGGTTAGCTAGCGGTTGTTGTTTTCCGTATCTCCTTATTGTATTTGCTGTGCCTTTGCTACCCTCGTATTCTATTCTGTTCTGCCTTGTGTCACGTCTCGCGATCGCACCTCTCGCGATCGCGTTCCTATTTCGTATCTGCTGTTGTGTGTGCGCGGTCGCGGAGTGGCGACTGGATTGGCGCACACACATACAACCTATCCCTTTTGCTCAATCTCATTCGCAATCGCCTCTCTTGCGATTGCGTTCTGCGCTTCGTACAATTCCTGTCTGGCACTTGTGGAGGTACAGAGGATTGGTTCCTCTGCACTCCCCAGCGCCATCTGCCGACAGGAATTTCCCTCTACAGGTGCGTAGCACCTTTTGCTGGGTGCCTGCAAATATACGCTTGTGGAGGATTTCCGCCGTGTCAGCGCACGCGTTGTGCGCTGATCACGGGGAAAGTTCCACAATCGTGACAGTATGCAGCACAATTGTCAA
Source organism: Hyperolius riggenbachi (assembly GCF_040937935.1). Lineage (NCBI taxonomy): Eukaryota > Metazoa > Chordata > Amphibia > Anura > Hyperoliidae > Hyperolius > Hyperolius riggenbachi. The sequence continues at coordinate 198,724,935 of NC_090653.1, read as the reverse complement.
ACAGCCTTTGTTATGAAACAAGTTGAAACAACTAAAAAAAGTCTTTTGCAATTGATCAAATAGCTGATAGGACTGATAAGAAGTCAATCCAACAGTTTGATTGACTTCTTACCAGTCTTCTCAGCTGTTTGAACAATAGCAAAATACTTTAAGTTGTTTCAACTTGTTTCAAAACAAAAGTTGTATGGGGCTTAGTAGACAAGTTTAGCAGATAGTTAGTTAGATAGTTGGTAGGTGTGTATGAACTTACGAGGTGAATTGCATAAAAAAAAAAAAAAAAAAAAAAAAGTTATTTACCTCATTGCAAAAGCAGACCTCAGGGCAGACGAACAGCACCTTCCTTGTCACCATCAGGTGCTTTATCAGCCTAATCCACGCTTCATTGTAGGTCCCAACCCTTACCAGAGTCGCCTTATCAGAATCGCTGCTTTAAAAATCTACCTCCTGCGCAGTTCGCATAGCCGCGGCTGCGCAGGATTACAGCCCTGCCCGTGGTCACCCTCACTCCATTTGCTCTGTTATACGTCATGTGGGCCGCTCCACATGACTAACTACACTGCCAGCCAGCCGCGTCCCCTCAGCAGAGAATACAAGCGCTGAGCGAGCGGTCAGTGCTTATATTCCTTCACGAGGGGACGCGGCTGGCTGGCAGTGTAGTTGGTCATCAGGGTGGTCAGGTGGAGCCGCCCACATGACATATACCAGAGCACACAAAGTGAGGGCGGACACGAGCAGGGCTGTAATCCTGCGCAGCCGCGGCTATGCGAGCTGCGCAGGAGGTAGATTTTTAAAGCGGCGATTCTGATAAGGCGACCCTGGGGAGGGTCGGGACCTACAATGAAGCGTGGATCAGGCTGATGAAGCACCCGATAGTGACAAGGAAGGTGTTGTTCGTCTGCCCTGAGGTCTGCTTTTGCAATGAGGTAAATAACTTTTTTTTTTTATGCAATTCACCTCGTAAGTCCTTTAAGTATGCTCTCAAGCCCCATACACACACTCAACAGCGGTCTTTTATGCTTTCACAACTTTTGTTGTGAAACAAGTTGAAACACCTAAAAAAAAATTGAACAATAGCAAAAGACTTTTTTTAGGTGTTTCAACTTGTTTCACAACAAAAGTAGTAAAAGCATAAAAGACTGCTGTTGAGCGTGTATGGGGCTTAATACTACATGGAAGGTGGTAAAATTGATCTGTGATCTCTCATTATCCAAAGACTTTTATCTCGTGTGTACTAAGCTTTAAAATAAAGTGATCCGTTACTGTAAACAGGCCCATAGAATTGTGTGAATAGTGAGTTGACATGAAGTAATCTTCAACGCAACTGACCACTCTTGAACAGGGCTACAGTGACTGCTTTATATTATCAGCACAAGTAACTGTTTTTTTTTTTTTAATGTATTTATTATTTCACTTGTGTGGACTAAGCACTGCTATTACTGTCCAATATATACACATTATTTATGATAACTTATGAGAAATAGAAAATGTTATATTTTTTCTTTTAGTTACAGATTAAATTTATTAGGAGTTGGTACATGACTCCACAACTCCAGCTACCCCAAAATTTCTCGGACTCCTCCATTCTGACTCCACAGCCTTGTACACACCTTCCGCTTGTAGACAAAGCACCAAGTAGAAATGTTATATACTGTTATTCTTAGAATGACATATACTGTACCTTTTTAATCAGAAAAGTCATGAGATATTCTCACGTTGATACCTTTTCGTTTATTTTAATTGTGATGAGAACACTTTAGAGCATACCAGTACTTAGAGGGATATGGAAGCTGCTGTGTTCTGGTCCAAGTCTCACTTTACTCATTGCATGTCTATTGCAAGTCTGAGACATTGCCAGTACCAAAATAATAATCAGCATGACAGCTGGGCGTTGACATTTTCTTTTTATTGAATGACATGAAAATAGAACCCATATCCCTGTCACCACAGGTTTGCTTTGAAGAGCACATGCACTCTGTATGTGGATATTCCATTCTAACAGGAAAAATGATTGTTTATTAACAGTAAAATCACTTCTGTCTCTTCCACCACTTCTCAGCTAATATTTTTTTTATCTAATCACAGAAGTTGGAGGGAACCTGACTTTATTCCAAAAATCCCCTTAACACTTGCATGTCTTGTAACTTAACCTTCCTGGCGGTAAGCCCGAGCTGAGCTCGGGCTATGCCGTGTAGGAGGATTTCTCAGGTCGTGCTGGGGCGATTTGCATCATTTTTTTTTTTTGCAACACGCAGCTAGCACTTTGCTAGCTGCGTGTGCATTCCGATCGCTGCCGCTCCGCACAAGATCGCCGCGCCCCCCCCCCAGACCCCGTGCGCTGCCTGGCCAATCAGTGCCAGGCAGCGCTGAGGGGTGGATCGGGACTCCCTTAGACGTCACAACGTCAGTGACGCCATGGCGACGGGGAAAGAACGGGATTTCCTGATCAAAGATCGCCGGAAGCGATCGAAGCGGGCGGGGGGATGCCGCTGTACAGCGGCTATCATGTAGCGAGCCCTAAGCTCGCTACATGATTAAAAAAATAATAATTGAAAAATAGTGCTGCGCTGCCCTCTAGCGGTTTCTAATAGACCGCCAGGAGGGTTAAAGGACCACTATCACGAAAAATTGGACAGTATAAAATACATGTAAACATATACAAATAAGAAGTATGTTTCTTATAGCGTAAAATTAGACAAATTACTTTTCTTGTATGTTGTTGTCACTTACAGTAGGTAGCAGAAATCTGACAGAACCAACAGGTTTTGGACTACTCCATCTCTCCATGGGGGATTCTCAGCAAAACGTTATCCTTTATAAAGACATTCCCTGAAAAAGGTTTATATAATGATGCTGGCCAGCTTCTCTGCTCGCTGAACACTTTTTTGGCAGTTGGACAGAGTGCTATTTATTAAAGGATACCCGAACTGAAATGTGACATAATGAGATAGACATGTGTATGTACAGTGCCTAGCACACAAATAACTAGGCTGTGTTCCTTTTTTTTCCTCTCTCTGTCTGAAAGAGTTAAATATCAGGTATGAAAGTGGCTGACTGATAAGAAATTCCCCTTTTTATCTCCTTCTTGCTCTCAGAAGCCATTTTCTGCTAGGAAAGTGTTTTATAGTTGGAATTTCTTATCAGTGAGGGTCACACTGTAGTCACTTCCTGTCTGAGTCAGAACTGAGTCAGACACTTACATACCTGATATTTAACTCTTTCAGGCAGAGAAAGAAAAAAAGGAACACAGCATAGTTATTTGTGTGATAGGCACTGTACATACACATGTCTATCTCATCATGTCACATGTCAGTTGAGGTATCCTTTAAGTACTTTTGAAAATAAACAAAACCCAGAGAATCCCCAAGAGGAGATGGGTTAGTCCAAAACCTGTTGGTTGTCAGATTTCTACTACCTACTGTAAGTGACAGCATCATGGAAGAAAAGTAATTTACAGCTCATTTTACTCTGGAAGAAACACACTTCTTATTTGTATGTGCTTACATTTTCCACTTTTTGTGATTAACCACTGAAAGAGACTCTGAAGCGAGTCTACAAGCATGTTATTACTAAAAAGCACCTTACATAGTGCTAAACCTCCGCTATCCCATGGCAAAGCTAGGGGGTCTTTACCCCCCAAATCCCCTCTGTAAATCTTGGGGGAGCGCTTCCTGAAGAGGCAGAGCTTAGCCCTGTAGCTCTGCCTCTCAGCGAGTCAATTCTCGCTGATCGCTGATAGAGAAAGTGCGTGTAGCGACTGTTGGAACCCTTCCCCAGCTGCAGCACCGTCTCTATGGTCGCGAATTCACGGTCGTCACTGACCCGCATTCCCCTGATTGGTTACGTCAGGTTGCCAGGGGCAACGACACATTGCAGCAACCTGACCTAGCTTGGAGCTAACGGCCAGGTGGGAAACCCTCATGAGAATGCTAAGGCGTTACTCCCCAAGGCCCGACCGTCAGTGTAGGTTTTGGCAGGATGATTCATTAGAGTCATCTGCCAGCGCCATCTGGAAGAGGGGAGGTGTCATGATATCGCAGCTAGTTATGATGTTGGGATAATACAGTAGTATATTTTCATTTTCCTGTCTGCTGTGTATGTATGTGTGGTCATCTGGCTTTAGGGGAAGCTGTACTTGTCTGTATGACAGTGTGGAATACATTTACCCTCAGTTCCTCTGGGAGCAGGGAGCTAATTAGAAGCCCCATTGTCCCCAATATACAAATCAGGACAGAGTCAGGGAACTTCAAAGGCTAACAAAAAACTCTGGAATTTACATATGACAGCCTGCTGGAATGTTGAGGAATCCTTAATCAATTGTCACCTGGAGTAGGGAAGTCCTTTTTGATGATCTGAATATTGGGACAGGAAAAACCTTTGAAGCTGCATATCACAGAAAGAATAGGACCAAATCTACAATCAGACTCAGTCTGGAAAGATGAAGTGTTTGAATTGCTTTGAAGTCTGCAAAGTATGACAGGAAAAACCTTGAAATTTGCATGTCACAGCTAGCCCAGATGTGACAAAGGGCTCCGCAGACCGTGATGTCACAATCTGGGAAATTGCGTTAGTTTTGGGGACGGGACATTGGGGTGGCCCCAGGGCACTAATTTTACTATATAACCCAGCCTGGGACAGTCACAGATCATCTTCTCTTGGAGGTAGCACATAGCTAGGGATGATCCCGATCGAATCGGAAACGGCGTTCTCCCGCCAACCAACGCCCAGATCTATACGCTGGTAACAGTTTTTATATCCCTTTTATTTTTGCAAACTTGTCTTGATGTGTATCCTTGTAAACTTTTATTTTGTAACTTTTTACTTTGCTTTTGTAAATCTTTTGTATATATTATTTTTTGCATCCACTTCCACTTTTTTCTTGGAATATTAAATCGTTATTTAATAAGTTTGACTTCTGTTGTACTAAACTAACACTCATAGCCTAGTAGAGGAGACTGAAGTGTAACGGTGTATAAGTCCATGCCTGCTTGTATGATTGAGCAACACTTCCGTATAAGATTGTAATTGCATTGTGTGTATGGGGCACTTCCGTGCTCGACAGCAGAGTGGGAAGTCTCGGAGTGGCTAACAGTATCGTTCGGAATGACGGTTAGTGTTTTTTCTTCACTACAGTGTAAGATTGTGTGTGTGTCGTTCCCGTATTCGGCCTAAAGCGCAAAGCTGACCCAAATATGAAAATGCGGATTGCATGCTGAGCACTCGACAGCAGAGTGGACGTGTCTAGCAACAGCTAGTGGTGGCAGTGAGAAGTGTTTGAGGGGTCACAGCCTTGTGGTAGCTCGACTAAGGCTGCTTCCCCTCTCGATCTGGTCAAACTCGCAGTCGGGAACCGTATCTGCAGGTTCCTGAGACCCCTCGTTTTGCCACAGGATAGCGGCGGTTTAGCACTATGTAAGGTGCTTTACAGTAATAACATACTTGTAGACTCACTTCAGTCTCTTTAATGACGAGCTGACTTATAAAAACATCCTGCTAGAGCCTCTTAACGGCTCCAGGACGTTTTATAAGTCAAACAGTGCTGCTGCCGCTGTGCATGTTCACCCCTTTGGGGTGAAGTGGTTAAGTACCCCTGAACTGTAAAGTACAGTATTTTTTGGACTATAAGACACTTTTTCTATCCCAAATTTGGGGGTGAAAAGTTAGTGTGTCTTATAGTACGAATGCTACATATTTTGCCTAGCGCTGCTGTCTCTCCCACCCTCCCCCAGTAATCCCTGTGGTAATGTATACCTGTGGGGGAGCCTGTGAATAGCACAGAGGCTGTGAGTAATGTAACAGGCTGTAAGCAGCGAATTGCTGGGCTCGCACACTTACAAACCACCCAGTTTCCTCTCTCACTTCACCCCACATTATCAGATATGCAGTGGGCAGGCTATGAAACCTTGCTACAGATCTTGCCCGCAGACAGAGCTCTCAGCCTCTCCTCTATGCTCGTCTGCAGGCTCGATCACCATTCAGCTCCCTCTCGTCCATTCACCTGGATACAGATCTTGTAAGCAGGATACAGATCTTGCTAACAGCCTCTGCGTTATGCTCTTACATGAGCTGCCCAGCTTCCTGTCTCCCTCCGACCGGCATTATAGCAGCGGGCACGCAATTAAAACCTGTTACATTACCCACAGCCTCTCCGCTATCCACAGGCTCCTGTGCTTGCCCCGACCTACCAGGAAGTGGAGGGCGGAGCTGCATGGCGGAGGTGAACAGCAGTGCCACAGTTGAATACCTCTCTCGTGGCTGCCGCTAACGGCTCTTCATATGTGAACTGAAGGGCTTGTTATTCGGTCCCCTGCCGCTGTTACCAAACTGACCTTCCTGCTGGATACAACAGTTAACACACACAAGCTGGAGTGCCCACCTCTTCATAACCCTGCCTGGTGGCTGCAATTGAATGGTCAAGACCTATAATTACTACTAGGACTGCGATGGCATGGCACAAAACGGATGCTAGTACGGTCAAGAATGCTGATTGTGCTAGCTATGCAATGGTTGTTTTGAAGTCCTGTCCTTGCCAGCTTTTTGGTCTTGTAATGGATCTCCATAGGTTGTAGTCCTAGATGCAGGCCACCGGAGTGTTGCACTTCAATGAGGTACTTCGATGTTGCAGTTAGATTACAACACAAACCTCCTGTTTTTGCTCCAATTTAGGGCATACCTGTAACTGGGAGAAGGGAATTACTGAGGGGGGGGGGGGGGAGGATTACAGAATTACCAAGACTGCTTGGGGTGTGTGCTCCACAAGATGCCTCTGCACCATAGATGCAACAAGTTTTATATTTTTGCCCCCTGATTTTTGTGTTCTAAATCTAGGTGCCTCAATGGTCTCAAAGCATCTTAAGTCCGAAAAATATGGTACCCCTGAACTGAGAGATATGGGAGCCGCCATAATTATTTCCTTTTAAAGAATACTAGTTGACTTACAGCACTGTTGATCTTTTTGGCTGCTGTAGTGTCTGATTTACACACCTGCAACAAGCATGCAGCAAATCTAGTCAGACTTCGGTCAGAATAATCTAATCTGCATGCTTTTTCATAGTCTATTGCTAAAAGTATTGGAGGAAGAAGCTCAACAGGACAGCCAGGCAACTTGCTCTAAAAGGAAAGAAGTTTGTTAGCCTCCATATCCCTCTCACGTCAGTTGAGTTTTCCTGTAAACAATTTTTACACAAACATATATAAAGTATAAAAGTTCTTTGTCTGTTCTAGCATTCCCTTATCTATATGCCTGCCACTAACTCCCCATTAGGCATCCCCCCTCCTTAGCCAGATGTGCCCCAGTATTAACCAGCCTTCCTGAGGAGCAGTAGATGCTCTCCCCCTCTGCTTGCAGAGTGGAGTTGAGTACAGCGTGTAGCATTGGCTCACCTGTCAGCACCGGGCATCCTTCCGGTTTCAGGTAAGTTCAAAGAGCTTACCTTGGACTGCTGCTGCAAGCATGAAGGTGTCTGTCTCCCCGCCAGTGTGTGAATGCCTGCAGAAATGTCCCTGACTACTTGTGCAGGATTGAGGAGTACAATAGTTCTCTCTTCAGTCTGTGTGTTGCACTTGCTGCGTCTCAAATGCCTCTACTCTAAATAGTGTCATAAAGATGAGACACAGCGAGAGCGTCACACAGGGTGATGAGGGATACCCGGGACTGACGTCACTACTACACGCTCCGATCCTGCACAAGTAGCTGTGAACCTTTCTTTAGGCACGGACATGCTGGAAGGGAGACAGACACCTTCATGCACGCAGCAGCTTACTGACCTAATCTCCCGGCAGCAAACGGAGCGCCCGGGGGAGGAGGGGGTGTGTCACTGGATGAATGGGGTGACAGCCTCACACAGATGAGACTCTCGTATAAGAGACTCGCGTATAAGCCAAGGGGGGGCAGGACTTTTCAGTTTATACGAGAGTATGTACTATGGCAGGTGATAAAAAGAATGCTGGAATCCACAGCTGTGTATAAAAAAAAAAAATAAATTAAAAAAAAAAAGTGTAATCGTGCTCCTGCTCGAAGACTGCATGCATACAGTCCATGCTTTAGACACTATGGATTAAAAGTACGGTATGTTTTTTTTCTTTTTCGTTTTACAGTGTGACAAAGCTGTAGTCTTTCAAATTTGAGTCAGTTTTGAGTTTCAAAATGAAAAGCATGTTGAAATCTTCTGCAAAGTTGAAGAAAGCCCACCACGCTAATGCCAATTTTGTATGAATAACAATCCAAACAATGCAGCTTTGCAGAGTTAGATATCCTATTTAATAAAACACAGTGATATGAAAATGTATCTTTATTATACTTCCTTGTTTGACACTTGTTTTACTATATATGTTAAGGTATACCAACATAGCCTGTGCTAATGCAATGACCTACCTACCCTCTTTCCCACAAATTAAGACATCCCCTGAAAGTAAGCCCTAGTATGAATTTTGAGCATACTTAAAATATAAGCCCTACCCTGAAAATAAGCCCTAGCAGCAGTAATGGGGAAAAATATGGAAACTTGTGTCATCACTGGAGCCCATAGTCTTGCGAGCAAGTAGACACGGGACACTGGAGCACAGGGGATAGAGGAGAACACAGGTACAGAGAGGGACACCAGGGGACACTAAAGGTACAAAGGGGGAAAAAGTGACACACAAGAGGTAGATCCAGCAGAGGAAAAGGTGTCAGTGTCACAATGGGAATGTCAGGAGGACACACAGCTCAGGAACTTGTGTGTTCATAGAAATAAAAGACATCCCCTGAAAATAAGCCCTAGCACATATTTTGGTGCAAAAATTAATATAAAACACTGTCTTATTTTCGGGGAAAGACGGGTAGTTTCAAATACAGAAAGTTTACATGGCATAGGAATATTCCCTGAACCTTGAGTTTTCCAAATTTTTGCACCTACTTTGAATGTTTTCTCAATTTTCTTTAAAGGGCATACAGAATTTACAGATTTTCACATGCTGACTTATCAGCTTTACGGTGAGATGTGGAATTTGTCAGTATTCACTGCATAAAATTATCTATAGCACCTTCACTGTGCCAGACTCCATTTTGTATAAACATAACTCATATTTCACTTCAAACTTCAGTACCATTTAGCTTGTGCTGTGACCTATTAAAAGGATACAAAGGTCACCTTACCAGCGCACAGTACAGTGTCTGCAGAGGTATTTATACCAGCAGGGAGAAGAGGCCTCTCCTACTTCACAGCTGCCTCAAGGCCCATACACACGCTAGATTGAAGTAGACTGATGTAGCACACAATCCAGAGTGCGTATTACAGCCTCCAACCTTATCACCTGGCCATGATCTGCAAGGCAGATCAATTTAGCAGAGTGATGGGCGATAGCTTTGTTCTTCCTACTCACCGCACCTGCTGCGTCACATCTGGGCCACTCTGTCAGCCCTCCACCCCTGCATTGCCCTAGAACATGTTAGCCTTCAGCAGAACAGAACATTTATATTGCGCTTTTTCTCCTGGCAGACTCAAAGCGCCAGAGCTGCAGCCACTGGGCCGCGCTCTATAGGCAGTCATAGTGTTAGGGAGACTTGCCCAAGGTCTCCTACTGAATTCGTGCTGGCTTACTGAACAGGCAGAGCCAAGATTCAAACCCAGGTCACCTGTATCAGAGGCAGAGCCCTTAACCATTACACTATCCAGCCACAGAACACAGTTACCTTGTGGCCATACACAAGAGGACAGTGGCCGGATGTGGCAATTTATCTGAAAGAAGCCATCATTTTTTGACCTTGCACCATTTAAAGCCTCTTTCAGACAGACAACTGAACTGTGCAATTGCCAAGCAGTTCAGCGACCTGGGTGCTGCTCACGAGTGCCATTGTGTGGCAATATAAATGCAGCCAAATGTCGACGCTTGTAACACCAATCATGTTGGTACTTGGCACGCAACACGTTAGGTTTCAGCACTGCTGCACTCAAACATGACTTCATGGGGAAGAGGGGGTGGGTGGCACCTGTCCAGTGCCAGTACTGAGTGCTGGCAAGCATCCCAGCAGTGCAGGACAGCAGCTGACAGGCGGTGGCTTCACTGCCTATGAGATGCCGGTCTGAAAGAGGCCCAATTTTGACTAGATTTTAGCAGAAATATAAACAGATAATCAACCGCTGCCTTCATAAGGATTTTAGCACCGGTCGTCAATCTTTATCTTCCCGCCCACTCTATTAAAATCCTCCATCAGGCCAGTCACACTTTTTATTGAAAAACTATCTAAAACTGATCAGAGATCATAAGTTTATTATGGTAATTAGGCCTGCAGTAGTCAATCAGATTTTGTTTAAAGTGATCAAATCTGACAATCTGTGTATAGTTTTCTTTAGCCTGCTTACTCCTTTTTCAGCTGCTTTTCATAATGAACTGGGGAAGTACAAACAGTATAGGAAAAACATATCTTCACTTGTGTGCTGAGTATTGCAAGTAGTTAAAATAATTGTAATGTTACAGTATTGCCAATCTTCTACTATCAGCTTACCCATTGCCTTAAAGGGGCACTACAGCGAAAAAATGTAAAATTTAAAATATGTGCAAACATATACAAATAAGAAGTACATTTTTTCCCAGAGTAAAATGAGCCATAAATTACTTTTCTCCTATAATGCTGTCACTTACAGTAGGCACAGTGTACATAGAAACACCTTACACTAACCCCCATCCCAGAGCTAAGAGTCCTTTTACACTTAACCACTTGACGACCGCCCCCAGCCGATGGGCGGCGGCAAAGACCGGTCCCAAACGACCGCAATACGCCCATCGGCGGGGGCGGCTGCGGGAGTGGCTATGCGGCGATCGCGTCATTCGTGACGCGATCAGCCGCCGGGGACTGGCTCCGCCCCCCGTTCGCCGTAACCCGCCGGCCGTTCGGAAGCGCCGGCGGGTTACTGGCATCCGGATCGCCGCTGCAACAGTGTATAATAGGCTTTGTAATGTATACAAAGCCTATTATACTGGCTGCCTCCTGCCCTGGTGGTCCCAGTGTCCGAGGGACCACCAGGGCAGGCTGCAGCCACCCTAGTCTGCACCCAAGCACACTGATTTCCCCCCCCCTGCCCCCTGATCGCCCACAGCACCCCTCAGACCCCCCCCTGCCCACCCCCCAGACCACTGTTTGCACCCAGTCACCCCCCTAATCACCCATCAATCACTCCCTGTCACTATCTGTCAACGCTATTTTTTTTTTAAGTCCCTAATCTGCCCCCTACTCCCTCCTGATCACCCCCCCACCCCTCAGATTCTCCCCAGACCCCCCCCCAGACCCCCCCCCCCCGTGTACTGTATGCATCTATCCCCCCTGATCACCTGTCAATCACCTGTCAATCACCTGTCAATCACCCGTCAATCACCCCCTGTCACTGCCACCCATCAATCAGCCCCTGATCTGGCCCTTGCGGGCAATCTGATCACCCCCCCACACCAATAGATCGCCCGCAGATCCGACATCAGATCACCTCCCAAATCCATTGTTTACATCTATTCTCTCCTCTAAACACCCACTAATTACCCATCAATCACCCCCTATCACCACCTGTCACTGTTACCCATCAGATTAGACCCTAATCTGCCCCTTGCGGGCACCCAATCACCTGCCCACACGCTCAGATTGCCCTCAGACCCCCCCCCCCCCTTATCAATTCGCCCGTGCAATATTTACATCTGTTCTCCCCTGTAATAACCCACTGATTACCTGTCAATCACCCATCAATCACCCCCTGTCACTGCCACCCATCAATCACCCCCTGTCACTGCCACCCATCAATCAGCCCCTGACCTGCCCCTTGCGGGCAATCTGATCACCCACCCACACCAATAGATCGCCCGCAGATCCGACATCAGATCACCTCCCAAATCCATTGTTTACATCTATTCTCTCCTCTAAACACCCACTAATTACCCATCAATCACCCCCTATCACCACCTGTCACTGTTACCCATCAGATTAGACCCTAATCTGCCCCTTGCGGGCACCCAATCACCCGCCCACACCTCAGAACGCCCTCAGACCCCAGCCCTGATCACCTCGCCAGTGCATTGCTTGCATCTATTTCCCCCCTCTAATCACACCTTGAGACACCCATCAATCACCTCCTGTCACCCCCTAGCACACCTACCCATCAGATCAGGCCCTAATTTGCCCCGTGTGGGCTCCTGATCACTCGGCCAAACCCTCAGATCCCCCTCAGACCCCCTTCCGATCACCTCCCCAGTGCATTGATTGCATCTATTTTCCCCTCTAACCGCCCCCTGAGACACCCATCAATCACCTCCTGTCACCCCCCTAGCACTCCTATCCATCAGATCAGGCCCAATACATCCTGTCATCTAAGAGGCCACCCTGCTTATGACCGATTCCACAAAATTTGCCCCCTCATAGACCACCTGTCATCAAAATTTGCAGATGCTTATACCCCTGAACAGTCATTTTGAGAAATTTGGTTTCCAGACTACTCACAGTTTTGGGCCCGTAAAATGCCAGGGCAGTATAGGAACCCCACAAGTGACCCCATTTTAGAAAGAAGACACCCCAAGGTATTCTGTTAGGTGTATGATGAGTTCATAGAATATTTTATTTTTTGTCAAAAGTTAGCGGAAATTGGATTGTTATTGTTTTTTTCACAAAGTGTCATTTTTCACTAACTTGTGAGAAAAAATAAAATCTTCTATGAACTCACCATACCCCTAACGGAATACCTTGGGGTGTCTTCTTTCTAAAATGGGGTCACTTGTGGGGTTCCTATACTGCCCTGGCATTTTAGGGGCCCTAAACCGTGAGGAGTAGTCTAGAAAACAAATGCCTCAAAATGACCTGTGAATAGGACGTTGGGCCCCTTAGCGCACCTAGGCTGCAAAAAAGTGTCACACATGTGGTATCGCCATACTCAGGAGAAGTAGTATAATGTGTTTTGTGGTGTATTTTTACACATACCCATGCTGGGTGGGAGAAATCTCTCTGTAAATGGACAATTGTGTGTAAAACAAATAAAAAAATGTGTCATTTACAGAGATATTTCTCCCACCCAGCATGGTTATATGTAAAAATACACCACAAAACACATTATACTACTTCTTCTGAGTACGGCGATACCACATGTGTGACACTTTTTTGCAGCCTAACTGTGCTAAGGGGCCCAAAGTCCAATGAGTACCTTTAGGATTTCACAGGTCATTTTGAGACATTTGGGTTCAAGACTACTCCTCACGGTTTAGGGCCCCTAAAATGCCAGGGCAGTATAGGAACCCCACAAGTGACCCCATTTTAGAAAGAAGACACCCCAAGGTATTCTTTTAGGTGTATGATGAGTTCATAGAAGATTTTATTTTTTGTCACAAGTTAGCGGAAATTGATATGTATTGTTTTTTTTTTCACAAAGTGTCATTTTCCGCTAACTTGTGACAAAAAAAAAATCTTCTATGAACTCACCATACTCCTAACAGAATACCTTGGGGTGTCTTCTTTCTAAAATGGGGTCACTTGTGGGGTTCCTATACTGCCCTGGCATTTTAGGGGCCCTAAACCGTGAGGAGTAGTCTAGAATCCAAATGCCTCAAAATGACCTGTGAATAGGACGTTAGGCCCCTTAGCGCACCTAGGTTGCAAAAAAGTGTCACACATGTGGTATCGCCGTACTCAGAAGAAGTAGTATAATGTGTTTTGGGGTGTATTTTTATACATACCCATGCTGGGTGGGAGAAATCTCTCTGTAAATGGACAATTGTGTGTAAAAAAAATCAAATAATTGTCATTTACAGAGATATTTCTCCCACCCAGCATGGGTATGTGTAAAAATACACCCCAAAACACATTATACTACTTCTCCTGAGTACGGCGGTACCACATGTGTGGCACTTTTTTGCACCCTAAGTGCGCTAAGGGGCCCAAAGTCCAATGAGTACCTTTAGGATTTCACAGGTCATTTTGCCACATTTGGTTTCAAGACTACTCCTCACGGTTTAGGGCCCCTAAAATGCCAGGGCAGTATAGGAACCCCACAAATGACTCCATTTTAGAAAGAAGACAGCCCAAGGTATTCCGTTAGGAGAATGGCGAGTTCATAGAAGATTTTATTTTTTGTCACAAGTTAGCGGAAAATGACACTTTGTGAAAAAAAACAATTAAAATCAATTTCCGCTAACTTGTGACAAAAAAAAAAAATCTTCTATGAACTCACCATACATCTAACGGAATACCTTGGGGTGTCTTCTTTCTAAAATGGGGTAATTTGTGGGGTTCCTATACTGTCCTGGCATTTTAGGGGCCCTAAACCGTGAGGAGTAGTCTTGAAACGAAATTTCTCAAAATGACCTGTGAAATCCTAAAGGTACTCATTGGACTTTGGGCCCCTTAGCGCAGTTAGGGTGCAAAAAAGTGCCACACATGTGGTATCGCCGTACTCAGGAGAAGTAGTATAATGTGTTTTGGGGTGTATTTTTCCACATACCCATGCTGAGTGGGAGAAATATCTCTATAAATAGACAATTGTGTGTAAAAAAAATAAAAAATTTGTCATTTACAGAGATATTTCTCCCACCCAGCATGGGTATGTGTAAAAATACACCCCAAAACACATTATACTACTTTTCCTGAGTACGGCAATACCACATGTGTGGCACTTTTTTGCGGCCTAACTGCGCTAAGGGGCCCAAAGTCCAATGAGCATCTTTAGGCTTTACAGGGGTGCTTACAATTTAGCACCCCCCAAATGCCAGGACAGTAAACACACCCCACAAATGACCCCATTCTGGAAAGTAGACACTTCAAGGTATTCAGAGAGGAGCATAGTGAGTCCGTGGCAGATTTCATTTTTTTTTGTCGCAAGTTAGAAGAAATGGAAACTTTTTTTTTTTTTTTTTTTTGTCACAAACTGTCATTTTCCGCTAACTTGTGACAAAAAATAAAATCTTCTATGAACTCACCATGCCTCTCACTGAATACTTTGGGATGTCTTCTTTCCAAAATGGGGTCATTTGGGGGGTATTTGTACTATCCTGGAATTTTAGCCCCTCATGAAACATGACAGGTGCGCAGAAAAGTCAGAGATGCTTGAAAATGGGAAAATTCACTTTTGGCACCATAGTTTGTAAACGCTATAACTTTTACCCAATCCAATAAATATACACTGAATGTTTTTTTTTTTATCAAAGACATGTAGCAGAATAACTTTCGCGCTCAAATGTATAGGAAATTTTACTTTATTTGAAAAATGTCAGCACAGAAAGTTAAAAAAGTCATTTTTTTGACAAAATTCATGTCTTTTTTGATGAATATAATAAAAAGTAAAACTCGCAGCAGCAATCAAATAGCATCAAAAGAGAGCTGTATTAGTGACAAGAAAAGGAGGTAAAATTCATTTAGGTGGTAGGTTGTATGACCGAGCAATAAACCGTGAAAGCTGCAGTGGTCTGAATGGAGAAAAAGGCTCTGGTCCTTAAGGGGCGAAAAGACTGTGGTCCCGAAGTGGTTAATCCACTGCGCTTGGCATGAGTTTGGGATAGTGCACATTTTTCCCCAAATGCAATGGAAAACCTATTTGTTACAATCCCCACATGCTGGCATGCACAAAAAAACAAACAAACAAAAAACAAAAACGTACTGTACTTTTTTTTTTTTGCAGATGCCAGCGTGTTGGGATTGTAACAAATAGGTTTTCCATTGCATTTGGAAAAACCGCGTACCAACGCCTACTAATGCAAACGCATGACAAAAGCAGCGGAATAAGTGTAAAAGGAGCCTAAGACCTCCTGAAACTATTACCTCTATTCTAACCTACCAAATCACCTAACCTACAGAGCTCTGCTATATATCAATGGAGCCCAAATCCTAAACCCCATCACTAACCCATTGACCTAGGCTATATCTTAGTCGAGCCTTGGTGCTGATAGACAGAGCCTAGCTACATAGTAGCCGAACCGTGTGCTCCATAGTGGATATCCAGACCTCAGCTATATAGTAGCCAAGGCTCAGCACTGGATTGTTCATACCAAACCTTTGACTACACTGTGGTCAAGCACCAGCTATTGAAAAGATGAGCACCTGCACACAAGATAAGCAACAAACACTCCATAGCAAGAAACATTCAGTACAGTGTATGGAGGCTTGCTACAGGTCCCTGACAATCATATGAATATACAGTATGTTACATGACACAGCTCACTGCTGGTGGACACAAACACTTGGGACCTCTCTGGCCCAATGGGGATGTCTGGTAAAGAAAAAGCAGATCATCTGAACATTCTGAAAATTAAGTTATTGTGTCAGCACTTCCACTTCAGCTAGTCAGTATAGCTATTTAACTAACACACACACACACACACACACACACACACACACACACACACACACACACACACACACACACACACACACACACACACTTTTTCATTTTGCTTTATGTTTATAGAATTCTTCAGTGCTCTTCTCCAAGCATCCAATCTTAATCAACAGTTTTAATACTTGTCTTTTCTTGATTGTAGGGACTCTTTTCCTGAACCAATGCAAGCCATTGATATTGCTACAAACACTCCATACTACATTAAAGGAAAACTGATGTGAGGGGGATTTGGAGGTTGCCATTTTTATTTCCTTTTAAGCAATACCAGTTTCCTGGCTCTCCTGCTGATCCTCTGCCTCTAATACTTTTAGCTATAGACCCTGAACAACCATGCAGTGGACCCAGTGTTCCTGACATTGGCCTCAATTCATTAAGCTTATCTCCTGTCTTTAAAAACTCTTCTAGAGTTGTTACCGTGGTGATAAGGCATGTAGTATTCAGGAAACATTTTACCTCAGGCAAACCTAAAGTTAACTCGGTCTTTAAGTTAACTCTTTAATCCTTAAAATAACTCCAGAGTTAAAGACAGGCCGTTCATTAACTGCGTGTGAAAATAACTACAGAGGAGGTAAATTAAACTACAGAGGAGGTAACGTAAGGAATGAAGAGATAAGATAACTCTTACTGTGTGGAGGCAAGTTTTCTCTTGCCTTATCTCCAGCATGATCTTAGTGAATTGAGGCCATTGTCAGATTGTAAAGATTAGCCACATGCTGGTTTCTGGTCTTATTCAGACACTGCTGCAGCCAAATAGATCAACGGGGCGGCCAGGTAACTGGTATTGTTTAAAGGACCTCTGTTGCAAAAATCTTAAAATTTTAAATATATGTAAATATATACAATTAAGAAATATGTTTCTTCCAGAGTAAAATGAGCCATAAATTACTTTTCTCCTATGTTACTGTCACTTACAGTAGGTAGTAGAAATCGGACAGAACCAAAAGGTTTTGGACTAACCCATCTCCTCATGGGGGGTTCACAGGGATTTCTTTATTTTCAAAATGCACTTAGTGAATGGCAGTTGCTCCGTCCAACTGCCCAAAAAAAAAAAAAGTGTACGTTGAGTAGGGAGGCTGGTCAGCATCTTTGTATAAATCTTTATTCTTTATAAAGACACTTCCGGAAAAAGAGAAAAAGGCCATGCTGAGAATCTTCCATGGAGAGACGGACTAGCCCAAAGCTTGTCAGTAATGTCAGATTTCTACTACTTACTGTAAATGCACACAACATAGAGAAGTAATTTATGGCTCATTTTACTCAGGAAGAAAATTTTTATTTGGATGTGTTTTAAATTTTTAAACAATTTTGCGACAATTCCGCTTTAACCTTTTGGGGACCGCATGTAGCAAATCCTACGCCGCACTTGTGGCTGCTTAAAGGAGTTATCAGGCAATTATAAGGAAAATAAATGCTACTTACCCAGGGCTTTGTCCAGCCCCAAGCTCCCAGCATATCCCTCGCTGCAGCTCCGCTGTGAGCCGTTCACCTGTGAAGCTTCCAAGTGCCCGGCGATGAAATCAGGTCGGCCTGTACTGCGCGAGCAGTGCTGTCAATCACCGCCACGTGGACCAGAGCGTACTGCGCCTGTCAATCACATGGCGGTGATTGACAGCTGGACGAAGCCCCAGGTAAGTAGCACTTATTTTCCTAATAATCACCTGATGACTCCTTTAAGCCTGATGCGGTGTAGGATTTACACCACCTGCCATTTGCACTCCCAACGCAATCCTGCGCACCTGAGAGGGGAGATTAAGCTGTCATATGACAGCTGACCCATGTCCCCTCAGTGATCAGGAGCCATCGCGATTAGCTCCTGATCACCACAATCACCGGCGGATCGTAGTGATCACTATTGGCAGCGGCGGTCTGAGGGGAAGAAGAGGATGGAGACTCACCTTCCTGACGTTCCCCTGGCGATCCCCTCCGCTCTGGCCAGCATCCCCTTTTGCTCTGCGTTAAGTGTCTGATCCTGGCTTGATGACGCCATCAAGCCACGATCCGGAACTTAACGGCAGTGTGAGCGAGGATGCTGGCCAGAGCTGCTCATCGCTGGAGCCTGGGAGGGGAGTAAAGCTTGCTGGGAAACCGGGGGACACATGGCTACACTGGGGACACCATGCCTAGCTAGCCATACTGGGGATCCGGCTGCCTGCACCGCCGCCCCCCTCCCCCCAGTAAAATGGCCTGGTCCTTAAGCGGGGGGGGGGGGGGGGGGGTTAGGCAGCCAGTACTCAAATTGTTAAAAGGAAATATGTCAGCCTTCATATTTTTCTCACTTCAGTTGCCCTTTAAGTACGAATTACAGTCGTTGGTATTGGTGTCCAGCATCTTCTTGGTTCTAGCTTTGATACCCAGCTGACAATCCTCTGGAGCCACGTGTAAATATTATTTAACGTAAACCCGAGGTGAAAATAAATTGAGAAACCATTATATTGATCCAGGGATTTTATCTGATTCCCATCTGGAGTCGGGGAGGAGTCTTTTTTTCCCTTTTGTGGGTAATTGGACCATGCCTCATAAGGGTTTTTTGCCTTCCTCTGGATCAACAGGGATATGTGAGGGAGCAGGCTCGTGTTGTACTTTGTCCTCTGGTTGAATTCGATTGCCGTAGGTTTTTTTTTTTTTTTTTTTTTTAAGCCTAAATAACCATTTTAGGAGTAGGAGGATCATAGTTAAGTATCCCAGGCTATTTAGACATAAACAAAGTAGGTTAAATGTTTTACTGCTTCTAAGAGTCCCAGGCCCACATGCAAGTCACTTTTTCAACTGAGTTTTCTAATAGGAGATAATTTTTCATCTTTGATTTTAAATAACTTCCCAGCAGGCTATAGTTCGCCCAGCACTGTTCATATGTCTCTAGTGAGTAACCCCATTCTCACTAAATTTCAGTGAATCTAGCATGGTTTCCTTAGTATACAATATAAAGCTATTCATGCACTAAGTAATGATTAACAGTTTATAGGTCAGAATGGATAAAGGGAAATGCTGGTAGTAAGAACATTACGGGTTTGGCATGATTCAGTTTAGCCAGGTTCCAATATTCCTGTCCAACTTTAGCAAAGATGAAAAAAAGTATTGAAGCTTAGGAATCTTTATTACTCATCTTGATAACCATGCAAGCTGAAACACTCAAGTCCAAGATAAGCAAGTGCATTGCCAAAAGTTCGCTGGAAACGTGTTCAAGGGAGGACACATTGCCACTGTCCATGAGACAAACACTTTGGTTTGGCAGACATCAGCAGAATAGCTGCATGCATACATTCTGCTAAGGCCTCTTTTCCACGAACTGTTTCTAGGCAGTGAAATGCCTCTCAATCTCTCACAACTGCTCACTGCTGCCTGGTAACTGCTTGTCGCTGCCTGGTAACTGCTCACTGCTGTCTGGCAACTGCTTGCTGAGCACACAGCTTAACAGTTCGTGGAAAAGAGGCCTAACTTGGGTTTGGTAGTGAAAGAATGGTCTGGAATACTGGTAGTTTTCCATGGCTTTGCCTGTGTTTCTCCATTTTAGAAAAGGAATACCTTATACTACACAATGACTATGTAATTAATTGCATGGTTCATAGCAACCATTTGTGTACATTGGTGTTAAGCTGAAAGTGCAAGGAGCTTTTTCAAAGTGAAATCATTTACAGGAGCTTCTCTCTCATGCTGGCTGAATTTTATGCAGCACTTGTAAAAAACAGTAATTTGCCACAGTGCCCTTTTAATGCAGCTAAGGCAATCGAACACTGGGGTGTTATTGAAGTCCACCTCTACTCCCTTGGTGAAACAATGGTTTGAGAGGGTAAATGGCATAGAGGATATAGAAGAATTAATCACAAAAAAAAATAAATTAATAGACAGGCAAATCGTTACTTAGGCTGTGTGGGTAGACGTTAAAGACAGTGACAGGTACAAACAGATTATGTCCTCAGTATAGTTGGCAACACCCTTTTTATGTCAGAATGGCGTGGACTGGCTCCTCTGATGGGTCATTAGCGCAGGTTACAACATGACAGATTTGTGAAATATTTAACGGCACTGACTTTTTCCTCACAGTTCTTGTCTCTCATCTTATGTGCTTGGATCTCTCTCCCTCCCCCCATCTTCATGTCATCTGGACTAATAAAAGGGCAAGGGGGACGCAAGGGAGAGAGGTAGTGGCCATGGTGGAGGGCAGGAGACTAAATGGTGAACTGGGAGCTAGACCCCGCGGGGTCTAATATATAGTTTATAAAATCCAGTGAATTGTCGTAAGCAGGAACAGATATTGCTTGAGGATCTGTTGTTATTTTGGTCTATGTTCTACATTAATGTAATGAGTATGATAGTGTGTAGTATTGCTTTCTGACGTGTTGAAGCCAGCAGTGCTGGGCTACTTCTTTGTGTGTGTATTTTCATTATGTCTGTATTGTGGTCATGCTAGATTTTCATATTAAGTACTTTTGCACTTTGTTGTACTTCATCTTTGTGCAATTCACAATAAAAACAAAAATTGTTACTAAGATTGTATGAGCAATTCACATAATACTGTTACAACGCAGAACATGCAGCAAGTTGCACACACAATGTTTTTCAATCAAGGGGAGCATTAGCCAGTTGCTTCTTTTCGTGCTTTATATCACATGCCACTACAGATGATGATTTTGGTTACAATATGTGCAAGTTATAGCTCAATGCACTGTAACCTCTTAGAAACTGGCCTAAAGGCAGGATGCAACATGGTATGTAACGGAAGACTGTCCCTAAAATCAGCACCCCAATCCACTCAGAGTGTACCTACTGGGAAATAAGTGCCGCAAATGGGTACTTAAATGAAAAGAGGAAAGCCTCTTGATATTCCCATCCCCCTCCTCATCACTATTCCAGCCCATTTACACTTGGATTGCAAAGCGCTAGAGATTAGCACTAGCGTTTTGAGGCTGTGATTTTTCATGGTAAATGTGCATTTTTTGCTGTACATTTTCACGATTTTCGAGTGATCGCGAATAGCACTTTTTTCAACAATTATGATCGCTCAAAAATTGCATAAAAGCGATGCATGCACCGCAAATCACCAGCACTCATGCCAGTGATATCACTGCCATATACTTTACACTATCGATTTTGCAATCGCTGGTCATTAGCAGTAAACAGTCGTTAAATCGCCCTAGTGTGAATGGACCATTCGAGTCATAGGATCAGCAAGGCAGCCAGGCAATTTTCATTGTTTAAAGGGAAAATAAATATGTCATCTTCCATATTCCTCTCACTTCAGGTGTGCATTAAATGACATGTTCACTCAGACCTGGTTAGCCACCTCTCCAACTTAAAGTGAACCTCCGGACTAAAAATCTACTCAGCAGAGCTGAAAAGGCTTGGTGTTTCTTTAACAGTTTCACAGCATCAGAACTTTGTTTTTCTTACCAAAGCATCATTTTTAGCTAAGCTCCACCCATCAAATAAAAAAAGTTGCCTAGCAACTGGGAGAGGTGCTCAGGACAGTTGGAACTGTGTCTCATGCTCTGTCACCTCCTTTCAACCAAAAAGATGGCTGCCATCATGAAATCAAACATTTGCCTGTTCTTTTAAAACAGTGTGGGTAAGAGATTCCCTATCTATTTTAATTAACATAACTAATGTAACTTAATGACAGTATGTTTGTTTAGGCTGGAGTTCCTCTTTAATATTTGGTCAACTTCACTGTAACCACTCTGATAAACTGCCCTTGCTCAATTAAAGTGGACCTGAACTCAGAATGTCCCCTCTGCTCTAAAAGATACACAACAGCATAATGACCTTTAAACAAAAGGGAAAAAAAAATTGTAAACTCTGAATAGATTCAGGGTGCATTTCTCCATCTTTTCCTTCTGTCCTGTGTAAGAGTTCGGGTCTACTTTAACCAAACATCTTTTGAGCGTTACACATCCTTTCTCCAAATACTTTCACCCGAGTCACAAAGGCTGTGCTATGTGTTAGCATCTCTCTTATTTCACTGAAAAGACTTAGCATTGCCTACCTTTAGTTTTGTGTATTTACATCACGTTCTATATTCTCAATGGAAATTAGATCGTTATTCAGCAACAGCACGTTCATATTTCTATAGAAAGATTTGCAACCTTTAGGCTAGATTCATAGTGGTCAGTTGCATAATGAACACATGAGTGTGAACTGCAATGGAGACCGGACATCGCGTAAAAGGAGATGAACTTCCCCGGGTCTTCTAATGCCACTCACAGATGCTCCGGCCCCGCCTCCAGATCACTTCTGGAATTTCAGACTTTAAAGTCTGAAAACCACTGCGCCTGTGTTGCCATGTCCTTGCTCCTACTGACGTCACCAGGAGTGTAGAGCACAAGCCCAGTATTGTCTGTGCCTGCGCAGTACGCTCCTGGTGACATCAGCGGGAGCGAGGACACGGCAACACAGGCACAGTGGTTTTTAGACTTTAAAATCTGAAATTCCAGACGAGAACCAAAAGCGGGGCCGGAGCATCGGTGAGTGGCTGCGTGGGCACAGCATGTCTGCGGGGGACCATTAGAAGCCCCGGGGAAGTTCAACTCATCCCCCCCCCTCCCCCACCATATTCCTTTAAACCTCAAAAACATTTCTATCCACTTACCACTCTTGCAGCTCAGGAGATGGTATGAGACCTGCAGTCTCTGCCCCTTCTGTTTTCCCTTGCCACCAGTTAGAGTCATCCTTGTTTATGATTTGCAAAACATCTCCTGTGCGGAACCGCAGTCCAGCCTCACGGCAAGGAATGAGAGGGTCAGTCAAAGGATCATAATCAAACAATGCTCTGACAAACATCTGTGGGAAGAGAGAAGAGGGGGGGGGGGGGGGGTGTAAGGCAAAGAACCATTACAATTAAATCTAACACGCAAGCACAACTGCATTATCTACATGTGCTTTGGGTCTACTACCATGAGATATATTACATGTAAAGGTGCCCATACACTTACTCAATTTACTGCCGATAGACAGCAGATTTGATCACCGATTGAATATGCTGTGAAATCGATACGCAAATGCTGACCGATTTCCATCAGACGATCCGCCCGTGCGGAAAATTTAGTCGATCACCAGCAGGTCGGGAGTGCGTCGATAGCGGCGTTTCAATGTCCGATGACCGACGCGAACGGCAGTATATTACCTGTTCCACCGGCGCATGTCCCCGCTGTCCCTTCTCCGCACTGGGCTCCAGCTGGCTTCACTTCCTTTTAAAAACAGTAGAGCACCCTCTACTGTTTAAACGTCCCCCGACAGAAAGTGAGGTGAAGCTGGAGCCCAGAGCGGAGAAGAGATAGCGGAGACCGGGTGACTCGCGCTGGCCGGATCAGGTAATGTATGCAGGGTACGGCTGTGTCAGCTCCACAGATTGTGATTCGCATTCATAGTGAAATCGATTCAAAATCTGTTTGCAGTGTAGGCAGCCAATAGATCCCTCTGATCAGATTCGCTCACAGAGGGATCTATCTGCTGGTCGATCTGCTGGCAATCGACCAGTGTATGGCTGCCTTAAGACAGAGCAAGTTCACACCATGACAGCTGCCCTGCATTTTACAAATCAGCATGCAGAAAGTGCACATTTATATATCTGTTGCAGTGTGTTCATTGCAGTCTGCTGCAGAAAATTCTGACTGGTATGATTTTTCTGGACAATGAGGGCGCATTCAGTGGGAAATTGTCCTGCTTTATAAAGTAATTATAATGCAGGTTAACGCACTGTAATGTTAAGCCTATGCGACATTCACAGTGCTCACGTTGTAAATGTTGCGTTATGGTAACTCACTGCTTACCTCTAAACGCAGACGTTTAAACAGATACAGAGGCATACTTTAATTGACTGTATGCTCCATTGTATCTACTGTACGCCATGGTAATGCAGCATTAATGCGAGTTACCAATTTTGTTTTTGCGTTGCAACTTTGATGCATTACAATGCAACGTCCCACTGTGAATATGCCCTCAATTTTATTGGCACTTCACTCATTCACATGGACCCTGGACTAGTACAATGCATTCATACAACATGAAACCGCTTCAGAATAGTATGAATGTAGCCCAAGTTATACCCCATAGCCATACTACACTTACCCTAAAAGCCTACTCACATAAGCCACACCATTCAAATTATGCACACTGCACTATAACAGGATTGGTGCATGCTAATGCACAGCACAGATTTCAACAAGCAGGTTCACACATTTGCACAATGGAAGGTTCAATTTTTCCAATACGCTGTCTGCTACAAGCTTTTGTATAACACACAGAAACATGCGCATGCCATACAAAAAAGGACCAGGCTATGAAAGAGCGTGTGCAAGGTCCTTTGCGATACTGCTCTTTAGAGATTAATCTCAAATTACTCTAAAGAAGAAATGCAATAGGACAAAATAAGGATGAAAAGAAACCTAGTTTACATTCTGCACAACGAGCAACAAAATTTTACCTGTAGCGGTAGTTTGCGGTTACTGTGTGAGGACAACACCTTCAGAAAAACTGTTCCTTCACTTTCTTTCTACAAAGGAAAATCAAAAAAATAAATATGTACATGGACGACTGACTAGAAAAAGTTTTTGTTTGTACTAGAGATAAATCAGTAACAACTTCAGCATTTCCTAAACCTGCCCAGAGCCCACTGAAAGAGATTTTGCTCATTCTACACTTATTACCCCACCGATGAATAATTACCTCTGACGCTATTATTGCCAACCAGAACTGGTTGCTTTGACTCAGAAAACCCATTAAAAAAAAAAAAAAAAAAAAAAAAGTGGTCTCGCTGTGCCCCTCGTAAGCCAAAGACGACAATTTGTCAGGCTGTGGCTGGCTGTAGCGCCTGCATCATTCACCTGCGACTTGCTCCTGCGCAGTAGAGCAGATCCATCTGGGATTGGCTAGTTTCCCCTGATCTGCGCCAAGAGCCGCCACTGCGCTGGAACCGGGGAAGATAGTTACATGGCCGCAGTTCAGAGCAGCCTAGAGAGACCACTGTGGGACAGAGGACGGGGAAGCCTCAATCAGATCCAGAGGCTTCCCCTCCTGAGGTAGGTACCCCCCGGGGCCCTTTTTCTCATTACAGGTTCTGAGAAAAAAAAAAAAAAAAATGCGCATGTGACATGATGAGATAGACATATACAGTATATGTAAGTATGTACACACAAACTACAAAACATAACCAGGCTGTTTTACTTGTTTATTTTGCTGTCTGAAATTGTTAATTTTTAAACATAGAAGTGACCACCTCATCGGGAATATAGTAAACATCACTGATAAAGAAATTACAGCCATAAAAGTTTTCCAAGCAGAATACAACTTCTGAGGGCAGAGAGAATATATGAACTATTGACTATCTCTCTATCTATCTATCTATCTATCTATCTATCTATCTATCTATCACACAGTTGTTTGCAAAAGTATTCTGCTCCCTTGAAGTTTTCCACATTTTGTAACATTACTGCCACAAACATGCATAAATTTTATTGGAATTCCACGTGAAAGACCAATACAAATTGGTGTACACGTGAGAAGTGGAACGAAAATCATACGCGATCCCAAACATTTTTTACAAATAAAATAACTGCAAAGTGGGGTGTGCATAATTATTCAGCCCCCTGAGTCAATACTTTGTAGAACCATCTTTTGTTGCAATTACAGCTGCCAGTCTTTTAGGGTATGTCTCTACCAGCTTTGCACATCTAGAGACTGAAATCCTTGCCCATTCTTCTTTGCAAAACAGCTCCAGCTCAGTCAGATTATATGGACGGCGTTTGTGAACAGCAGTTTTCAGATCTTGCCACAGATTCTCAATTGGACTTAGATCTGGACTTTGACTGGGTCATTCTAAACACATGGATATGTTTTAAACCATTCCATTATTGCCCTGGCTTTAGGTTTAGGGTCGTTGTCCTGCTGGAAGGTGAACCTCCGCCCCAGTCTCAAGTCTTTTGCAGACTCCAAGAGGTTTTCTTCCAACATTGCCCTGTATTTGGCTCCATCCATCTTCCCATCAACTCTGACCAGTTTCCTGTCCCTGCTGAAGAGAAGCATCCCCAGAGCATGATGCTGCCACCACCATATTTGACAGTGGGGATGGTGTGTTCAGAGTGATGTGTAGTGTTAGTTTTCTGCCCAACACATAGTGTTTTGCTATATTGGCCAAAAAGTTCCATTTTGGCACTCATCTGACCAGAGCACCTTCTTCCACAGGTTTGCTGTGTCCCTACATGGCTTGTGGCAAACTGCAAACAGGACTTCTTATGCTCTTCTGTTAACAATGGCTTTCTTCTTGCCACTCTTCCATAATTGCCACCTTTACCTTTGTGCAGTGCACGACTAAGTTGTCCTATGCACAGATTCCCCCACCTGAGCTGTAGATCTCTACAGCTCGTCCCGAGTCACCATGGGCCTCTTGACTGCATTTCTGATCAGCGCTCTCCTTGTTCGGCATGTGAGTTTAGGTGGACGGCCTTGTCTTGGTAGGTTTACAGTGTTTTACATTACTTGAACAGTGCTCCGTGGGATGTTCAAGGCTTTGGAATTTTTTTTTTTTTTTAGCCTAAGCCCGCTTTAAATTTCTCAATGAGTTTATCCCTGACCTGTCTGGTGTGTTCTTTGGACTTCATGGTGTTGTTGCTCCCAGTATTCTCTTAGGGCCCATTCACACTTGCTGATCGCAAAACGCTAGCGCTTTTGCTACAGGTTTGCTCTGTCGTTTTTTGGCAATTAACGCCCAAAAAAAACCTGGCGATTTTTTAGCAATCGCGTTTTGCGCTTCTATAGCACTAAAATGTGATCGCCGGGAAATCGCCTGAAAATGGTGCAGGCTACGTGTTTGCATTTAGGGTTTTTGGACGATTTGTGGCGATTAGCGCAAATCACCCAAATGAGAACAGGCCCATAGACGTTTATTACCCTAGCGCTTTGAAAAGTGCTAGCGTTTGAGCATTTTGCTGAAATTGCCGGCAAAACGCTCAAGTGTGAATGGGCCCTTAGACAGCCTCTGAGGCAGTCACAGAGCCGCTTTATTTGTACTGACATTAGATTACACAGGTGCACTCTAGTCATTAGCACTCATCAGGCAATGTCTATGGGCAATTGACTGCACTCAGACCAAAGGGGACTGAATAATTATGCACACCCCACTTTGCAGTTTTTTGTAAAAAAAAATGTTTGGAATCATGTATGCTTTTCGTTCCACTTCTCAGGTGTATACCACTTTTCACATTGATTCGGATTTGTGCAAGTAATGTGACAAACTTCAAGAGGACACACACACACACAATTTTTAGGGGTAGGAGAACAAATAATAAAAAAAAAAAAAAAAATGTATCCTCATCAGTTTCTTACCTTGTCACCCTGGTTTCACTTTAAAGGAAACATCAGGGGATTTAAAGAGACTGAAGCCCCCGAAAAGGACCCTTTTTTAGCCAGTCCTGGTAAGCATTAATGGGTTAGCTGAAACTCAGCTATCCCGCAGCAAAATGAGGCTTTAATCACCCCGAAATGCCCGGGGCAAATTGCAGGGCTCCTTCCTGTTGGAGGCAGAGCTTTGAGCTGCAGCTCTGCCTCCACTCGCATCTATCTCCCACAGATCTCCACCTCCTCCTGCCCCTCTCAGTCTTCTTTCACTGAGGGGGGGGGGGGGGGGGGGGGAGGCAGCAAGAAGATTGACACAAATGGAGGCACAGCTGCAGCTCAAAGCTCTGCCTCCCCTAGGGTCAGCAAAATCCACAACCAGGAAAGTTGTGGATTTCTACCACGGTATTTGGGGGTGAATAAAGCCTCGTTTTGCCGTGGGATAGCAGCGTTTCAGCTAACCCAGGGGTAGTGAACCTATGGCTCGGGAGCCAGATATGGCTCTTTTGATAGCTACATCTGGCTCACAGACAAAAGCAGTAGGGGTTGATGACTACGCTACACTGCTCTAGCAGCACAGCTTAGTGGGGCAGCACAAGTAACATTTTCAAAGTAGGCATGCTACTACTGTGGCTGGATAGTGTAATGGTTAAGGGCTCTGCCTCTGATGTAGGAGTCCTGGGTTCAAATCCTGGCTCTTCCGACTCGGTAAGCCAGCACCTATTTAGTAAGGAGTTCATTGGGCAAGTCTCCCCAACACTGCTACTGCCTACTGAGTGCGCTCTAGTGGCTGCCTCGCAAGCGCTTCGAGTCCGACAGGAGAAAGGCGCTATACAAAAAAAAAGGAATTATTATTACTAACTTACTTGCGTTCCCCCCTAAACGAACAGCTGCTCCAACTGTCCCACTCTGGATCCTGTCAGGTCCAGTGACTTTGTAGGACAAGATCCCTGCACTTTGATTGGCCCAATAGGCTGCCTGTCACTTGACAGGCAGCCTATTAGACCAAAATGCAGGAATCTCGTCCTACAAAGTGAATCAACCCAACAGTCAGCTAACTAATTGTACAAGCTGTTAGTCGGTATTTCTCCTGTCTGGCTCTCAGGGAAGTTGCTGAAACCCAAGAGAAGCTAAAGATGTGTTTGACACTTCTGCTGCGCAGCGGATCAACTGTATACACATCACAATGGCAACAGGGACATGAGCCCTCTGAGTCATTTTCGGAGGTTTCAGAGTCTAAAGAACACGATATCTACTTACCTGGGGATTCTTCCAGCCTCTGGAATGCTAGGTCCCTCGCCAAAGTTCTGCTCCAAGCAGGTCTCCCGGGGTCCCCTCTGTAGTAGCTAGAGATCTAGTGAGGTCAGCAACTACTGTGGATGGGCAAGCGTGCGGCCGCATACCTGTCAATGGGAGAGTTTTGTGCAGGTGCAGAAGCACTGAAGCTGCGCAGAACACTCCCAGAGATGGTAGTGCAATTGCTGTGCTCGCACATGCGCAGTAGCCACTGACCTCACTTTGTAACCCATCACTTTGTAACTGTAACCCATAGTAGGGGAAGCCGTGTCGGGTAGTGTGAAAATAAATAAGAGATGGTCTATTCCTTCTCTCCCTAACTGCCAAACTAATGCTGGGCAAACTCACGTGATCCTCAGTTCCTCTGGTGTGGTTATATATAAAAAAAAAAAAAAAAAAAAAAAAAAAAAACCCTGCAACACTCTGTCCCCTGCAGGCATTGAGGGAGGTAGCTGTCAGCGCAGGAACGGCAGCGCAATGAGCCGCTCTCCCCCTTCATCCGTTCGCCGCTGCTCTGCCTCCGCCGACGCGGCTGCGCAGAGAGCCGCTCCGCCTCCCCATTCATTCGCCACTGCTCTTGATGACGTGGCTGCGTACTGAGGCACTCTTTATCGCCGCTACTCTGCGGTCCTGTAAGGACATGTTTGCGCAGTGCAGCTGAGTCGGCGTTATTGCACTGACAGCTGCCTCCCCTCAATGCCTGCAGGGCAGAGAGTGTGGCGGGGGCTTTTTTACATAATCACACCAGAGGAACTGAGGAGCGCGTGAGTTTGCCCAGCATTACTGCCTGTACACACTGCTGCGCTTGCGTTGCGTTTTTAAAAACGCATGCGTTTTTAAAAACGCAAGGTCTTTTGAAAAAGAATGAAAATCGTGATGACTTGTACACACTGGTGCGATGCGTTTTTTGCCTGCGTTTTTCAGAAGTCAGTATCCCAGAAGACTCTGCAATCTCCTGATTCCTGTTGAAATGTAAACTAGAAAAAAAACAAAGGATTCTTTAGCCAATCAGCAATTACAAGAAAAACGCAAACGCACAAAAAACGCAGGCAAAAGCGCATGCGTTTTTAAAACTACAGGCACTTTAAAAACGCATGCGCTTGCGTTTTTGCCTGCGTTTTTCAGTGTGTACAAGCCCTTAGGGAGAGCAGGAATAGACCATCTCTTATTTTCACACTACCCGACACGGCTTCCCCTACTATGGGTTACAGTTACAAAGGTCTGTCAGCGTTAGCTCAGGGGACTGACGGAAACAGAACAATGACATATGGACATTTAAAGGACCATGATAGAAAAAAACAAACAAAAAACCAAACCAAAACAAAACGCACTGTGAAGCTTCTGTGTGGTTTGTATAACTACTGTGGGGGTGCTTAAAAATGATGTTTCACGATAGTAGTCCTTTAAGGGGCATTTGGAGTTTCTACTTACGGGGGGGGGGGGGGGGGGGGGATTGTAATAGGGAGCTGACTGAGTCGTATTCTTCTTCAGACAAACCTGAACATCTAATAAGATCAGTGACATATGCCTTGATGAAAGAGAGCGTGTATAAAAGTCTGCACACTTATGCAAAATATTCAGATATTCAGTAAGGCTTGGTTTACACAAATCTGTACATTTCCAGTACTTTTGCATCCGTTTTCTGACTGGGCCAGAAATGTAAACCTTATGCGTGAACACAACCATAAAAGCACATACAAAACAAACCTTAGGCTTGGTTCAGGCATAAAAAGGTGTCCAGTCAGGTTTTGAAATTTAGCATCAGTTTTGTATGCGTTTCTATGGCTGTGTTCACAAATAAAAACATAGAAATAAGTTACTTGGCTTCCCCCTACATGATACATAAGACTATGGTAGGGATCAGATTGTGAGCCCCTCTGAGGGACAGTTAAGTGACAAGACAATATACTCTGTACAGCGCTACAGAAGATTCTGGCACTATATAAATACTAAATCATAAACAGGTGTTCAGTTCCAAACCAATCAGGTAAAACTAATAGAAATCTGACAGGTCAGGACAGGAATGAGATTTTGTTGGTTTATTGAATATTTCTACTGAGCTTGTATTGATTTTACATATGCAATTGTGACTGAAGTGTGTTCTTGTTGGTTCTTTCCTAGGTTTTTCCCGATTCTCTTTCCTAATATCGCGTACATCAAAAAAGGGCGTCGGGAAAAACGGGCGCGTGGTGCAAACGATAAGCAGTATTATCGTTTATAAAAATAGTGTAGAATTTCGTTTACAAATAGTGTTTTAAGAATTTATAAATCATTGAATAATGTGTATGAAATCGGCAATTCTTAAAACGTTAATCTTCCCTGTTTCTAAAGTGAAACTTATAATTACGTTTGTTAAAAACTGTACCTATCCCTAACCCCTAGACCCCCTGGTGGTGCCTAAACCTAAGACTCCCCTGGTGGTGCCTAAACCTAACCACCCCAAAGCCCTCCCTGTACCTATCCCTAACCCCTAGACCCCCTGGTGGTGCCTAAACCCAAGACCCCCTATGGATAATAATGTTTTACAAACATTAATAAAAAATGTAAATAAAAAAAAAGTAAATCATTTTTTTGGGTGGATAATGTTTTAGAAATGGTTTACAAATAGTGATTTAGTATCTTTATAAACGTTATTCGTCACGGGCTCATTTTGTAAAGTTAAATCACCACAAGCACAGTTATAAAACCTTAAAAATTTCCGGGCGCCGTTTGTAAAACGTTAATATCCGGCGCCTTTTTTTCCTTGTTCGGCGCCCATTAAACGATATTTATAATGGGAGTGAATGGGGCGCCCTTTTTGTCCACTTGTCTCATGCGCCCAAATCTCCTGCTTCCCCTAATATCCCCTCTGACCTCCCAATTTCCTTGAACACAGTACTCAGGACTTTGTCATCTTGTAATTTTATTTTTGCATTGTTTAGTTAGTATGTGGCTTCTTCTGTAGCGTTACTATGTATTATTTGGAAGGTGATGGACTATGTAGGTCAAGTTATGTATATACTTTCATACTGTCTCTGATGTTCTTCATTGCATTTTTGTACTAACTGCATATGTACTGTTGGTCACGCGGCTGTCATTACGCTATTTTTTTACTCCTGAAATCATTAATAGAAACAGATTTAACAAGAGTAACTACTTCTTGATTTAATTAAATATGCAACCTGGTGTAGGTCTCTGCCAATTTAAGGCTGCTTTCACTGTGGGACGTTACAGGCGCACGTTAGAGCAGCCTGTAACACAGCCCAACTCACAGTAATGAAAACTGAATGGGCTGTTCAGTGCCCACGTTTCGTTACACTGTAACGCTGCACGTTTAATCAAAGTGCAGCATGCTGTGCGCCGCGTTAGACTGTGTGCACATGCTCAGTAATGCATTTTATTTTTGCAGGAGGAGGAGGGGAGAGTCCGCTAGGATGCTTAGCCACATGGCTAATATTCACTGCACTGCAGTGCTTTCTTCCTGGAGCGGCCGCTGATTAGCTGTCGGGACCACGTGATGCGGAGTGTTCCGATCACGTGGTCCCCGCAGAGTATCAAAGCCACACAATGCGGCTCACTCTGGCGTCCTCCTCCAACACCACCAGGCGTTGCGTTAGGGGTACGCTTTGCAACCTTAACGTCCCCTAAAACGCAACGTCCTGATGGGAAAGAGGCCTAACAAAAAAAAAACAAAAAAAAAAAAAAAAAAGAGCTTTCCATTAAAGAAATTGGGTGCCTGGTTTACAGGCCCATTCCTGGTTTAGGAAATACTCAGTCAAGCGTTAGTCAAACCTGTCCTATGACACGCTCTAAAAATGTATTTTTGCCTGAATCCTGTTGCAACCACCTTATCCATTCACCCTGCTCCCATTTCTTCTTCAGTCATAGTGGATGGCTGTGAAGAATTTCAAGTGGAGGAAATTAAATTCCAGAAAAGGTAGCAGGGTGACTAATATTTGCTTGGAAAGGTTTTTAACACGGAAAAAAAAATCCTGGGACTATGCATCCATGCAATGACCTTTCCATCAGGCTTATTAAAACCTTTCACAAAGCCCATTTAAGTAAGCCAATTCTCAGGGGTATTCAGAAGGTTCCCATGATGGGTTGGCATCTTCTGCACATGCAGGGCTGGGAGTTCCTCCAGCCTCAGGTGGTTTGTGCGCTGCCTTGCCATCCTTCCCCATTGTCCCGTGGTAGCCCCCGGGATTTTCTTTAGTCGGTTCTTCTGCACATGCAGGACCCAGCTGCTTGCATGTGGTCGGCGTGCGCAGAAGAACACGACTAACGAAAATACTGGAGGCTACCACAGGACGACAGAGAGGACAGTAAGGGAGCCACAGACCACATGGGGCTGGAGGGAGCCCCAGGCAAGTATGAATACAGCAGTATGTACTGTCTCAGGTACACTTTAAATTTTAACTAGGGGGGGAGATCTAGGGGGAAGTTGCATAGTTATTTGGGTTGAGAAAACAAACAAACAAATAAATAAATGTCCATCGACTTCAAAAAGAAAATAAAAAGTACAACACTAGCATGCACCCTCACATATCCCTGTTGATCCAGGAGAAGTCAAAAATCCCCTTACAAGGCATGGTCCAATTAGCCCCAAAAGGAAGTAAAAAAAAAAAAAAAAAAAAAAAAAAAAAAAAAAAAAAAAAAAAATCCTTCCCGACTTCAGATGACAATCAGATGAAATCTCTGGATCAACACCACCGGGAATTACTTATTAAATTACAGCAATGGATGTCTTTCAACGCAAGGAAAGCATCTGAGCCCCCCTGAAAAACAGATCTAGTATTTGCCATAACTACTTCCTGTGGCAATACCTTGCGCAGTGAAGAGTCACAAACCTACAGTGATATGAAAAACTATTTGCCCCCTTCCTGATTTCTTATTCTTTTGCATGTTTGTCACACTTAAATGTTTCTGCTCATCAAAAACCGTTAACTATAAGTCAAAGATAACATAATTGAACACAAAATGCAGTTTTAAATGATGGTTTTTATTATTTAGTGAGGAAAAATAAATAAATAAAAAACCCTACATGGCCCTGTGTGAAAAAGAAATTGCCCCCTGAACCTAATAACTGGTTGGGACACCCTTAGCAGCAATCAACCGTTTGCGATAACTTGCGACGAGTCTTTTATAGCGCTCTGGAGGAATTTTGGCCCACTCATCTTTGCAGGATTGTTGTAATTCAGCTTTGAGGGTTTTCTAGCATGAACCACCTCTTTAAGGTCATGCCACAACATCTCAATAGGATTCAGGTCAGGACTTTGACTAGGCCATTCCAAAGTCTTCATTTGTTTTTTCTTCAGCCATTCAGAGATGGATTTGCTGGTGTGTTTGGGGTCATTGTCCTGCTGCAGCACCCAAGATCGCTTCAGCTTGAGTTGACGAACAGATGGCCGGACATTCTCCTTCAAGATTTTTTGGTAGACAGTAGAATTCATGGTTCCATCTATCACAGCAAGCCTTCTGAGGCCTGCAGTTCTTGAGATGTTGTCCTGGGGTCTTTTGTGACCTCTCGGATGAGTTTTCTCTGCGCTCTTGGGGTAATTTTGGTCGGCCGGCCACTCCTGGGAAGGTTCATCACTGTTCCATGTTTTTGCCATTTGTGGATAATGGCTCTCACTGTGGTTTGCTGGAGTCCCAAAGCTTTAGAAATGGCTTTATAACCTTTACCAGACTGATAGATCTCAATTACAGTACTTTGTTCTCACTTGTTCCTGAATTTCTTTGGATCTTGGCATGAGGTATAGCTTCTGAGGTGCTTTTGGTCTACTTCTCTGTGTCAGATAGCTCCTACTTAAGTGATTTCTTGATTGAAACAGGTGTGGCAGTAATCAGGCCTGGGGGTGACTACAGAGATTGAACTCAGGTGTGATAAACCACAGTTAAGTTATTTTTTAACAAGGGGGGGGGGGGGGGCAATCACTTTTTCACACAGGGCCAGAGCGCTATAAAAGACTTGTTGCAAGTTATCGCAAATGCTTGATTGCTGCTAAGGGTGGCCCAACCAGTTATTAGGTTCAGGGGGCATGAAAGTTGGCTGCATGAAAGCCCACTAGATTGTGGGCTTTCAAACAAAAAAAAAAAAAAAAACAGTAAATTGTGGCAATCACAAACTTTTTTTTAAATGAAAGTGAATGGGGGCGATTTTTTAACAAGCGCTCACAAAAAAGGTTATAATACAATATAATACCATAACATTTGTAAAGCGCTTTTCTCCCATAGGACTCAAAGCGCATAGCTGTGTCTCAGATTAATACAGGGTTGCAGGCTGGGTTGTGTTACAGAGGAGATAGTCAGATGTTCATGAATGCCAGACTGAAGAGGTAGGTTTTCAGTTTAGACTTAAATGCTTCCAGGGATGGAGCTGTCCTGATTGGGTGTGGCAGGGAGTTCCAAAGTGTAGGGGCAGCATGACAAAAGGCTCTGTCTCCAAAGGTTTTGAGGTGGACTCTGGGGGTGACCAAGGTGTTACGTCCTTTTGATCTAAGATTGTGGGGGGTGTGATGTAGTTGCAACAAGTCCTTCAGGTATCCAGGGCCCAGATTGTGCAAGGATTTGAATGTCAGTAAGCCAATCTTAAACAGAATTCTCCATTTTATCAGTAGCCAGTGGAGTGAGCTCAGGGTTGGTGTTATGTGGCAATGGCGGGGTTGGCTCGTTAACAGCCTTGCGGCGGCATTCTGTACTAATTGCAGGCGGCGTAAGTCTTATGCAGGCCTGTGTAGAGGACGTTGCAGTAGTCTAACCTTGATGTGACGAAGGCATGAACTAGGGTTTGGAAGATCCTCTGAAGGAATTAGGTAATTAATCCTTGCAATATTCCTTAGGTGAAAGAAGGAATGTTTCACAACAGCTGAGATTTGATTCCTGAAGCTTAATTTCCCATCAATCAGTACTCCCAGGCTGCGCACACAGTCTGAGTTGTTCAGGTCTGAGCTCCCTATCCTTAGCGGTGTTGGTTGAGACTGGGGCTGCTTTGCTGTTGAGCCCTGGCCCTCGATAACAAGAACCTCAGTTTTGTCAGCATTAAGTTTTAGCCAATTATTATTCATCCACTCCTGAAGCTCAGCTAAGCAAGCGTTTATTTGTGGAGTAGGGTCTGTGACGTGAGGTTTGAATGACAAATATAGCTGGGTGTCATCAGCATAGCAATGATATGTCAGGCCATGTTTTTGTATGATTTCTCCAAGTGGCAGCATGTATATGGTGAACAGTAAAGGGGATAATATTGCGCCCTGAGGTACACCGTATTTTAGTGGTACAGGGTTGGAGAGGAAGGGCCCTAAGGCTACCCTTTGTGTTCTGTCAGCCAGGAAGGAGTTGAACCACCGGAGAACAATGCCATCTATGCCACAGTACTCTTGTAGCCTGTTGAGCAAGATTTCATGATCGACTGTCAAAAGCCGCTGAGAGGTCGAGCAAAATCAGGATGGAACATTGACCCTTATCTCTTGCAATGAGCAGATCATTGCAAATCTGGGTGAGGGCTGTTTCACAGCTGTGATATTTCCTGAAGCCAGATTGAAGAGGGTCAAGGATGTTGTTTCTGGAGAGCCTGGCTTCAAGTTGGAGGTAGACAGCCTTTTCAATAACTTTTCCCAGAAAGGGGAGGTTTGAGACAGGTCTGTAGCTGTTTAGAGCATCTGGGTCTAAGGATGGTTTCTTGAGTAGAGGCCTGACGATTGCTTCTTTCAGAGTAGAGGGAAACCACCCTTCTTGTAAGGAGCCGTTGAATATTTTGTGGAATGCCGGTGTAAATAGTTCAGGGCATTTCAACATGAACTTAGTGGGGCCAGGGTCCAGATCGCAGGTAGTCTGGCGAAGGTTTGAGAGGATATCCAAGATGTCTTTTCCAGTGATTACCTTAAAATCAGACCATGGTGGTAGGCTATTTTTGCACCTGTTATATGGCTCTGCATGGGTTTCTGGGGCTGTGAATTGAATGGCAGATCGTATGGAGGAGACTGTGAGAAGAAGTGGGCAAATTTCTTGCACAGTTCCTGTGAAGGTCTGATGCTGGATTTCCTGCAAGATGGATTGCAGAGACTGTCAACCGTGCGGAAGAGTTGGGCAGGTCTGTTGGCTGCATTTGCAATTTCGTGAGACAGGAATAAGGACTTTTTGTTAATCATCGTTTGATATTTTTTCAGGTGAGCAATTAGGGAAAGTTTGTCCTCAGGAGACTGATGTTTGCGCCACCTTCGTTCCAGTCTGCGTCCCCGTTTCTTTAGTTCCTTTATAGAGTTGTCAAACCAGTGAGCGTGATGTAATGGTGCGGAACGTTTAATCTTTAAGGGAGCTATGGCGTCAAAAGCGGCTGAGACATCGTGGTTATATTTAAGGACCATGGATTCAAGGCCTAAGTTGTGATCTGTCACTCCACCTAGATTAAGGCTGTTCTGAAGGTGTTGGGGTGTCAAACCTTTCAAGGAACGATATTTTATTAGTTCTTTCACTTGGTGTTTTGTAGCCGGAGATGTAAAGGAGAAGTGGACAGTGTGGTGGTCTGACCAAACTACTGGATCAATTTCCGCATTGGATATTAGGAGTTCTGAATGGAAAATGAGGTCCAAAGTGTGTCCTTTTTTGTGGGTCGGGAGGTTGACGGCTTGAGAGAAGCCCAGTTCATTCATGGAGAGAAGTAGCTTAGTTCCAAATTGGGAAGAGTGTGTATCGACCCGTGCGTTAAAGTCTCCCAGAATTATCCACCTAGGGTGTTTCAGTGTTATGCAAGATACAAGTTCTGCTATTTCCTTGAGAAAAGCTGAGCCAGCGTCAGGGGGGTCGGTAGACAAGCAGTAGGTTTATTTTTTTCCAGCTGAGAGCTGGGCTGCCAGACATTCAAAAGAGTGGGTGTGGGCTACAGCAAGGGGTTTAATATTCAAACTGGATTTGAAGCACAGAGCTAATCCTCCTCCCTTGCGGTTTTGCCTATAGTGTTATAGTGTGGATCCGGACGAAGTAAGCCTCTTGGCTCAGTTACATACTGCATAAAATTTGCTCAAGACTAGGAACACACTAGGCAGAAATGCTAGCATTTTTTTTGCCACTAAAGAAAGTATAGTCGGATTTACATATCATTGACCATTGCCACTAATAATGTGTTCAACCGAGTCCAAAGCAAATCTGTATACAGACCACGCCATTTCCTTACCAATGCACTTTGAAGTTGATCCACACTTTGATTTTGAACACTCTTGCCATTGATTTCAAGGATTTCATCTCCAACATGTATCGACCCTGAAATAAAGAGATGCTAAAATGCACAGAGAAACAAAATCAAAGCTGAATATTCATTAAGAGAAGCTCTAAGAACAAAAATTTTAAAAAAAAGCTAATTTCAATCTGCATTACCCACATGAAACATTGGGAGCAAAACCATAGCAGGGCAATGACAACAAGGCAAATGAAAAGGCCAATTTCTAGAAAGGATAACTATGTAAAGAGTTTAGTGAAAAGAGATTAAATTTTAATTTAAAATTAAGTCTGTGTGCCACTTTTGCACAACAGGTCAATCCATCAACCAAAGCAGCAGAACTTTCAGTTCTTTTTTGGTCAATGAGCAGCCAAATTGACAGTGAGCAGCTATGGTGCAGTGTGTTTGCATGTTGAAATGTTTAATGATATTTTCCATTTAGTCACACCCCCTTTAGCATACTCCAATTTACCTACCGTAATCCAAGTGTCCCTAACAGATGTCCCTATGGCAGACTCTTTATATCCCACCCAAACACCAACAGTTAAGTAGGGTTCAGACATCATAGGAATCTTGACACGCTCAAGCTTTGTAATTGGCTGCTAGGCCCATTCTAAAAAAGTACAAACGTCCTACGGAAATATCACTATAAATACTCATTGTAAGACTCTTAAAGTGTACCAGAGCTGGTATAAAGCAAATGTTTTATACATACCTGGGGCTTCCTCCAGCCCCATACACATGAATTGCTCCCACGCCGCTATCATCAGCCTTCCCCGCAGCTTTGGTACAGGGTGCAGTCACTTAAGTCAGTCAGAGCCAGTCTGATGCAGGCGTAGTGCGCTGTTTGCATATCTCTCCAGCAGCTGCTGGAGAGATACATTAGAGGGCGCACTTCTACTGCGTAGACTGGCCACAACTGGCTGAAGTGATGGGACCGGTATCGGAGCTGCCGGAAGACGGAGGACGGCAGCGACCCGTGCATTTGGGGCTGGAGGAAGCCCCAAGTATGTATAAAACATTTGCTTTATACCAGCTCTGGTTCCACAGAGGTCTGAACATCTGACCTGCAGATTTGTTCAGATCAGTAACCGACAGCACTGACGCTCTTGGTTCAACAGTAAAATTCCTTAACTATTTATAGCAGTAGGGTATTGTACCGTGTTAGCCATCAGTAAAAGCAAGAAGTTTTAAATCAGGATGATACCATTTATTGGTTAACTAAAAATGAATAAAAATAAGCAAGCTTTTGGCCTTGCAGCCTTCGTCGGGCTTATATCCTGTTAGTTTGCAGGCTAGTGGTACAGACAGCTTATATACATGCAACATCAAAAGGGAAAACATATTTTTCTTCAAGCATAAATACATGTCATTAGGATGCCTTAAATCAAACAGACCATCTAAAATGGGGTTAGAGGTTGTTAGCTAAGCTAAGGATCCTGGTTTACGCCATGCTCACAGACCTGGGATTAGGATTAAACCCAGAGGTATCGTAAATTCTTAGTTCACAAGTTCAACTAGAATGGCTGAGAGAGAGTTCAAATATCATCCGCCTCATACCAATATAAAAAGTTGTTGTCCTTATTCAAACCGTTCTGCACAGCTTTGAACCAAATTTATAAATTTTGTTTGTGCTATTAAATCGATCGTTTGACGTTTTGAAGCCACCCTCTGGGCAGTGACACGAAGATCATCCATGCTGTGTCCGTTGGACAGAAAGTGTGTAGCAACTGGGAGTCTAGATTTGGCATCATTAGTGTGCCTGTGTCCATTCATACGTTTGCGCAGAGTTTGTCCAGTTTCTCCCACGTACAGAACATTGGAGCATTTAGCACACATGATCAGATATACCAGATTGGTGGAACCACAGAAAATGTACCTTGTACTCTGTACTCCTGTTGTGAACCTGGTATCGTTACCCTGTCAGTGGAGTAAATGTGTCTGCAGGTCCCACATATTTTCAACAAAAAAACGGAACATCACCCTGCCGGACTGAGAACGATATTCCCTAAACTTCCACTCGTCATATCGGCAACCACACAATCTAAAACAGATGATTGTCAGGAGTTCTTTAAATAGGTCTCAACAAAAAACGGAACATCACCCTGCCGACAAAAAAATATGGGACCTGCAGACACATTTACTCCACTGACAGGGTAACGATACCAGGTTCACAACAGGAGTACAGCGTACAAGGTACATTTTCCTGTGGTTCCACCAATCTGGTATATCTGATCATGTGTGCTAAATGCCCCAATGTTCTGTACGTGGGAGAAGCTGGACAAACTCTGCGCAAACGTATGAATGGACACAGGCACACTATTAATACCAAATCTAGACTCCCAGTCGCTACACACTTCTCGGTCCAACGGACACAGCATGGATGATTTTCGTGTCACTGCCCTGAAGGGTGGCTTCAAAACGTTAAATGATCGATTAATAGCACAAACAAAATTTATAAATTGGTTCAAAGCTGTGCAGAACGGTTTGAATAAGGACAACAACTTTTTATATTGGTATGAGGCGGATGATATTTGAACTCTCTCAGCCATTCTAGTTGAACTTGTGAACTAAGAATTTACAATACCTCTTGGTCAATCCTAATCCCAGTTCTGTGAGCATGGAGTATACAAGGATCCTTATTTTAGCTAACAACCTCTAATCCCATTTAGATGGTCTGTTTGAATTAAGGCATCCTAATGACATGTATTTATGCTTGAAAAAAAAAAAAAAAAAATCTGTTTTCCCTTTTGATGTTGCATGTCTAAAGCTGTCTGTACCACCAGCCTGCAAACTAACAGGATATAAGCCTGACGAAGGCTGCAAGGCCGAAAGCTTGCTTATTTTTATTCATTTTTAGTTAGCCAATAAATGGTATCATCCTGATTTAAAACTTCTTGCTACAAGTATTTATAGGAAACCAATATATAGCTTTTTTTCAGTGCAGATTTCTGTTGGTGTGCATTTGTACTCTAGCCAGACTTTAAACAGCAACTGACAAAATAATATTTTTATTTAATCAGTACTTATCCTTGGAAAATACAAAATGTTAAAAAGGTAAAATGTGAAAGGTTTTGGAATGTATTCCATTCTTCACCATGGTGAAGGTCACATGAGAAATGCCAAGGCACTGGTGACATGGGTACTGGCAAAGGGAATGAGCAGTGTACAGGCAGTGCCTGTTGTGTCAGAATATTAGTCTTTAAATCTACTGGTCCATTCCTAATACCCAGACAATGTATTCAGGTCACTAAACTTCAGAAAGCTGAAAAACTGCATGACTATCAGACTGGAATTCATAGATTTAAAGGGTTAACTAATGAAATGGATATGGAGGCTGCCATATTTATTTCCTTTTAAACAATACCAGTTGCCTGGCTGTCCTGCTGATCCTCTTCCTCTAATACTTTTAGCCATAGACCCTGAACAAACATGCAACATATCAGGTGTTTGACATTGTCAGATCTGACCAGATTAGTTGCATGCTTGTTTCTGGTGTTATTCACACACTACTGCAGCCAAATAGACCAGCAGGGCTGCCAGGAAATTGTTATAAAGGAAAATGAATAGGTCAGCATCCATATTATTCACCGAATGCAGCAATGCTTGATGAATTGACGCCCACAAACTTTATATTTACGGACTCACAGCTAGTTCATGCTTGCGAACACGTAGAGCACTCACCTTGTCTGTGGATCAGACCTCCATGCAAGATCCGTGCGATGGAACACTTCTGCTGCGAATTTAACTTCAAAGTGATACCCTAAAAGCAAAAAAGGATTAAAAGCTTTTCAGTAAGGTAAAAACACCAAAATTACTTATAGTAGCGTCTTGCCCAGGAGTCAGAAGAAGGACAGCACCCGAGACTTGTCTCTTGCCCCAAAACACTGGAAGCTACATTAGAATAGATTTACATATGCACAAGTTAGGCAGCATATAATCACAGTAGCAAGAGTAACCCCTCAGTAATATAAAAAAAAAGGTACAACACATCGAGTGATGCTTCACAAAACGTATTCATTTACAAAAGGCTGAGTAGTAAGAGTGCTTTATACAGTACAGTATTCATTATAAACGGTCGGAGCTTTAGCAAACATTTGTCTAGTGATCTTTTTCCTACTCTGAATGAGTGTCTCAGACAGTCAGCTAGAAAAGTATTTTCTCTTTAAGATCTCCCACTCAGGTTCCAGATGAAGAAACCTGGGGTCTGGATGAATTACTGGAACCTGCTGTAGAGGGTACGGACGAGGAATCAAATTTAGGGGTGGACATACTTTAGTTTTTTTAAACTCGTTTTATTGAAAAAACTGAATACTGAAATATGACAATTTCAAGAAAATCTGTCATCCAGAAAAGATGAACAGTCAAATATAAAAAAAAAAAAAAAAATTTGACTGTAGCGTGTACATAGATTCCAGAGCACAAGGAGTACATCCATCACATCAGAAGATCCATGAACTATAGAAAAAGGCACAACTTAACCAAAACATTAACGTTATTCTGCCTACAAAGCGCTGTAGGAAAAAAAAAAAAAAAAAAAAAGGATAAAATAAAACGACATGACCTCCTGTATGCTCAATCCCACAAAAGAAAGAATCTCCAAAACAGCATCACACAATCCCCACTAATGAGCAACCGTAAGCAGGCTCTCCAGCCCAACATACCAGATCCTATGAAAATGTGTTGGATGCCTTGGTGAAATTTATTTATCAGAATAGTAAGTTTATTATTCCACAAAACTCCTCAACCATACCCTCATAATTTCCAGCCTTGACTACTGCAATGCCCTTCTGTCTGGTCTCCCTATGACCCCAATTTCCCCGCTGCAGTCCATCATAAAATGCGGCAGCCAGAATTATCCACTCCTCCCATCGCTCCACCACAGCGGCTCCCCTCTGCAAATCCCTCCACTGGCTTCCTATCCAGAATCAAATTCAAGATACTTTGTCTGACCTAAAAAAAAAAAAAAAAAAAATCTGTCCACAAAACCTGTCCGTCCTACATTTTCTATCTTACTCAGAGGTACACACCTAGCCGCTCACTCCGCTCCTCCAATGAACTTCGCCTGACTGCCCCCCGAATCACCCAGTCCCATGCACGCCTCCAGGACTTCTCAAGAGCTGCTCCAACAATATGGAACTTGCTACCTCCACCCATTAGGACAGCCCCCTCCAACACCTTCAATAAGGCCCTCAAAACTCACCTTTTCACTCTGGCCTACCACCCCTCAACTAGTGCTCTAAACCCGCAGTTGAACTCTGGTCCCCTACCTCTCCCTCTAGATTGTAAGCCTTTGGGCAGGGTCATCCTTTTGTGTCCTACCTGATCATGCACCTCCATTACTGTGCATCCATGCTATGCATTTGAGTGAACTCAACTTGCCTAATCCCTATGCTCCATCCAGTGACTGACTAAGCATTACCTTGTACTCCTACCGTGCTGCATGATCCGGTTTTTCTTGTTTTCCTGTATTGTTGTATGTAACCCCTAAATATTGTCTGTAACCTTAACTAATGTCCAGTGCTGCATAATATGTTGGCGTTTAATAATTACAATATTCATCAATTTCTTCCAGGTGAGTACATTAGGTGGAGTAGAATTCGCCTGGTTCAACACATTAACGAAGAAGCACGCCTTCCTGACGAGCGCCCCATGTTTGGCCCATGCCTCCTCATCCAGTATATCCAAAGGGGCAAAAAAAAAACAAACAAAAAAAAAAAAAACACCTGGTGGTGTTCTTCCTTGTAAATAACCCCACTTCTGGATTTCTTCCCAATGCTGTTATCTCCTGAAATCCCTCCGAATCGTTCCAGGCCTGGAACCATAACAAATAACAGAGTGCCGCACTGACGATACAAGTATGCCACTACTACGTTATGGTCTCTCTGAATAGTTACACAACAATTGTGGATCAGCTGGTTGCCAAAAGCCGAAAAGCTGTCATTTTGCGTAATATGATTTCATGTTGTATGTTTAGATAGACTTTTGCACAAGCACTTAATGTACCCCTGACGAAGCCCCCAATTTTAGGGGGTGAAACATGTAGGGTGTTTGTTGGGTGGTGTAACTACCTGTTTTGCAGTGTGAGGTGATGTTAAACTTCAGTGACAGGGGGGTCTATTGCCATTACCTAAATCCACTGCCATGTTATCACAAGCAAGGTTTTGTAACAACTTATGGTTTTAACAGTTATTAAAAAGTTAAGTTTTAGACCTTCAGTGTCCTCTAAACTTAGGTCATCTCTAGTGCATTTACTCAAATAAGGTGTGTGTATTGTTAAGTGCAGGGTCCCAGAATCTCTGGTCCTCCAGACTAAAACTGGCAAAGTCTGGACAGTAACCTTGGCCAGAAAGCTCTTTTCTCAGGCGAGTCGCATTCCTTCTTTATTAGTATTTATTTTAAAAACCTATGAACAGGGATAAAGTATACCTGCTGATCAGATAAACTCTCATAGATCTGATCCAAGTGTGTAAAAGGCTTGTTCAGTCTGAATACCCATAGTGGAATGCATAGCCTCTAATAAGGCCCTTAGAAAGTCTGTAGGGAAAAAAAAACAACAAAAAACAAAAACAAAAAAACTTTGTAGCTAAAATTCAGACTTGCCAATTTTCCCTTCCAATTCATTCTTAGCAATTTCTTCTACAGAAGAAATGTCCACCTCACCTTCAGATAATTCTGATTCCTCTGCCTCCTCAGGAGTCCTTTTCCTGCCCCTGGCCTGCTGAACTGGTTCCAGCTCGACAAGAGAATCTAAGACCAGAACTGAACCCAATGCCGCAGCTAAAGTAGATTCTGCATTAGCCG
The DNA here is from genome assembly GCF_040937935.1 of Hyperolius riggenbachi. Lineage (NCBI taxonomy): Eukaryota > Metazoa > Chordata > Amphibia > Anura > Hyperoliidae > Hyperolius > Hyperolius riggenbachi. The sequence goes on along the minus strand of NC_090653.1, from coordinate 198,679,989 downwards.
ATACAGATGAAGAGGACGAGGCCTCATTAATAGCAGCAGACATTTCTGATTTGATACAACTCATAAGATCTTTGAATACAGGGATTCATTTTTAAGATTTTTTCTGTGCATCTTTGACTGAACTGTTTAGTAGAGGTTGATGAAATGCAGGCTCTTAGATTCATATTTGTGTGTAAACATAGAATGCCTGTCAGTTTTGTCAGACTTAGGGCCCGTTCACACTGCACGCGTTTCCAGCCGCGTTTTGGCAACGCGCGCAGGTGGCCGACACGCACGACATCAGACATTGCATAGAGTGCAATGTCTGATGTTCACACTGCATGCGTTCCGGACCTGTGCGGTCCGGGAAGGCATGCTGCACGCAGATTTTGCTAAAACGCGTGGCTGTCCCATTCACTTTTCAGTGATGGGATCAGCCACGCAACGCACACAAACGCGGATGGCCATGCGTTCGTACGCGTTGCGGTTCGCACGCGTTCCGCACACATGGCCATCTGCATTTGTGATCTGAACGGGCCCTTACCGGATTTTCTTGAGTAGGCTGCAAAGCAAGGGGAAAAAAACAAAACAAAACAAAAAAACAAACACAAAACTCTAACCTAACTCATGCATATGCAGATTTATTTTAATCTAGCTTCCTGCCCAGTGTTTTGGGGGAAGAGACAAGTCTCAGGGATGCTGTCCAACCAAGTCCTGGGAAAGAAAGATCAATAGGGTCCCATGCTGCAATAAAAATACATAGGATAGAGGAAACTAAGGCTAACCATACCAGACACAAGTTGCTTGCAGTATGTTACCCTAGGCACACACACACTATACTTTTAGGCCAGCTAAATAACTTGTCCCTTCCTAGAACATGTCGGCACCTAAAGAGAGAGTAGCATGGAAGGGGGAGCTCTTCCTATTGGTTCTCTGCTTCTGTATATCATGTGCTATCGCATGCTGAATCTAGTTTCCGACAGATCAGAACAGTCTAAAATACTGACCATCCCTCTTGGCTTTACCACATGCTCTACTGTAAAACGCGGAAAAGCCGCCGCTTCTACTCAGAGCAAGGCGGCCGTTTCCGCGGATGGCATGGTGGAACGCGGAAAAAAAGCACGCATGGACCTGGCACTGACAAGTTGTCCCAGCGCGGGGAGACCGCCGCCGCCTATGCGGGTAGCGGTGCGGCCAATCCCCGCGCATGGCTCTGCAGGGACATTGCAAGACTCGACAGGTGTGGCTGGGACCAGTAGTCCACCTAGATTCAGAATGACACGCGTGCGCGCGGAGAGGCAGAGCTTATATGGCAGCCAGCAAAGGGTCAGCTGACCAAGCCGGTCAGCTGACAACTCTGCTTCTTTTCATTGGTGCAGCACTTAGGGGAGGTGCTGGAGAGCACTGGTGTATATATACTGGGTGCTGGTCATTCTCTGGTTGTCTGGCGTTGCGATCACAACGTGGTAGCACTCAGGCCTTGTTCGTATCTGTGTTCTAGCATAGTTTCCAAAGGTGTTGACGATCACGGACCTCACACCTTAGCGTTAGGAATTTGAACTGTATTATTTGTTATGACCTTTTGCCCGCCTGACTATCCTCCTGAATTCTGATTCTGTACCTTGCTATTTTCTGATATCCTGTTGCCAAACTCTGCTAGTACCTGAACTCTGTATTTGCCTTCTGACTCTGTACCTCGCTACCTCTGATACCCGTTGCCGAACCCTGCCTGTCTATTTGATTACGAATCTGTCTCCTGAATCTGTACCTTAACTGTCTGTGTGTTAACGACCTGGATAGTCCAACCTCGAGAACTGGCCTTACTGTTAGGAGGCAGTTCCCAGATCTGTTAGTGACACCCCCTCCTTGGTGTCACTCACGCTCTGTCCTTCCTACTCTTAGCCTAGCTCCTCCCCCGGGAGAGTCTAGGCCATAGGAAGGAACTTACTTCTGGGCAGTACTCCTTACTGCTCCTGCACCTCCTCCTGAGGTGCCGTTCTTGAAGTATATTGTTACACCAAACACTCTTACTACTCAGGTGTCCAGAGGTTAGTAGATATATCTGATTATCGGTGATACTGCAGATCATCTATAAAATCGGGTATATTCTGCATTTTCAGCGATACTGCAGATCACCGGTAATCAGACCCTCTCTGTGTTACACCGATCGTTACATCTACTCTTTAAGAATTGACTTTAAGGCTGCTTACACACAGGGACGTTACAGGCGCACGTTAGTGCGCCTGTAACGCTCACCCAACGCACAGCAATGTAACAAGTGGGCTGTTCACACAGCCCACGTTGCGTTACATGTAACGCTGCACGTTCTCCGGAAAGTGCAGCATGCTACGGCTTTAGAGCGGCTATAGCTGCGTTAGACTGTTTGCACATGCGCAATGGGGGGCGGAGAGGAGGCGGGGAGAGCCAGCTACAGTAGCCGCGCACATGGCTACTTAATATTCACTGCACTGGCAGCCGCTGATTGGCCGGCGGGACCACGTGATGCGGAGTGTCTCGCTCCGCATAACGTGGTCCGCTGGCCAATCAGCGCCACTCTGGGAGACCTTATAGGAATAGAGCCGTCTAACGCGGCTCACTCTACCGTCCTCACTTGCAGCACCATACGTTGTGTTAGGTGCACGTTATGCGACCTTAACGTGGCACCTAACAACGTCTTGGTGTGCAAGTAGCCTTAATGACACGTTAAGGTATTTACCGCACAAGTTGGTAATTCACCTCAGTGCTTGGTAATTTTAGCTTGCCATGCGGTAGCAGTCTTTGTGACTTGACATTTCACTAAATGCTCAGTCAAATCAACTGCTTTCTGCATTACTGCATGCGGTTATGCTTTATGAATTGGGCCATAATGTTCTCGAAGAGTAAATCCAACCCTGTGTGCATCTCTACAATTGTGATAGAAACATTAGAATGGATTTCCTTGTGTACAGATTGTGCAAGAGTTCAGGACAAAGGAAATACAAGCACTGCTGAAATGCTTTGACTGAGATTCAGCTCATTTAATCAGTAACTTCACTACTTCAGTCTTTTTGCATTGCACAATACTGTGCACTTTCATGTTTAAACCCATTCAACAGACGGGGGGGGGGGGGGGGAAAAACAACCCTGCAAAATTGAATCATTGTTTATATAGTAAAAATGTTTTGTATGTTCTCCCAGTGTCTGTGTGGGTTTCCTCTGGGCACTCTGGTTTCCTCCCACACCCCCCCCCCCAAAAAAAAATACAGATAATTGCCTCACCCCTAAAAAAAAAAAATTGACCCTAGACTACAATGCATACACTACACGATACATACATAGACATAGGACTCTGGTAGGGATTAGATTGTGAGCTCCTTTGAGGGACAGTTAGTGACTAGACTAGCGTTTTCAAATGCTTTCAATCGCTAGCGCTTTCCTCAAACGCTCTGCCAATGTAAATGGATGGGACAGCTTCCACTACAGCGATTGAGGAGTAGGGAAAGAGCTCTCAAAACGATATCACAAACCGCTAGCGATTGTGCTTTTTAGTGGGTTCCAGGACTAAAGGAAGTTCCATTTCAGAAGGCTTCTTAAAGGGGAACTGAAGTAAGAGGTATATGGAGGCTGTCATATTTATTTCCTTTTAGACAATACCAGTTGCCTGGCAGCCCTGCTGATCCTCTGCCTCTAATACTATTAGCCATAGCCCCTGAACAAGCATGCAGCAGATCAGGTGTTTCAGTGGTTCAGACTTATAAGTCTGATCTGACAAGACTAGCTGCATGCTTGTTTCTGGTTTTAATCAGATACTACTGCAGAGAAATAGACCAGCAGGGCTGCCAGGCAACTGGTATTGATTAAAAGGAAATAAACATGACAGCCTCTATATACCTCTCTCTTCAGTTCCAAAAACCATTCATTGGCATTTTTCCCCCCCCCACACATCACCTTTACCCCCAGGTTACTTGCAGCCTCCCAATCTAACCCAGCATTCTGCCTGCAGTCTCTTGTGGACCCCAGTTCTCCCTTTCCAAAAGTCTGTTAAACACAAATCTTTACAACAAAAAAGTCTGGGTTGACACTACACTGCAGCCATATGGACGGTAATCGCGCATACGGTTACGGACAACTGATACGCAGTGCCTGTAAATGAATAGTGAATTACCGTGCCGCCTAGAGGCGGATCCAAGTGCTATGAAAAAAGGGTGAGGGACTAATCAAGCCTGAAGGGGAATGGAGGAAGCCCCAGATATGTATTAAACAAACATTTTTTGCCTCATCTCAGGTTTCCTTTAAAGAGGATATGTAAATTTAAAAAAAATCCCTCTGGGGGATACTTACCTTGGGAGGGGGAAGCCTCTGGATCCTAACAAGGCTTCCCCAGTCCCCCAAAGTGTGGCGAGGTAAATATTTACCTACCACGATCCTGTGCAGGCGCACAAGCCGCTCTTCCTTCAGATTAAGGTGGATTTAACCGAACTCGATCGATCCGCTCTACTGCAGAGTCGCGAGTCCTTTTGCATCTGCGCAGTAGAGCGGATACGATCAGCTCGGCCATTTCCACCTAGCCCGAACGAAGAGATGCTACTGCGCCTGCACTCAATCCTCGATCACAAATGCAAAACGTCTCTCAATGCACAGTTCAGTTTGCGTTCGAGTGTGAACCAGCCCCAAGACCACTGCACAAGCTACACAGTGTTCTCAGCAGAGGATCTAGAGCAGCGCTGGGCAAACTACAGAGCCTGGCCATATCCGTATTACAGTTACACGCTGGCACATCCAGGCGGCGTGTCAGGTGATGCCCTGTGGCCATGGAGACCCGACACAAGAAGCGGCAGGTGGGTGAGTGTTAACCCTCAGTTTCCTTCTGCAGGGAGGGAAGGAATTTCAGGAATGCTGCCCGGTGCATGCCACCCGGCTCTAACCTAGAGGCAGGGGTCACACTTGTCTTTCAGTTTTCTAAAAAGTGTAGAAAACTGAAAAAGTGTGACCCCTGCCCTTTTCCTCTCTCTGCATTTGTATGTTGCAGGATGTCAGTTTTTTTCTGCACGTGAAATCTGCATTCAAGTGTGACCTAGCACACTGATTAACATGAGTTCTGTGCAGAAAACGTGCATGAAAGTGAAGTGTGACCCCTGTCAGAGTGTATAGCCACCCCAATGCATTGTCAAAAGATTTCTGATAGAGTTGGCTGAGCACATTGTGTGCCTTTGCCCCTCCTTCTCCTCCTCCCTCCATAGGGCAGAACGTGTCACAAGGCTGAGTGGCACTAAAGGCGTGTCTGTACGGCACTTGAAACCGAACTGCTGGTTGAGGAATGGAGCTCCAATACCTGGTGGAGACAATAGCTGTGGGTGTGTATACACCCTTATGTATTACCAGTGTTGATCCATCTCAAAATGTATAATTTGTGGCTAGTTTAGGTAAATATCTTAAGCCGCATCTACACGCGTAGATGCGGCCACGATGTTCCTTATCAATCGAGCCGCTGATGCGGCTCGATTGATAAGATCCGACAGGACGGATCTTGCTTCCGCCGATTCCCTGCTCGCTCCCCGCGAGGGGACAATGGCAGGGAATCGAGAGGAAGATAAGCGGCGCCGGCGGAGAATCGAATCCGGCGGGGGCGCGGAAGAGGCGACCCGGCGGCTAATCGAGCCGCCGGATCGCCACAACATCTCCCCGTGTAGACGGGGCTTTACACATAATGAGCATTACCCTGCTCTACCACTTTCAACCCCAAGCTATAATTTCAGTTCATTATCTTGTCCAATGTCTATCTCCTCCCCACTGCTGTGAGCTTTGTACTTCCTGATGCCGTTGAAAGCTATGGATTCCTTATTGTATACTGCCACTGCCTGTGACCTGACCCATTCTTGGGAGGGAAGAAAAAAAAAATTACTATTTCAGCACTCACCTACTGATCATTGTTTCCTGGCTACAACTCACCTAAATTATATAACAAATACAAGACCGCAACTGAAATTCAACTTCTGGCGGTTTTTCCCGTTATTATATAGTGCTAATTAAACCTACCGATATATTACTTAAATTTCCAGCGATCGACATTATTGGGCTATCCACTACGGTGTGGTTGATCGAAAGAGAATAGACTAATGGCCCACATACTACAAGCGAGATCCTAAGCAATTCTTCTTTACTAATCAATCTAAACGATGGTGTTCCTTCATGCTCTGCAACCCAAAAAAATTAATTCTGCGTCTAAATCATGTGAACAGTAGCAGTTATCTTCATGATCAACTGATCTTTTCCACCCTGCTCGATCGAGTAAATTGGTCGATATCGACCAGATATCAATTTCCATCAATCAAGCAGAATGGAACAAAAAAATTCTCCACTGATCCGTTAAAATGATTGAAACAAACCTGATAAGCCCAGTACAAAAATGCATTATTTTCCTTGACTAAATAGAAAAAAAAAATTATATGGGAAAGAAATGATTTGCTCATCTCCAACGACCACTCTTGTGCTCACCATTATGTTTTAGGGCCTGCCATAGTTTTTGCTTTTAAATTTTTACTTACCATGGGCTCTGTCACTTGCCTCTCAAACTGTACCAGCCGAACTTTCTTCTTTTCCTCGGAACAGCCAGGATCAGCAGATCCATTTGTGTACAATTCTTCTGCCACAACATTGGAAGTAGCTGTAAGACCCTGCAAAGCAAACATTTGACAAAAAATAAATAAATAAAAAAAACAAACTACTAAAGAAGTTTCTTCTTAGTTCCCCATTCAAAAAGCTTACTCAAACAAAATACAGTACTTATCTTCACTGGATTTTAAACTGGCTGATTCATTTGGTTTGAATCAGCAATAAAATATCGGGCAAAGGGCAGCCTGCAGATAATTGCAGCCCTGATGAACAGAGCAGGATCTGAGCTCCTTTCCAGCTGGGCAGCCGCTCACCAGAGGAGAACTGGGACCTTTTGGCCTGGGGGGGAAACACAAACTAGAGGCCCATTTTCATGGCAGCCCCAGCCCAAATGACTTCAAACAACATGCCCCACATGCTATATTCCGGTAGTCATGTTGGGTTGCCAATGAGTTAAAGAGACTCTGAAGCGAGATAAAATAAATAAATGCTTTTAACTTTTATTAAAATGTTAAACACTATAGCTAGTGCTAAAACACCACATCAAAAACAAGGGGTTTATACACCCCCAAATCCCCTGTGCAAACTGCAGGGAGGGCTTCCTGATTGAGGCAGAGCTTAGAGCTGTAGTTCTGCCTCTTCGCGCGTCAATCCCCGCCTCTCCTAATCTTCCTTCACTGAGAGGGACTGGGAGAGGCCGAGATCCGCAGTCACATTGACGCAAATGGAGGCAGAACTGCAGCTCAAAGCTCTGCCTCCATGAGCAGCAAAATCCACGACCAAGAAAGTCATGGATTTTGCACATGGGATTTGGAGGGTATAAACCCCTCATTTTGCCACGGGGATGCTGCGTTTTGGCACTAGCTATATTGCTTTACATTTATAAAAGTTAAAATCATTGATTTTATCTCGCTTCAGTGTTTCTAATACAGCAAGGACACTCGAGGGACAGTGTGACAGGTAAAGTATAAAATTTGGAGGGACAATGGCCGATGGTTTCCATTGTTCACGATTATAGCACGCTGTTACCACCACATCGATCCGAGATCTCACATCGATACATTTAACCAATTCCTGCCCGGAATCAGTCAAATTGTTGATTGGGCAAGCTTTTTATTGGTGGTCAGTGGCAGTGCATCACTGCCTGCCCACAATCCACTTCGCTATAGTGTAACACCCTATAGGCCACATCCATACTCAGTACTGACAGGTGAAAAATCCATTATTACAATCAGAGTGTAACATCCAGGCAGTTCTACCTCCCTCTAGTTCTCAGTGACCATTCTACCAGTGAGGATTTTCTAGTGGCCTCCTCAGACCTCTGCTCATCTGTCCACAGAGTCAGTATCTCCTCCTTGAGTGCAGGCACTATCTGGCAGCCAGCAAGGATCCCGCTTCCCTCCAATCCAGCCTTGCTCAAGTCTCTCACAGCTTACAGCCAGGTCACAGCATGTTGCCTGTGACTGAGTCTGCAGCCTGACCTGGCAGCACCAATCGGAAAGCTCCAATACAGGTGGTCTAGTGCCCCTCCCCTGCACCACAGTATTCCATGGCAGTCCAGTGGTCCTTCCTCCTCTCTTATAGCATTCCGTGGCAGTCTAAACTTTTCTGGTGGTGTAGTGTGTCCTTCCCCTCCCCCCCCCCCCTTATTCCCTGGTGGTCTTGTGGTACACCCATATAGCTCTTCCATCCCCACATAGCTTTCCTTTAAATGGTGGACTAGTGGTCCACCAGTAAATATAGCTCAGTGGGTTTTGAGTTAAGCATCCCTCCACCTGCTCCAGTGTTTGAGGTCTCACCTATCCTCTGATTCTTATGGCCACTCTCTGCCAGTCTTGATTTACTGCAGGAGAACTGGGTAGTAGACAGCTGATGGCTATTGCAAAAAGAGGAACAGGAAATCCAGCCCTGGAGAAGGTGTGGCTCTATCTCAAATTTCATCACTGCACAGAGCTCTACACATGTCTGTAGAGCAAAAGAGGTAGGCCTAAGGAGAAGGATGGATCCACCTGGCAAATTATCTCAGCCAAGAGCTTTGTTTTCCTCACTCACCTCACCAACTGTCACAACTGTTCAGCTCTGTTGCCTCCACCCACTTAACAGAACACATTCCTAGCCTGCACATCTGTATAGGGTCAGCCTAGTGTTGCCTGAGGTATCGGGCACCAATCCCTGTCAGACAACATTCCTTAGTAGACAAAGTAGCTTAAGAGGAGCACTACCAAAAGTAGAATCGGGGTGCCACGGTCTGCGTCCCAGTGCCCCTTGGGACGTTCAAATACCAGACTTCTCTACAGAGACCGGCACCACTCAAGTAAATAGATATCCAAGCTCTTTTATTGGCTACTGCAATTTCATAAAGGGCTAGGCCCGAAACAGCGACTGTCATTGTGTTGCCACTTTGCTATATGCAATAAAAGAGCTTGAATATCTATTTACTTAAGTGGTGCCGGTCTCTGGAGAAGTCCAGACAACATTCCTTATACAGGTCTAGGAGATTAAAAAAAAAAAAAAGGCAGGATAGGGCTGTTATGGGAAAGGGGTGTTTTAAGAATATAGGAAAATCAGGGGATAAGGGTTAGGCATTTAAGTGGGAAGGAGTTAAAGTATCTAACATGGAGGAGGTTAGGGGAAAGTATCAAATGAATGACTTAGGGTTAGGATGGGATGAAATTAAGGGAAAGTATTAAGGTGGCCATACATACATAGATTTTGCCATTTCACCATGAAATCTATCAGTGCAATGCTACGGGCCATCGATCTACCACCACTCAACCACTGTCCAACTGACAAATGTAATGTTTGATAGTAAAAAATAAGAAGGATGCATGTATGGCTAGCTTTAGGCCCAGTTCACACTGTATGTTAAAGCCAAACAGATCTGGTAAAACAGATCCAGTCTCCGCTTCACCGGATCATCATATGGCTTGGTCCACACTGGCAAACGTATCCGTGGAAACAGATCTGATCACCAGTCAATCAAATCTGTTTTCACTCAGTTGCCACTCTGGTCTGCTGAGCAGTCAGGGGAGGTAGGGTTTCTTACCCAGGCTTCAGTCTCTTCCATTTGCATCATGTGACTATAGGGTGGCCATCCGTCCGGATTTAGGCCGGACAGTCCGGTTTTTGGACTGCTTGTCCTCCGTCCGGCGCAAGGCAAGGGAGGACAGCCAGATGTCCTCCTTTTTGGGCTGTGTGGAGGGAGAGAGCCCAGAGAAGAGGGAGCGGTGGGCACAGTGGGAAAGGGGGGACATCCCCCCCCTCTCCTCACCTTTGGGCTCCCCCTTCCTTGCTCTACCCTCTAGAACTAAAGTTTTGGGGTGACTGGCAGCGGGCGGGACTTACCTCTGCCTTGCTCCAAGCGCTGCGTAGTGACATCCGGTTCATGAGTTATTTGAGCCTGTTCTTTCCTGTGAGTGTAATGATCTGACTCATCCACTGAGCTGAATCAGTTCAGTGGATGAGACAGGAACTGCAGCTGCAGTTCCTGTCTCATCCACTGAACTGATTCGGTTCAGTGGATGAGTCAGTCACAGGAAAGAACAGGCTCAAATGACTCATGAACCGGACATCGCTACTGCTTCTCCGTGGAAGGAGGCAGGTAAGTCTCACCCGCTGCCAGCCACCCCAAAACTTTAGTTCTAGATGGGAGAGCGAGGAAGGGGGAGCCCAAAGAAGAGGAAAGGGGGGAGGGCTGGAGGAAGATTTCCTCCCTTTCACACTGCTGTACCTACCGCTCTCCCTTCACTGAGCTCGCCCCTCCTGCCGGGGGACACCTGTCTAACTATTCTGGGGACACCTATAGACCTGGCTACATATACTTGGGATACCCATAGCCCTGGCTAAATATACTGGGGACACCTATAGACCTAGCTATATATACTGGGGACACCTATAGACCTAGTTATATATACTGGGGACACCTATACACCTGGCTATCTGTACTGGAGACACCTATACACTTGGCTAACTATTCTGGGGGAACCTAAAGACCTGGCTACATATACTGGGGACACCTATAGACCAGTACTATACTATTCTGGGGACACCTAAAAACCTGGCCATCTGTACCGGAGACATCTATAGACCTGGCTACCTATTCTGGGGACATTATACACCTGGCTACCTATTCTGGGGACAACTATGCTCATGACTACTTATACTGGGGACACCTATAGACCTGGCTACCTATGCTGGGGGTACCTATTTTGGGGTAACTGCTGTCATATTATCTGTACTTATAGGGAACCGCTGCCATATTATGTATGTTAGGGGCACGGCTGCTGCTAGATTTTGCGTATTTTGGGGAACTGCTGCCAGATTGTGTATGTTTGGGGGACCACTGCTGCCAGATTACATGTATTTTGGGTGATCTGCTGCCAGGTTTCGCGTATTTTGGGGAACTGGTTCCAGATTATGTGTATGTTGGGGGGGGAACTGCTGCTGCCACATTGTCTATTTTGGGGGAACGACTGCCATATTATTTGTATTTTGCAGGAACTACCAGATTACACGTATTTTTTGGTGAAATGCTGTCAGATTACATCTATTTTTGGGGGCTACACTACGGCAGAGCTCAAACTTCCCCGGCAGACAATTTACACCACTGCTAAGGTCATGTATATTTGGCCCCACCCATGACCACGTTATGCTTGACCACACCCACTTTTGGCACGCTCAGTACGATGTCCTCCTTTTCAGGGTGTGATGTCCTTTTTGGGGTTCTGCAAGTGGCCACCCTATGTGACTATCGGGAAGCATGGTTGTCACATGACATGGTGAGAGACGCAAGGGGAAGAGACAGAAGCCTGGGTAAGAAACCCTCCCGCTCAGAAGTCTAGCGTCCCCAGTCCCCACCCCCAGTGGAGCATCCCCACATCCCTTAGACCCCTACACCCAGTGGATTTTGGCCCTAGAACGGTCCGTTTCTTCACCAGTGTGAAGGAACGTTCCGTTCCCTCATTGCTCCCAATGCAGGGCTTCAGCTTCCGGTCCACTGGGCTCAGAGGTTCGAAGAAAATTTGGTACTGCAGCAAAGTTGTATGCCGTTCAGCGGAACGTACACAACGGATACATGTGAACGGTTCCATAGGTTAATATTGGATCCATTTGCATCCGTTCAGCTTTTTAAACGCAGATGTAAACCAGGCCTAAGGTTACAGTTACTAACAAAGAAAATTGGTGATGATTAATGGGTGATTACATTTTGAGGGTAAGATGGGGAAGGCAAATTAAGGTGACCATACACTCGTCAGATTGGCAGCAGATAGATAAGAAATGCATCTGATGGTCTATCTGATGCGTTTTTAGAACATTTTTTACCAGGATAGAATTCCAACAGATTTCAGTTTGAAATCTATTGAAATTCGATCTGATGGCATTTTTTTGCCATCAGATTTCCATTAAGGCCAATGCAAACTGATAAGCAATCTCTTCAGAGCGACCTAAATTTTCCACCCTGCAAGTTCGATGGAAATCGATCGAAATCGGCCATCGATCGGTCGATTGGCCAACCGATTTGCAATCGATCAATCGATCGATCGGCCAGAAAATCGGCTGAGTGTATGGGCTGCTTTAGAGTGTAACAGAGTGGTAAAAAGGAGAGAGGCAATGTGGAGAGAAGGGAGAAAAGCCGAAAGAGGGAAGATATTTGGCTCACCAGGATTGCACTTTTATTTAGTTTTCCTGTGACAAGTAGAGATGGGAAGTTCGGATCTTTTCAATGATCCGGATGATTCGAATCATTGAAAAGATCCGGATCTTTGATCCGAATTTCGGATCATTTTACAAGGGAAGCATTCGGGGGTGAAATGACTAGCAGGACAGGAGAAGGGGAGGGGGGTGGACACACAGAGAAGGGGAGAAGATGGACAGAGGGCAGGGAGTGGACAGAGAAGGGAGGAGGGACGAGCAGAGAGCAGAAATGTTTGCACACAATACCCACATGCTGCAATCATATGCTTTACATGTATTTCACCTATATGTCCATCTGTGTACTTTAAATGTAAAGTAGCACAGTGAAAGAAAGCATTCCCAGAAGATAAGTGCAGCTGTTTAGGAGGATCATATTGCCCTGCAATCACTGTGCCTGCAAAGTTACTGAGCTGTGCTGAGCCAAAAGCTTCCAATGTGTTCACTGCACAACTACGGAACAGCCTAGAATGAGCAGCACATTATAGTCAGTATATGTGCTCTACACATATCTGGCAGTGGCACCGATGTCCCCTCTCTCTCTCTCTCTCTCTCTCATCTACCTGTCCCTGCAAGGCTGCCTCCCCTCCAACAGAGCGATCCATCTCTGCTCTGCTTCCAGGACCCCGCTGAGAGGGGGAGTGTCGCTCCTGGTCCTGCCCCTTTTGCGATCCGAATCACTCATTTTGATGATTCGGATGATTCGACTCACAAAAGAGATTCAGATCAAAGATCCAAATCGTTCATGATCCGGACAACACTAGTGACAAGAAGACACAGACACCCAGCACTAGGGGGAAAACAAAAGGTGAACGAGGGAGAGAGACTGAGATGGAGCAAAGGAGCTTATCTGTATTGCAGTCCCACATCACACAGAGGCTTACTTGCTGATAATAGGTCTCTCACAATGTACAAGCAGCCCTCCTGGAGTCTAGGGACTGTCAACAACTTTTCAACCTGTGTTATCTAGCTGTGCACATGCAGTCTGTACAATGGTGAAAAGAGCAGAGTTTTTTTCTATGGCTCCTGCAGAAGGCAAACCTCTGTTCTGCATCATGCTGTGTACATTCACCAGCTTGCCTGCCCTCTAATTGCACTCTTTATTTCCCCCAGTCTTGCGGTTCAAATTACCCAACCCCCCCCCCCCCCCCCCCCAAAAAAAAAACCCTCAACCAGTCCGTTAGATCTGATGAACAGAGCAGAATCCGAGCTCTTTACCAGCTGGGCAGCCTCTCACTCACCTGGGTGCTGGTCCTGTTTTGCAGCAGGGTCTCCAGGTACAGATCTGACAGTTGAGACCTCATACTAGGGGACTGATTCATTACGCAGCGTTCTAAATTCACCGTCATGTTGTCAGGTCCGCCTGCCAGCCTCTCTTATCTCAGATCACCAGAGCACTCGCTCTCTTCCTCCTGCAATGTCGCCTATTTATCTGAAGAAGACAAGCTGACTCAGGGAAAAGGGGCAGTACTGATAACACTGCTAGACCAGCACATCCTTCCCACAGGGGCGTACCGATTCCTAATGATGTCTTTCCACTCGGAGGAGCGTTCCAGTTTTCTACGTAGTGTTTGCTGGGCTGCGTGTACTTCCTCTCCAGGCACACATATAACAGGGACCCCTTTTTGCTGCTATAACACAATTTTAATAATACACTACATGAAAAACATTGTTCACCCTGCATTTTTTTTGAAGTGTTTTCAACTGATCACATGACTCCTTGGTAAAGATCATGTGATAGCAGAATCCTTGGTACATAACCCTCCGTCTGATCACGTGGCGTACGTTAAATAAGGGCGTTGGGAAAAAAGGGCGCCTGGTGTAAACCTTATCAGGAAATAACGTTTAACAAAAATTAAAACCTATTTTGACGATTAATTATAACGTTTATTCAAATTAAATCACTAATTTATGTTTATCGGTTCTCATTTGGTGGAAACGCTATTTATCGATTGTTGTACTGTTAAAAAGCTATTTTAAAATTAAAGTATGTTAAAAAAGGCGACGGGAAAAAAGGGCGCGTGGATAAAACTTTATAATAAAATTTATTGCTGAAAAAATTAAATGTTAAAATCTTATTTACTTAGATTTAATCATAACTTTAAAAGTATAAAAGTTAGAAAATTAAATTACTATTTACTGTTCTTATGCACCGTTTAATACTTACATTAACGTTTACATGATCTTATTAATAAATCATATTTTCACGATTAGTCAAAAGTCAAATAAACGCTGTTTAATGCTTTTTGAGGAAACATACATTAACGTTTAACAGATACAAACTAAAATAAGCTTTTAGATGATGTTATGAATAAATCACTTTATAAGAATTCCGGATAACTCAAATAAACGTAGTTTGATATTTAACTTTTGATGTAAATCTAAGATAAAGATTTACAAAATAGATATCTTACAATGTTTATCACTTTTAAACTCAATTTAATATTACAGATCGAACAAGTGTATTAATATGCATTGTAAATGGACTGATAAAAAATATAATTTTTTTTTGTACTGCTGTAAACTTTTAAATTAAGGATACTTATCTTAACGTAATCACTTCTGAGTATATTGTCAGTACGCGCTATTTAAGAATTTAAGAATTGTCCTTATTTAAGAATTTAAATCATTAATACCGAATTCCAACATTTGAAATGTACTCCTTAGGGTGGCTAATAATTATTCATTCTTTTTAATCCAATCTTACCAAATCTATGTAGTGAAAGGTGAAATTCACTGAATTAACTGAATAGATACTTCATGCAGTTACCTTTATATTACATTGAAATAGCAAGATTGTATGAAAAAGATTGGATCATTAGTGGCCAGCTTTAATTGTACTATTTCATACCTTGCACGGTTTATATATTCTCCAATGACTGCTGCTGTGCCTTTTCACAAGTGGATTCCTTCTTCGGGTTCTTCTTCTTGACGCCTCATTGCAGTTGACTTGCGCTTAAAAGGGGGTAGGGGGGGTAATGTGAAAATGATTTGAATTTACCCTGTGCTTCTCTTGGTACCACGCAGAGGACTCAGGCCACGCCTCCAGTTCACTCCCTTAATTTCAGACTTTCAAGTCTGTGAAGCACTTCGCCTGTGTATCCGGGTCCTCACTCCCGCTGATGTCACCAGGAGCGTACTGCGCATACACAGACCAAGCTGGACTTGTGCCGTACGCTCCTGTTGACATTAGCAGGAGGGAGGACACGGCAATGCTATCGCATTGGTTTTACCACTTTAAAGTCTGAAATTCCATAAGTGCACACGAGGTGTGGCCCGAGCATCCGTGAGTGGCTCCGCGGGCACAGGACGTCTGAGGGGGCACCATGGCAACACCCGGGTAAGTTCAACACATTTTCCCCTGACCCCCTGCAGTGTCCCTTTAACGTACGCATAGTATGTTACCTTCATGTCTTCTTTTTCAGCCAACGGACGAAGAATTTGCTCATCGTGTATAACACTTGTGAATGTCATGAGGTGCTAATGGTGTGGCCTACTTTTCTGTCTTCATAATGCTACTTGCTTATTTATTACTTATGAGTTGATATTAACAGTGGTCTGTGTTCTGTAAGGAAAACAGTAATAAAGATTGCAAAACATGCCACTGACTACATTAGCTGATGACCCTTTTCATCAGAGTAAGGTATTCATTTTCTATAATGGAGCATCAGTGGGCTCTTGAATGCTGTTACAATTAGTGTGGAATTCTTAGATTACACAAGGTACTTGGTGTACAAGCGCACTTAAATATAAATGCATGTACATAGTATACTTATTAAATTTTTAGGTATTTGTGTTGGTCTTGTACCACCAGCCCTTGCCATAAGTTTGTTGAACAGTACCTGGCTATCCTTCTCCATGCTCTATTTTTTTGGGGAAGTAGTTTGCAAGCATTGTCATGGTGTTTTGTGGCCTACCTGTGCTTATGCAACCACGGCCATGTGTGCACTTATTTGCGTACTCAACTGCATTAGCATACTGCAGTACCACATTATGCTAATGAACAGGTTATAGAGAAGAAGGAAACACGTGTACCTGTTATTTAAGTAAAATTTTAAAATATTAGTTACTGTAGAGTCCGAGCCGCTACAAAATTATTTCAGTGTACAAAAGTGATGCTTGGGCTGGTACTAGTTCAAGATATTTTTTATGTAGGCCAATGGGTATCTATAATCTTAAAGGGAAACCGAAGTAAGAGGTATACTTGGCCTGCCATAATAACTTCCTTTTCATCAATAAAATTTTCTTGGCTGGCCTTATGATTCTCTGTCTGTAATACTAAGAGCCATAGCCCCTGAACAAGCATTCAGCAGATCAGGTGTTTTTGACATTACTGTCAGATCTGACAAGACGAGCTGTATGCTTTTTTCCGGTGTTCTTCATAAAATATTGCAGAGATATAGAGCAGTAGGGCTGGCAGGCAACAGATATTTATTATAATGAAAAAAATATGGCAGCCTCCATATAGTAGTTTTTACTACAGTTACCCTTTAACATATAGTGTTAAAGGAGTACACACAGTTACCTTTTAACATCTAGTGTTAAAGGTGAACACGTCTAAATTTGAAGATGAATTTTTTTAACAATAGTTATTTCTCAACGATTACTTATGTTTTCTCTAACTCCTATAAGAAATTGTCCACACATTTTGCATTTCAAATAAAACTTTAATAGAACTGTAATATAAAAATTTTTTCTCTTTAAATATACATCATACATAAACATTGAAACAGATGTAATAAAACATGTTTTTACTTATTACATACTTCCAACAATCGCATTTGCAAGGAGTGATCAAAACTTACAAAAAATTACAAAAATTTAGCTTTCTCCATTCCCTTGTTGCCGAAGATATACATGTATATCTTAGTTTGCTGTCCGCAAGCATGTTGTTCTGCATGCAAGTTGTAGAGCTGCATTACTAATTAAAGTGAACCTTGAAGAATACCACAACATACATTTGACATTATGAGAAAAAGATGTGTATGTACAGTGCCTAGCACACATATAACTTTGCTGTTCTCCTGTTATTTCTTTCCCTCCCTGCTTGAAAGAGTTCAATATCAGGTATGTAGGTTGCTGACTCGGTCTTGACTCAGACAGGACGTGAGTACAGTGTGATCCTCATTCATAATTAATTTCAACTATAAAACACTTTAATAGAATACAATGGCTCCAGAGAGCAAGACCGATGAGAAAATAGGCGAATTTCTTATCAGTGAGGGTCACACTGTAGTCACTTCCTGTCTGAGTCCGGACTGAGTCAGCCACTTACATACCTGATATTGTACTGTTTCAGGCAGGCAGGGAGGGAAAGAAATAAGAGGAACACAGTGTAGTTCTATGGTAGACGCAGTTGTATGTGTGCTAGGCACTGTGCATACAGATGTTTATTTCATTATGTTACATTTCTGTTGAGGTATCCTTGAAGGCCGAAAAGAAAAGAGTGAAACTCAGCTGGGGCTTGCAAAGAGACACTGAAGTGAGACAAAATCTCGCTTCAGCTCTTATATATAGCAGGGGCACGTGTGCCCCAGCTAAAACCCCGCTATCCCGCGGCTAAACGGGGGTACCCGACCCCCCAACCCATCCCATGCCAAATCTACGAACAACTTGGTCGTAGATTTTGTTCTTTCCTGGAGGCAGGGGCTAACGGCTGCAACCCTGGCTCCATGCGCATATATCAGACGTGCATCGCCGCCTCTCCCCAGGCTCTTTCAGTCAATGAAGACTGAGAGGGGCGTGGTAGAGGCAGAGGTACGCCTCTGACTGACGCGCATGGGGCAGGTCTGCAGCGGTTAGCCCTGCCCATACCAGGAAGCGCTCACCCGCATAACGGATGGAATTTTGGGGGGTAAGGGACCAACATTAAGAGGCGGGATAGCGGCGTTGTAGCAGGGGCACGCATGCCCCTGCTGTATATGAGGTCTGAAGCGAGATGTAATCTCGCTTCATACTCTCTTTAAGAGCACCGAGCATCTGAAGGGTGCTCTTGAAGTCACTACATGTCCCCCATTGTACTGCGGCGGACACTTCTTGTTCTTTTATGAGAGATTTTGGCAACAAGTTTGTGCAGGCAGCGCTTTGTGAATGTAACATTATGGTTTTTGATTAATAATTCCTTTACAGCATCATTATCTTTAACAATAACTAAAAGAACACTATGTGCAAACAAACAGATAAACAACAACAATGTAAAATTTGGTGTACATTACTTTTCGCCTATGCTGATGTCACTTTCATTCATAAATGAATTTTTTGGACAAAGTCCATTTTTGGTTACTTGACTATGTGTTAAGCTTAAGCTATTTACCACATACTATTTCAACTAGATGCTGGGTGTGTTTCCTATTCTGGACAGACTCCTTTTCTGTCCAAAATTTTGGTCAATAGTGTATAAAAACTTTGTTTTGTCTGATAGCGACAATTGACTGTAAGTGACAGTAACATAAGATAAAAGAAATTGTATGGCACCGCAGCTCGGCCGGTGCATTTTCCTCAATTGTGATCTTTTCTCAGGCCTTGCTCTTAAAGATAACCGGAGGTGGGTTTGAAATATATTATCTGCATACATAGGCTGGATCTGCCTATACAGCCCAGCCTCTATTGCTATCCCAAACCCCCCTAAGGTCCCCCTTTACTCTGCAATCCCTCATAAATCACAGCCACGCTGATGACAAACAGCTTGTCAGAGGTGGCTGTGTTTCTATGAATAGTGTCAGCATGCTGCTTTCCCCCCACTCCTGCATAACTCCAGTCCCGCCCTGCATCCCTTCCCTCCTTGATGATTGGAGGGAATGGACGGGGGCAGGGAACGAGACCGGAGGGAAGGGCGGTGGAGCAGCTGAGACTGACACTACTGATGTAAACACAGCCTCACACCACGGCTGTGATTTATGAGGGATTGCATAGTGCAAGGGGACTGGAGTGGGGTTTTGAGTAGTAACATAGGTTGGGCTGTATAGGCAGATCCAGCCTCTTTATGCAGATAACATTCTTTAAACCCTGCTCTTAAAGTTCCTCCTTAACTTATTGGATGTATATGACTTATTTGAGTAGGCCATGTAAGTATTGGCAGGGCCGGCCCGCCCATGAGGCGGGGTGAAACGTTTGCCTCAGGCGGCGCTTCTGAGGGGGCGGCACCCGCCCGTCCGTGGGTGTGGAGTGCCGCCCGAGCTGGAGGTAAGAGCGGGCAGGAAGGGGGTATTGGGGCTAGCGGCGGGGAGGGGGGTCGGACCCCCCCCATCCCTCGCCTGGGTCCCCCATCCTCCGCTCCCCTCCAGCTTGTTATGCGCGCTGGCTGGCTGGCTGGCTGCGGCTGTAAGAGGCAACGGGCGGGGATCACTCACCTCTTCCTCGTTCCAACGTGCGCTCCACTGACGTCACTTCCTGCGGCATAGCAGGAAGTGACGTCAGTGGAGCGCAGGCTGAACGAGGAAGAGATGAGTGATCCCCGCCCGTTGCCTCTTACAGCTGCAGCCAGCCAGCCAGCGCGCATAACAAGCTGGAGGGGAGCGGAGGACGGGGGACCCAGGCGAGGGAGGGGGGGGTCCGACCCCCCTCCCCGCCGCTAGCCCCAATACCCCCTTCCTGCCCGCTATCCCCTCCAGCTCGGGCGGCCCCCCCACACCCACGTGGGGCGCAGCGGCGATTTCTTTAAAGTTTGCCTCAGGCGGCAAATGGTCTAGGGCCGGGCCTGAGTATTGTTGTATTGTAGGCAATGACTGAAGTCAGTGAAAATGACAGAGCCGTTATAAGTATCCAAAGAATGGATACGTTAACTTTTACTTTTACAAATTAAATCTTTGAACAGTTGTGAAGATCAACTTGCATTACAACAACATAAATAACTGTTATTCACACTATGCTGAGATTGAGTAATCCAAAATGATTACTCACTTTGAAATAACTTCAAACAACTGTAAGAAATATCATCTTAGGAGTAAAAAAAATTTTCAATCAATGTGCATAGTTTGAATATGTTACCTTATTTAGCTATCTATTTTGAACATTGTACCCCAAAAATGTTTTTCAAGTAAACAGTAACGTGACATGTAATCATGTTAAACCTTACACTTATGGATACACAGTGATGGGGTGGAGTGAAAAAGATTAGAAGCTTCCCGATGCTTGTAATGGTTCATACACAAAGACACTTGGTTCCCGCAGCTAATCACCGATGCTCGGGCTAAGCGTCGGCTTCAAGGGAAACAAAGAGGAAAGTGAAATTATTTTATACATACATGGGTCTTAACGCAGCTCCACAAACAGTAATCGCTCCCACAACGCGGTCCTACGCTTCCTCCTTTTGCCTGGTGTGTGTCACATCCTTAAAGGGGAGGGTACACATTAAGCCAGTGAAGTGCGCTCTGTGCGCATGTACAGCAGCCGCTGGAGAGGTAAGCATGGAGCAGACTTCCGACTGGACAATCACCAGGGAAGGACGTGACCCACAATACAAAACGGAGTACATTGAGGATCCCGTCGTGGGAGATATTAGTCTTTATGTAGCTGCTGGAAGACCAAGGTATGTACAAATAACTTTACCGCTTTCCTCTCTAGTTCCATTTAATTTATGAAGATTAAGACTTTAAAGTATAAAATCCATGGTCCCTTCTTCCATCTCCTGAATCATGCTGATGTCAGTAGTAGCGTACTACGGACACACAGAACACTGTGTGCCTGCGTAGTACGCTACAGCTAACACGAGCGTGAGGAATGGCACGCCAATGCTTGTATAGATTTTATTAAACTACAAGGTCTCACATGCCTTTTTAGCAAACTGTAGGCCAAGCCAAGAGCATGGTTCATTACCTGGACGGTCATTGGATGCCCGCGAGTGACCATTACAAGCACAGGTAACCTTAAAAAAAAAAAAATGTGTGAATCCTCATATTTTCCATAGTAAAATAATGAAATCCTTGATTTACATTGTGTTTACAGATCGCAAAAGAGCAGGGTTTTTTGGGGGGGTTTCTGAAAAAGAACTTCTTATTTTGTTATGGGCATATGTTAATTTTTTGGGCAATGGGAAAAAAAATGGTATTACTGTTGAAGTACTATTCCGTAGCTCTAATCCTCGAAATCGGAACTCTCTGCCTGTCTGTAATTGTTTTTGTGTTTTCTACGCTTGTTTTTTTGTTTCATTTCCTTCAGCATTCCCTTTTGGTTATCCAACATTTGTTTCTGTCCCTCAGCTATGGTAGCCAGTAACTGTAGAGTTGTTTGTTGTACCTCTAGTAATTTGCATGTCATATCAAACTCCCTGTTGTGAGCAGGCACTATTTGCATACTACCACTGCAAGGTGTAGTACTTAGTTGTGCATGTTTGTAATATGGTTGAACGGCTTGACAATTAGATTTGGCTTTACTTTTTCTACCTGATGGTACCTGTGACTTTTGTTTTCCTGCTCTGCCAATAACTATGTCTTCACTAATACTACTATTTTGTGAATCAGAGTGTAAATTACCACAACCACTATCACTTCCAGCATGTACTGCATCATGAACTTCAAAATCTACCGATGGTCTGCAACTTGGACGACTGACATTCGTAAGCACGTTATCAGTGGATTTTTCTTTACCTACACTTCGTTGACTTGATTGCTGCCTATTGTTTACATTGTGTGCACAATCATTATCATTAGTAACCAAACTATCACTGATGTTGTTAACATTTGTGGTAGTAGATTTTTTTTTCGATAATTTAACTGTATTTTGTACTGCAGTTCCGTCTGTTTGCCTTGTATGTTGCGTATCAGAGACTTTTGTCACGTTAAGTAACTCACAATGTTCCTGGTTTTTACCGTGTCCACGCTTTTCTGATCTTCTGCCATTTTCTGCCATTTTGTTTCCAACACTGCTTTTATCTGCTGTTGCATTGCAAGAATTAGCTTTCTGTGGAATGATAGTGTGATTATTTACCTTCTTTACAGGTAAGTTCATTGTTTCTTGGTCTCTTTCTGAAGGTTCTTCAGGTTGGTCATGCTGATTTGCAGTGTTTGACGAAGCGTAGCTTGCGTAGTCTGGTGGATTGGAGGTTTTCCTTTTTCTGTAAGGTCTTGTAACTGGTTGAGAAGGAGAACATTGAGTTCATGTGGTTTGATATGCATACAACCTTCACATACAACAATTAAAACTACAAAAAAGTGTACTTCAAAGTAATTAAAGTTTCAAAAACCATTAATATATTAAGATGCATCGTAGTGACTGTTAGTAGTTGAAAAACAAAACCACAATGCTGAAATAGTCCTGCAAACACTGTTCTCTTAATATACATACCCATCTCATCAATTAGATCGCTGTTTTCAAAAATGTTTTAACTTTTCATACCTCACAACCTCCATTGGTCTTTATAAAAGCAATATAATAACAGGGCTAATACAACAATGGTAAAATACTGTTAGATTACGCCCCTTTTCACAAGGTCCATAAAATTTGCTTTTTTAGCTTATGGGCTTATAAAAAAAGAGTATAACATATGCCGGATGAATTTTGAAGGTGAGCTGTTGTGAAGGTGACCTTGATGCCTATTTTGAACAATGGTTGTAAAGCGGAGTGAGGAAAGTAAAACTTATTTAAGAAGTGATAAAGAGTCTGGCATATATATATATATATATATATATATATATATACATGTAAGCAATGCTACTTCACTTGCACTGCTTGTGATCATCTACCTTTAAAAACATTACTACTAACCCTTGAATGAATAAGCAGGATTTTTTTATACATTACAACAGTAATGTACACTTAAAGACACCAAATGGATAACACGGTCATACATGAAAAAATTAAGGACCGCGTAAGACACATTCGGGGCGTCAAAGTGGCAGCCTTACGGACCGCCAAAGGCGCAAACGTGGCGGTTAACGAAGGCGTGCCCGGGGAGCCATCGCGTCACTGACGACGTGCGTTGCCCACTGCAACTGGTTCCGTCCACAAGCAGCTACAGCTTGCTGGCCTTTTCCAAGCGCTGGCGAGCTGCTAACTCAACCATCGACGCATACCAAGCATATGATTTGTTTTTCAATATATACTAAGCGTATCATACAGGCTGCCTCCTGCCCTGGTGGTCACAATGTTTAAGGTACCACCAGGGCAGGCTGCAGCCACCCTAGTCTGCAACAAGCACACTGATCCTCCACCACCCCTGGCCCCTGATCGTCACAGCAACACTCCGATCTTCCCCCGGCCAACCGCCAAACCACCTACTTCAAAACAAAACATCCACCTAATCACCCATCAATCACTCCATGTCACTTTCTTTCAAACTTTTTATTTGTTTATGGACCTAACTGCCACCCGGGCCCCCCCAGCACCGTTCATTCTCCCAGACCACACCATCCACCACCCCTGTAAACTGTACACTGTCCCCCCTTGTAATAAGCCAACGAACATCACCTTTCAATCACCGATCAATCAGTCATCAATCGTTAGCTGTCACTTCCAACCATCACATCAGAACATAACATGGCGCTAGTGCGCATATGATTACCCTTCCACGACATTATTACTCTCTAAAAACTGTCATCCTATATGCTCCCTAGTGCATTGTTTACATCTGTTCTTTCCTCTAAACACCCACTAATTAACCATCAATCAATTAACCTTCAATCACCCATCAATCGTTCACTATCACCCCCCCTAATACTTTGCAGAAGGGACATCTAGTGAACCTAAGGATGCATATTATTTACATTTATTGAACGTTAAAATAAATTTATTACAATTTGTCCTTACCGAACCGTCGAGCAACTTTGGGCATAGACCGCACTGTATTTCTAACTAATTCTTGCCAGCGGTTATACTCTGCATCCTGTATGTCTCGGTCTTCCATCATCTTTACAACGAGACGTCTACACTGTTGAAACCGCTTTCTGCATCTCTCTCCTGTACGCCTAACCTTTTTAATTTCGGAAACCTTGGTAAACAAAAATGTAGCAAGAAAATGAAAAGTTTAAATTAAGCAGTGCAACCCTTAATACATATACAGGCCATTGTGACGCAAAGTGCATACATAAACTTATTGGTAGTTAATACAGGCACATTATGATGTCAATGCAGAACTCTGCCTTTTTCATAGAGTTCTTCTAAATTTATCTTTTGACAGGTGCATCCAAAAATGCTACATATGCTTACATGTACAATTTTGAAGACAGCAGTATTAATTTTTAAGGCATAGTACCTGTGCCTGTCTTCTCTAGAGAATAAAGCGTCTGTGGAGTATGAGGTGTTATTGTGAAGTCAACTTATGCCGGAATCAAAGAGTTGATAGTGCCTAAGCATCCCTATCAGTGTGCACCGAACATTTAAACATATACTGGAATATAAATTGAAGGCATGGCTAGCAGAAAAGTGTTGTGGTTGACTAAATTCTCAACCACAAAAAAATGTTGTTATCTAAAATTTTCAACTCCTGGTGTTCTGTTACAAAAGTAATTCAAATATTAACAGTCATTTGAATGAAAACAGCAGAGAGATGTGGTTAAAATTTCCCTTCTTGATTAAACATTAAAGGATACCGGAGACTGATGAAAATTAAAGTATTATACATACGTTGGGCTTCCTACAGCACCCTTCAGGCTAATCAGTCCAGCGCTGTCCTCAACCATCCGGATCTACCGCTATGAGTACTGGAAATTCAGCCAGTCATCGCTGTCCGTCCACATGTCGCTCACACAGCCAGGAACATTTTTCACCTGCACAATAGTGCTGCACAGGTGTACTATGCTCCTGAGGACAGAGTGTGTATGCACAGTACATCCGACTGGCTCAAGTACCATCACTACATAGCAGAACATCACGTTGGATGGAGAAGGACAACGATGGACTGATTGGCCTGAAGATGGCTGCAGGAAGCACCAGGTATGTATAAAAAAATATTTTCTTCTTTCTCAGGTTTTCTTTGTTACACAGTAGTACTATACTCTACATATGCATTACTATCCGAGCTGCAGGGAATCCAAATACATTTAACACAGAGGTGTTGTTTTTTTACAATCTCCTCATTCCACAGCACACTACCTGCACATCATTCTTACATGAACCCACATTTTACTTGCCTAGGGCCTTATATTTGTCCTTTCTTCTGGATTGTACCGTTCACAAGTACTCAATCTTAAGAAGGACTATTTTTATTTTACAGTGAAACAATTTAGTACTCTACACTTCCTTCTCACTTCTGCTGTCTGTTAAAATGCATAAGATTTGTAATGTTAGACAAGAATGTAATGTCACTTAATTGTAATAAAAAATATTGTAATGTGCAAATTAAAGGAGTTTGCGTCGAGGAGTCTTAGTCGGAGGCTGAGTTGGAGGAATCTTAAACTGAGGATTTTCAGTTGGTGTTTTTTTGGACAAACTACACATGATGAGGGATAACACCGAGTTACTAAGGATGGCGTGCCAAACCTCATTAGGATCCTGAGGCTTCACGCTACCTAGGTGAGTAGCCACGCAGGTGATATTTTCGGAATTTCAAATGTTTTATAATTAATTATATTTACTTAATTCCTACACTATTATTGCTGTTACAAATATGCAGTATTTATGTATGTCAACTTGCAACTGTCTTCCAACTAGGCCTGAAAGATAAATCGAATTTAAATCGAAATCGCGATCAACAAGTTCACAATTTCGGATTCGTGTAAGTGGTCAATATCGTGACATTTCCACAAGGGGGAAGTTTGGAGACACTGCTTGAAACGTCAAAATCACCGTGTATGTGACCCGCAGTGTCAGTCAGATCTTCCACAGGAGTCCAACGCTGTCCATCCTCTCTTGCCGTCTGCTGGTTCTTGTGCACGGCATACTTCCTGGTTCCTGTATGTCATGTGACATACAATAAGTAGGCCATGCATTAGAGCCTGCAGGACACGAAGTTGATAGACTGGCATCGCTAGGCTCATGCTGGAAGGTAGGTATAGAACTACCGCAGCTTAGTGGACAGAGCGTGCACAGGGAGACAAAAAGGGAACAAAAAGAGACACAAAAGGGACAAAAGAAAGGCCCAGAGGGGGCACAGAGAGACAAAAGGGGCACAAAGAGAGACACAAAGGTAGCAAGACAGAGAGAGGCCAAGATGGTGCAGAGAGAGACACAGAGGGGACAAAAAAAAAAACAGGGGACACTGAAAAAGACGGGGCACAATAGGGGGAGAGACAGAGAGAGAGAGAGAGAGAGAGAGAGAGAGAGAGAGAGAGAGAAAGGGGGCACAAAGACACAGAGTGCAGAAAGAGAGACGGGACAGAAAGACACAGAGGGGGAACAAAGCTTAATTTGAAGCAAATCGTGAATCGAATCGAAATCGTGATTTGCAACAGAAATCGCTCAATTCAATTTTTTCATACAATCGTTCAGGCCTACTTCCAACTATACAGAATATTATAATCAGCTGCTTTCAAATGACCTTTACTGCGTATTCACTATCTTGTCTCAGGGGCTAAATGAAATGGAAATTTCTCATTACAAACAGGTAAGAGGAGATTTCAGTGCACATAACTGAGGTCAAGCAAATTACAACACATGTGAGGGGCATGTAGATAACAACATTATACATTTGAATGACAGATTTGAAAAAAAAGTATGTTACAAAGAGGTAGTACACTATTAAAAAGATACAGTACTTTTGGCGTTAATTCTCAGTATTGAAAAGTAATCAATGAATTGGTAATGATAACTTGATAGAAATTTGTGTTTACCTTTTCTCCTATGTACTTCCACTTCTGATTTTTCATCCGACGAACATCTTCATTCTTATCCCTCTTTAACAGAAACTCATAATCTGCACATACGAAGCGACACAACATCAGATTTTCTGCAATTGTAAATTTTGGCATTCTACTAATCCCACCTTTGGATTGCTGGGAATTATTAATGATCGTTTCATTAAAACTCTCGTCCACGTTATTTGCATTGGCCTCTTCGTTTGTTTGCATATTACCATGCCTGCCCATGTCAGAATCATTCCTATGCAATTCAGAATTGTCTAGTACATTTTCATTCACAACAACCACATCAGAATTCTCTGGTGCACTGTCATTTGCATGATCTGGAAGCACTGCAATTCGTTGTCGGTTATGATTATCACAGTCATTAACTTCTGAAATAAGTGTGTCAGTATCAACATCTTCTTGTGAATCATTATTATCTTCAGCACTGTCATGAACTGAGTACTCATCACCAAGAAAACTGCTATCATCATCTCCCCAACCGTCTGAGGAGCTTCGGTTTCCTTGAAAATCATTGACGCTGGTTGTAGGTTCATAATCTTCATAATTAGATGAACCTTGTTCACTATCCTGATCCTCTACACATTCTTGTCCTTCTGCAACATCCTGAACACTCTTATTGTCATCCTCCTCTTCATCATCACAATCTCTGTGTTTTGAATTATTGTTATGCTCCTGTACATTTTCTGCATCCTTAGATTGATTAAAATAATTTTCCTCATGCACATTCGCTTGGTTTGCATCTTGGTCAGATTCCTTTTCTGTATGTCCAATGTCTAATTCCCTATCAAAACTAACATGCACATCATTCTCAAGGGTCTCCACCGTGTTTTGACAGGCAGGTCTTGTACTGAGATCTAATGCTTCCTCGCCCTCATCGTCAGAATCAATGTTATCATCTAGTGCAAGTCTGAAGTTCACAATTTCACTTGCGGTATCAATAAGTAATGGTTCACGCATAGAAACTCCTTCAAAATTGTCCATCAACTCCATATCTATGGGATTTTCACTACTAAGATTGACGTCATTATTAGAATTTGAGGCCTGCTCGTTCATGGAACCTTCGTGCGTTTCCTCAACTAGGCCCTGGTTTTCTAAGTTTTGGTTTTGTGATGATGAATCTTGATTATTTTCTAAATTCACAATATCTACAGGACTAGCCACAGTTGCTTTCTCCATAGGTACTAAAAAAATTGTAACTGTTTGGGATTGCTCATCTACCACTGGCATCAATGGCTGCTGCGTCACACTACTTGTGTCAGACAATGTCTGACATGCGTCACCTGCATTGACGTTTTCGTCCTCGGGAATCTGCTCAGATACCTCTTTTTTCTTGTTAACACGCTTTCCGTGAGCTGCACCGTGCTCGTCGTCGCAGTTCCCACATCGCCGCTGTCTGGAGATCCTAGTGGGACGTCCGCGTTTGCCCGGCATTGTGTTTCGCTGTCTCGTCACGGCACGCCACCTCTTCTCCACCACAGCGCCAGAGGAAAGGGCGTAACTGGCCGCAAACCATACGTAATCACGTGTGCGCGGGACTTAACTCCCGTCACGTGACTTCATTCCCGCGGTACCCGTACTTCAGAAGCGCAGATGAAGTTTCCCTGACGTCAGGAAATTTAATTTAGATTTTAGCGCGCCCATGACCAAAATGCGGGAGAGTATCTGATTTGTGAAAAAATGACACGTCACCAAATAAAGATTTTGCTAACCAATCACATGCCTATTTTTTTTTTTTTTTTAACATAATTCATTTCTGCCTGTTTGATTGACACAAGTGAACACCAATGGGGAATTGAGAATTTTTTTATACTGTACATAAATGCATCCTTCAGTGTGTGTTAGCACACACTTGTCCGTGCACCAGTGATCAATTTATTAGTGAGAACTCCGTCAGCATAGTTGAAGAAGGATTCCAGCTTATGAATGTGAGTTCAACAATACTAATGTATTGAGTATATGTTTCTAAATTTAAAGGAGATAATGTATTTTTCTGTTTGCGGGTAGAAATATTAATATTATCTGGGCAACCGAAATTTAAATTAAAATTTCACAATAAGTACCAATTACTTTCAAAGATGTTTTAAAAACAGGTGTTTGATAGGTTTTACAGTGGAATATCCTTAGTTTTCAATCGAAAGATGGGTAGTTGAGTCGAGTCTGCTGCAATAACTGTTTATTTACTTGGAAATTTGTTGTTTTTTTTTTTTTTTGGGTGAACAAAGTATAAATCAATCTTTTCATGTATGGTGCAAAACCACATTATTTCATACCAATAATAAAACCTGGTTATTGTTGTTTATTGATTGGTTCTTTTGTGATTCGGTTATTTACTTGGAGTGGAGTGATCCAACTCTATGCAGTAGTATGCAGGAACATTTTTTTAGTAAGGAAGTTCCGCTGCAAATGTTCATTCGGCCCTCAAAAACAAAATTATTACAGTTATATTTTCTAGAAGAATACCATTGAAATAGAGACGTTGTTAATACTTGTACACAGAATCTAAAAAAAATTTTTGCTGAGGTTTTTAACATTTTAGGGATTGGGACGTGCCTTACATTTGGCCAAAAAAATATTAATGTTACATCCTCTTTTTAAAGTGATACTGTAGGCCAGTCGTGTGAAAATGAGTTTTAGTTAACCGGGCCTTATAATGTTCCACCCCAGACATCCCAGGACCGCAAAGCCACTCTACAATGCTCCTGCCCCGCCTCCAGTTGACTTTTGGTATTTAATACTTTAAAGTCTTAAAAACACTACAACAGCATTGACGTATCCTAGCTCCACCTGATAGCACCAGGAGCATAGTGCGCAGACCCAAGACCACAGTGGACTTCAGATTAAAAATACATGTGCCATCAGCGGGACCGACGACATGGCAATTTCATGCGCAATGGTGTTATGACTTTAACCACTCATAACGCGCGTCGGCAAAGTGACAGCAGCAGGACCAGCGACGAAGTTCTGCGTCGCCGGCTGCAGGATAATTAATCAGGAAGCAGCCGCTCGTGTGAGCGTCTGCTTCCTGTCAATTCACGGCGTGAATAGCCTGCAGGCCGCCGATGCCCCCCCCCCCCCCAACATGCCTGCAGGCAGGAGCGATCAGACCCCCCCTGCACATCATCCCCATATGGGGGAAATAAGGGTGGCAATCTGATCGCTCTGTGTGTCCGTTGATCTGTGCTGGGGGCTGCAGAGCCCACACAGAACACCTCAAAACAAACAGCGCCGGTCGTTAATGGGGGGTAAAGGGTGGGTCCTCAAGTGGTTAAAATCATAAATTCAAAAAGTGAAATGGAGGCGGGCCCGGAGCATCGGTGAGTGGATGCGCGTGCACGTAAAGATTAAGTGATTGATGCCTGTACCTTGTTTGTGCGTCTCCACAGATTGACTTGGACTGCATCCAAACCGCCTGCCTGTCCGTGGCCTTCCCTTTTTTCCAGCCGCCTGCTCCTCAGTGTCCACTCGGCACCTAAGTGCGACTGCCTGTTGGCTTGGTAAGTAGTTGAGATGGTGGGAGGAGCTGGGAAGGGCTTTTCTCTCAACTTTACCGAGCTGAAAGACTAACTTAGGCCTGTACCTTGTTTGTGCTTCTCCACAGATTGACTTGGACTGCAGCCAAACCGCCTGCCTGTCCGTGGCCTTCCCTTTTTTCCAGCCGCCTGCTCCTCAGTGTCCACTCGGCACCTAAGTGCGACTGCCTGTTGGCTTGGTAAGTAGTTGAGATGGTGGGAGGAGCTGGGAAGGGCTTTTCTCTCAACTTTACCGAGCTGAAAGACTAACTTAGGCCTGTACCTTGTTTGTGCTTCTCCACAGATTGACTTGGACTGCAGCCAAACCGCCTGCCTGTCCGTGGCCTTCCCTTTTTTCCAGCCGCCTGCTCCTCAGTGTCCACTCGGCACCTAAGTGCGACTGCCTGTTGGCTTGGTAAGTAGTTGAGATGGTGGGAGGAGCTGGGAAGGGCTTTTCTCTCAACTTTACCGAGCTGAAAGACTAACTTAGGCCTGTACCTTGTTTGTGCTTCTCCACAGATTGACTTGGACTGCAGCCAAACCGCCTGCCTGTCCGTGGCCTTCCCTTTTTTCCAGCCGCCTGCTCCTCAGTGTCCACTCGGCACCTAAGTGCGACTGCCTGTTGGCTTGGTAAGTAGTTGAGATGGTGGGAGGAGCTGGAAGGGCTTTTCTCTCAACTTTACCGAGCTGAAAGACTAACTTAGGCCTGTACCTTGTTTGTGCTTCTCCACAGATTGACTTGGACTGCAGCCAAACCGCCTGCCTGTCCGTGGCCTTCCCTTTTTTCCAGCCGCCTGCTCCTCAGTGTCCACTCGGCACCTAAGTGCGACTGCCTGTTGGCTTGGTAAGTAGTTGAGATGGTGGGAGGAGCTGTGAAGGGCTTTTCTCTCAACTTTACCGAGCTGAAAGACTAACTTAGGCCTGTACCTTGTTTGTGCTTCTCCACAGATTGACTTGGACTGCATCCAAACCGCCTGCCTGTCCGTGGCCTTCCCTTTTTTCCAGCCGCCTGCTCCTCAGTGTCCACTCGGCACCTAAGTGCGACTGCCTGTTGGCTTGGTAAGTAGTTGAGATGGTGGGAGGAGCTGTGAAGGGCTTTTCTCTCAACTTTACCGAGCTGAAAGACTAACTTAGGCCTGTACCTTGTTTGTGCTTCTCCACAGATTGACTTGGACTGCAGCCAAACCGCCTGCCTGTCCGTGGCCCTTTCGTGACATTCCGGACCTTGATTGTTGGGAACCCGCCTGCTTGTCCGTGGACCTTCGGGACGTTAGTGAAACAGCCTGTTGGTTAGGTAAGTAAGTAATGTAAGAGAGTGATCATGTGCATTTTGTATGTATAGGTGAGACAAAAATAGAGGATTTATGGCACTGACTTGCTTTTAATTTTTCATAGGTTTATTTCGATTGAGTTGCGTCAGTTGAGGGCAAGCCCGTATCTCTGTCTTCATATCCCCGTCCTTCCTTTGTGGTAAATTAATGTTCAGCTTTGGTTCTGTGTAATTTTTATAAGATATCTAAAGAATAGGTCAATGATGCAGTTTTATTTTTCTTTCATAGGTTAACTCATTGTGTTTGGTCCCCGTTTAGAGTGATTTTAAATTTTTGGACTGTACTCGTCCGTTATCGCTGTAAGTATATGTAAATGTCGGTTGATATTTTGTTACATCAATGAAATTTGATATTGAAAACACTACAACATTATTCACATAACAATAATGTGCATTATTATTATAATGGATGTTAAATTTAGGTTAATTGTGCTTTAGGTCATATGGTTTTGAAGTAATGACCAAGCTCCATTGTGCTATCTAGAATTGTTTACTAAAGAATACTCACACACAATGGGGTTGCCATGACCATGATATTAAGTAATTATATTTTGCTACAATTATAAGTTTTCACATATACTTAATAACACATTTTAAATATTAAATTATAACAAACTTTAACAACAACGATAAATGCAATTGTTTACAAAAATAAAGTTGATAATAAAAAAAAATTTTTTACTTACTACAAATTTACTTACTCATACAGGTTTCTTAATACTTAGATTGATGTTCATCTCTCTCTCTCTCTCTCTCTCTCTCTCTCTCTCTCTCTCTCTCTCTCTCTCTCTCTCTCTCTCTCTCTCTCTCTCTCTCTCTCTCTCTCTCTCTCTCTCTCTCTCTCTCTCTCTCTCTCAAACTCTCTCTCTCTCTCTCTCTCTCTCAAACTCTCTCTCTCTCTCTCTCTCTCTCTCTCTCTCTCTCTCTCAAACGCTCTATCCATTTCTATCTCTCTCTCCACTCCCTCAATGACTCTCTCTCTCTGTCTCTCTATCACACTCTCCCACCCACCTCCATCAACGCTTCTACCCTCCTGCCATATATGTATATCTCTTTTTCTATCGGTCTCTCTGAATGTATGTTTCTCTATCTCTTTATCTCACTCATATTCATTCTCTCTCTCTCTCTCTCTCTCTCTCTCTCTCTCTCTCTCTCTCTCTCTCTCTCTCTCTCTCTCTCTCTCTCTCTCTCTCTCTCTCTCTCTCTCTCTATCTCTCTCTATCTCTATCTCTAATTCTATCTCTATCTCTATCTCTATCTCTCTATCTCTCTATCTCTATCTCTCTATCTCTATCTCTCTCTCAAACTCTATCTCTCTCTCAAACTCTCTATATCACTCTCTCTCTCACACAATGTCTACATCACTTGCCCTACCTACCTGCCTCCCTCGCTTTCCCTCACCACATCAAACTACGTCCATATCCCTTACACTCACTCACTGAACCCCTTCCCTCCCTCTTTCTTTACAACGCTCTATCGCCATCCAGTCCCTCCATCTCTCTCTATTTATCTATCTCTATTTAAATATAATTCAGAAAAGTACATAGATATATATATATATATATATATATATATATTTACATATATATACACACATACAAATATATAAATATATATATATATGTATATATATATGTATATATATATACATATATATATATATATATATATATATATATATATATATATATATATATATATATATATATATATATATATATATATATATATAAATATATATATATACACACTTACAGTTACTTATCGATTAAGGAGAACAATATATATAACTTGTTAAAAATTTAAATTTGGTTATGAAAGCATATTACACGCTTTACAGGTTATTACACAGGAAACTTAACCTTCTCAATTTGTTTTACTACAGCTGTGGATTTCTCCATTACTGTCAGAAGCAGTCCAAGACAGCTCTTCAGTCCGTCTTTGCTAATTTCTTTATTCTACTGCCGCGTTTTTTAAATTTTTGGACACTCAAGGACGCAAAATGGTAAATATTCAGAATTAAATATAGCGGTTCCTTGTTCAGATTTTGCCATGTGAATAGTTTCACACTGAACTTTAAATTTTACTGTGAACAGAGGCGCAAGCAGGATGAAATCCGATACAATGGTTAACACGTAGATTGGAGAAAGTGGTGTGCTTCTCTCCACATGAGCAGACACGAAATATTGTCTTATTTAATCCTGCCGCCGCCTCTGTGCCCATACAAATTGTATGTATCAAGTACCGGTTGAGGGAAATGTCCACCTTACCTTGTTCATAGGTTCAGAAAGATAATTTGTAATGCTCAGTGAGGAGTGGTGTAATCTCATCACTTGCCTATACCATTGGTTGACTGAATGTTAAAACCAGGTTTTTGATTATATTTCATCTCACTTAATTTGTCATTCACTCTAAAAAAAAGTACCCAATATTGCCCTCTGAGTTCATCCATATTATAAAATTAAAGATGAATGATTCACAAAGTGTAGTTCAATATTAAAAAAAAAAATAAAAAAAATAAAAAAATTAAATAAACTTCATTTAAACAAAAACTGAAAACCGAGTAAGATACATAAAAGAACAAAATCATAACCAAAAATATAAATATATAAATCTAATAAAAAAAATAAAAAATTCTAGACTTGTAAAATTTTGATGTTAGTGACATTGTTTTCTCCCACAAATTCATAAAGTGAATGTAAGTTACGGAGAGTACCAAATTGGTCAGTAATATAGACCGTGGGTTCCCAACATGATGGGCCGTGGGATTTGTAATGGTGGGCCGGGTCGTCTACCTCTGCCACCCGCAACCCCCCCCCCCCCCCCCCACCCCGGACGCCACTTCTGTTACCTTAAAAGCGAACGGCTGCTTACTTACTTATTTACTTATATTTCCGATAGCCTTGACAGCATCACATACAGCAGTGCTTCAAGCTCAGCTGCTGGGAGGGAAGGAAGCAGGACAGCTGTTCACCTGATAGCGGGCATCGACGCTACTGAACGATGCTGACCCGCCTCCTTCACTCCTTCCAGCACATCTCAAGAGCAGGAAGCCCTGCTTTACGAGATGCTTCAAAGGCAATGGGGAATATAAAAAAGGAACTCAACCTAGATACAGACTTGCCGATATACTACATTCAGGATCTACAAAAAGTGGTGGTTTTTGTCCAAAAAAGTTACAACGCACCCCCCAATGGACACAGAGAAACATTTGGGCCCAAGAGTGGCCACCGTGCTTCAAAAAGTTTGTGAACCCTGGTAAAGACAACTAATAAAAAACACAAAAACAGAATGTAACTTCATTATGTATGTACCTTGTTAACAGCGCAAAAGACCAACGTTGTCCTACCATTGTCAATAAATAGTTGGATGTTTTCTTTAATTAAGAGTTTTATAATTAACACGGCTTTTTTGATTACACACTGGCATTTTGATGATTCCCTTCATACAACGTTATATAATTTGGTTTATAAAGATTGGTACCACACATGCTCCCACCAACACCTTAAATAAAAATGTGTAATATATTGACATAGCACTGAGCTGGACGTAATAATGGAGAAGGAATGCTTTGTTTGGTACATCACTGTTATATTGGAAAAATAGTAATTGATTTTCTTATGCAATTACAGGCACAATCTTCTGTTGACCCCTTATTGAAATCAAACAAGGGGCACAATATTTTTGAACACGAAGGATACATTTACACTTTCGATAGAAAAAGCAAAGATGGACTGAAGAACTTCTGGCGCTGTCAGAAAAAAAATGCAGACCCGCCATGTCTTGGGAGAATACACACTGATGCTTCGACAGGGGAGGTGCTCAAAATAGTTCAGGAACACCTCCATGGGGAATCCATAGAGGCGGTTGAGGTAACACGAGTTCGCAACGCCATCAAAGAAAAAGCAATATGCTCAAAGGGTGGTCCCTCCACAATTATTAATTTGGCAATCCAGAATGTGGAACCTGCAGTACTAGCTTCACTACCGCCGAGGGAAAGTTTACGTCATATGGTCCAGAATGTCAGAAAAAGAGAAATGGCACATCCAACAAATCCTGTCTCTCTATCTGACCTTGTCATACCTGACGCGTACAGAACTTATTCTGTGTCAGATCTAGAGACCGTGCCATTTCTCCTTTACGATTCTGGACCTGATGATGAACATAGGATTTTGATTTTTGGCAATAGTTCAAACGGTGCTTGGATTAAAAATGTTAAACAGCTATACGGGGACGGAACATTTAAAGTTGCTCCGGTCCTTTTCAAGCAAGTGTTTGAACTATTGGGAAAAAGAAATGACTATGTTCTCCCTCTGCTGTACTGCTTGCTGCCAAACAAGACGCAAGCTGCGTACCTAAAAATGTTTGATGCTATCCACCGGATGTGGCCTGAACTGAACCCTGATCACTATTCCTCTGATTTTGAAGTGGCAGGCATCAATGCATTCAAAGCAGTTTTCCCCTCCTGTCGTGTTCATGGCTGCTTCTTTCATTTGAAGAGGAATGTGAAATCAAAACTGGAGGAAATCGGGCTAAAAAAACTCTACACAAGTAGTGCAGAGTTTTCTATGCAGGCAAAAATGATTGCATCTCTTGCCTTTGTCCCCCCTGTGGATTTGGAGGCGGCATTAGATGCAATCAGGTTTGACCTGAGTCCCGATATTCTACCTTTGCTCAGATGGTTCAGTCGGGTTTACATTGGGGTCAGTGAGAGCGGGCTTCGTAAACCGATCTTTCCTCCCTCCCTGTGGTCGGTTTATGAGCGCACTCTTACTGGCTTGGACCGCACAAACAACTATGTGGAGGCAGCGCACCGTTGCCTGCGGTCACATCTGGGATTCGAACACTCGAGCATATGGCAGTTCATTGATGGCCTGCGAGAATTTCAAAAAGGAAGAGACCTGCTATACCAGCAGTATGTGCGCGGGGACCCAGCACAAGACAAACGAAAGAAATACAAGGATTCGGATAAAAAATTGAAAAAAATTGCAAAGGAATACAATGACAGAACTTTCCAAGAATACCTAAGAGGGGCCGCAGCAAATCTTGCCTTAGATTAATGCAAGATATTTAATTAAATTTTTTTTGGAGTAATACAATTTTTATCCAAATCGCTGTATTTCTGTTAACCGCAAAGGAAGGACGGGGACAAGGATTCTGGCAAAAGAACACTTGAGTTGTTTCACATGCCATGTGCTGATTATTTATGATCGAATTTCGATCTACTTACACTGCTCGGCACATGAGTTCTTGGGATAATGACCCACTGAGCCATTTTACTTCACAATTATACCATCTAACATAACATTATATGAGCAAAGCTTCCAAAGCCATGGATCCACACCTGCCTACAATTGGAAAAAATGTTTTTTGGATAAAGCCAACATCAGGGTGGTGTGTACTATTTAATGATGAAAACCCATGGCACCTACTTCATGCAAGCACAATGAAAATATCTGTTATTAACAAAAGGGTATTATTTAATACCTGCGCCTCTAGCATAATATTCAAAGCTAGACTGCTCAGTTTTGCACGCCATAGATAAACACCTGACCTCCATTGGAAAAAAAAATTAATATAAAGCAAAAATCAGGGTGGTGTCCACTATTATATGATGAAAACACACGGCACAAACTTCTTGCAAGCCAAATGTAAATATATGTTAATACAAACAGGCTACTATGTAATACCACCTCCTCCGGCCTAATGTGTCAAGATACACTGCTAAGTTTTGCACGCCATAGATACACACCGGCCTACATTTGCAAAAAAAAGAAAAATTATTATAAAGCCAACATCAGGGTGGTGTGTACTATTAAATGATGAAAACCCATGGCACCTACTTCATGCAAGTCCAATTAAAATTGCTCTTATTAA
The DNA here is from genome assembly GCF_040937935.1 of Hyperolius riggenbachi. NCBI lineage: Eukaryota > Metazoa > Chordata > Amphibia > Anura > Hyperoliidae > Hyperolius > Hyperolius riggenbachi. The sequence goes on along the minus strand of NC_090653.1, from coordinate 198,642,277 downwards.
CAACAGGGTATTCTTTAATACCAGCGCCTCAAGCATAATATTCAAATCTAGACTGCTCAGTTTTGCACGGCATAGATAAACACCGGACCTCCATTTGAAAAAAGAATGGTACTATAAATCCAAAATCAGGGTGGTCTCCAGTATTATATGATGAAAACACACGGCAGCAACTTCATGAAAGCCCAATGTAAATATCTACTATTAACAACAAGCTATTATTTTATACCACCTCCTCCAGACTAATATTTACAGCGAGAATGCTAAGTTTTGCAGGCCATAGATACACAACGGTCCACATTTGAAAAAAAAAAAAAAAAAGATGTATAATGCAAAAATCAGGCAACTGTATAAGATTTAATGCTGAAAAAACATGGCACCTACTTCATGCAAGGCCAATAAACATATCTATTAATAACAACAGACTATTATTTAATACCGCCACCTACGACATAATAGTTTAAACTACACTGCTAATATTATTGAAAAACAAACAAAACATCTATTTCAAAAACAATTTGCATTATTAATTGTTATAACTGATTACAACACTATTAGTTATAAACATCTTAGATATTTTAAAAAGTAATAATTTTTATGGGAAGATACAACACTATCTTTTGGCATGGTAATAGTACAGTTTTTTAATAATATACATACAGACTACACACAGTACAAAATTTAACTAGAATTTTCTAAAGTCACAAGCAGAAGGTGTTGCTTATACAACACTGTCTTATGGCATGGTAGTGGCGAGAGCCAAAGCAATGAGTACAGATGACTCAGCGTGACATAAGTCAGTGGGGTTGTAGGCCACATCTGTTGCTTAGACACTACAGTCTCTTGGCACGTTACTGTAGACAATAGGAATAAGAAGAAACACAGCCTTGCAGACAGCAGCAGGTGTTGCTTATACAACACTGTCTTATGGCATGGTAGTGGCGAGAGCCAAAGCAATGAGTACAGATGACTCAGCGTGACATAAGTCAGTGGGGTTGTAGGCCACATCTGTTGCTTACACACTACAGTCTCTTGGCACGTTACTGTAGACAATAGGAATCAGAAGAAACACAGCCTTGCAGACAGCAGCAGGTGTTGCTTATACAACACTGTCTTATGGCATGGTATTGGCGAGAGCCAAAGCAATGAGTACAAATGACTCAGCGTGACATAAGTCAGTGGGGTTGTAGGCCAAATCTGTTGCTTAGACACTACAGTCTCTTGGCACGTTACTGTAGACAATAGGAATCAGAAGAAACACAGCCTTGCAGACAGCAGCAGGTGTTGCTTATACAACACTGTCTTATGGCATGGTATTGGCGAGAGCCAAAGCAATGAGTACAGATGACTCAGCGTGACATAAGTCAGTGGGGTTGTAGGCCACATCTGTTGCTTAGACACTACAGTCTCTTGGCACGTTACTGTAGACAATAGGAATCAGAAGAAACACAGCCTTGCAGACAGCAGCAGGTGTTGTTGCTTATACAACACTGTCTTATGGCATGGTATTGGCGTCAGCCAAAGCAATGAGTACAGATGACTCAGCGTGACATAAGTCAGTGGGGTTGTAGGCCACATCTGTTGCTTAGACACTACAGTCTCTTGGCACGTTACTGTAGACAATAAGAATAAGAAGAAACACAGCCTTGCAGACAGCAGCAGGTGTTGCTTATACAACACTGTCCTATGGCATGGTATTGGCGTCAGCCAAAGCAATGAGTACAGATGACTCAGCGTGACATAAGTCAGTGGGGTTGTAGGCCACATCTGTTGCTTAGACACTACAGTCTCTTGGCACGTTACTGTAGACAATAGGAATCAGAAGAAACACAGCCTTGCAGACAGCAGCAGGTGTTGCTTATACAACACTGTCTTATGGCATGGTATTGGCGAGAGCCAAAGCAATGAGTACAGATGACTCAGCGTGACATAAGTCAGTGGGGTTGTAGGCCACATCTGTTGCTTACACACTACAGTCTCTTGGCACGTTACTGTAGACAATAGGAATCAGAAGAAACACAGCCTTGCAGACAGCAGCAGGTGTTGCTTATACAACACTGTCTTATGGCATGGTATTGGCGAGAGCCAAAGCAATGAGTACAGATGACTCAGCGTGACATAAGTCAGTGGGGTTGTAGGCCACATCTGTTGCTTACACACTACAGTCTCTTGGCACGTTACTGTAGACAATAGGAATCAGAAGAAACACAGCCTTGCAGACAGCAGCAGGTGTTGTTGCTTATACAACACTGTCTTATGGCATGGTATTGGCGAGAGCCAAAGCAATGAGTACAAATGACTCAGCGTGACATAAGTCAGTGGGGTTGTAGGCCAAATCTGTTGATTAGACACTACAGTCTCTTGGCACGTTACTGTAGACAATAGGAATCAGAAGAAACACAGCCTTGCAGACAGCAGCAGGTGTTGTTGCTTATACAACACTGTCTTATGGCATGGTATTGGCGAGAGCCAAAGCAATGAGTACAAATGACTCAGCGTGACATAAGTCAGTGGGGTTGTAGGCCAAATCTGTTGCTTAGACACTACAGTCTCTTGGCACGTTACTGTAGACAATAGGAATAAGAAGAAACACAGCCTTGCAGACAGCAGCAGGTGTTGCTTATACAACACTGTCTTTATGGCATGGTAGTGGCGTCAGCCAAAGCAATGAGTACAGATGACTCAGCGTGACATAAGTCAGTGAGGTTGTAGGCCACATCTGTTGCTTAGACACTACAGTCTCTTGGCACGTTAGTATACACTATAATACAAAAAATAAACACAACCATGCACATACCAGCTGGTGGTGCTTATACACCACAGTTAGTGAGATTTTGATAGTTTAAAAGAAAAAAAAATACTTATACACTACTCTCTCATAGCATGGTACTGAACATACTATCCCAAAATAATATTGACCACAACACTAACATTAGAACTTCTAGGGAATTTGAATACTATGTAAATTATGTATTTGAATTGCATGGGGTTTTTTAAAGGTTATATTAAAGATGTAAAATGATAAAAAAGGATATATATTAAAGATATATAAGAGAATTCTGTTTATGAGAAATGTTTTAATTGTATTACATCCAAATACTGTATGTGATATAGCAGTTGTATGGAATGGTGATTAAAATAAAGTAATACATAAGAAAGTTTAAATAAAGATATTGTACTGAAGTATGTGTTTCTTGGTAATTCTTGTAGAATTTAAGGTTTAGTACGTTAACAATACTACAATGATAGGCAAAAGCCATAACTCTATCGTGTGTAGGTACACTGTCAACTAGTCAGCCATTGAAGAGGTGTTTTGAGAAAGTGAGTCATGTTACTATTTGGAATATCAGGCCACACATACACAGTTACATTGTCATATATGTGTAAGTTATGTAAAAAACTAAGTTAGAATTTGACACAAAAAATGGAGGTGTACATGTATGCTGTAAAGGGAAATATAAGGACATGAATTATAGAAACCAGGAGAAAAAAAACTTTACACAATACTACAGTTAAAAAATTATTACGAGGATTAAACAAATAGTAACGAGTGACACAAGGAGCACAGAGGTTTGCAGCCAGAGGTTTACATACAAGATGAATAAAGAAGAGAACACAACTACAAAAGGGGTAATACAACGAGGGACATAAGGTGAAGTGACATTAGTAAATTAAAACGTTAAAAAGCTGCAATACATCGAAAGAAATTACACACGGGAATGGAATCAACAGAGTTAAAGATGAAACTATTTATAAGAAGAGTGGAAAATACAAGTGTCACAAGAACAGTAGGCACTGGAAATTAAAAGTTTAGGAAATAATTTTATCACAAGTAATATAATACCACTGTCACAAGAAGAGTGGGCACTGAAAATTAAAAGTTTCGGAAATAATTTTATCATAAGTAAGATAATATCACGTATTTCGGAAATTATATAACATTGGATTTGTAATTTAGTACAAAAATTTCAGCTACAAAAATTAGGTAAGGATTTATTGTAAATTATGTTTTATAAATCAATTAGTAGCGTACATTTGTGAAATAGTGATTTATTGTACATATTAAAATTATAATTAATTGGTGGACAGATTTTTAAAGTGTTCATATAATGATTAAACAGAAATAGTATATAAACGTTAAAGTATTTATGTAGTTAAACATATATATAAATTTGCAATAGAAAAATCGAAATAGGGTGTGAAAATTCAGGAAATACTATTTAAGGTTTATTAGTTGTATAAACTCTGTATTAACATCTGCGCCCTTTTTTCACGGTTGAAATGAAAAAATGAAGGTTTATGAAAAGAATGCTTATAAAATAATTTAGAAGGTGTTTTTTAAATCATTAAATGAAGATTTGTTAATATGCATGTAAAACAGTAATTTATATGTTTGTAAAGCTAAAATGAGGATTTGTGTATGTATAAAACCTATATTAACACAGGCGCCCTAATTTCCCGTTAGGCGCCAGATAAACGCTAATTAATATGGCCGTCTATGGCGGCGCCCTTTTTGTCCACTAGCCCCATGCGCCCAAATTTCCCAGCTCCGATCACGTGACCCTGCTGGACAGGAGGGGGAAGGGGGTGATACAGCGGTTTGTTGGTTGAGTTCTTTGTCACTAGGGAATGGTTGACTGTTCATAAACACTTACAATCGTATAATAGGAAAACAAAAATACGTTGGCCGCTGAGCAGTTCCTGGACAGGTGTAGTGGAGAATGTTTTTTCTTCTTTGTGTATAAAATTAAATAAAATACAAGCACAAAAACATTAGCCTTTGATAGACGATCACATAAAATGTATGCTGTGGCTTACAGTGAAGTGGAGAATGTTTTTTTCTCTTTGCGTATCAAATGTAATAAAATATATACACAAAAACATTACCTTTGGTAGATTATTGCATGAAAGGTATTCTACTTACATTTTTATTACCTGAAACAATCATCAATAACTATTTTGTAGGCCATTCTAAATTATTATTATTATTTATTGAATTTATAAAGCGCCAACATATAACGCAGCGCTGAACATTAATTTAGGTTACAGACAATATTTAGGGGTGACATACAGCAATATGACAATACAGGAATAAAAGAAAACCAGATCACACACCATAGTATGCATACCAGGTAATGTTTAGTCAGTCACTGGATGGAGCATGGAGATTAGGCAAGTTAGGTTTACTCAGATGCATAGCATGGGTTCACAGTAATTGAGGTGCAAGATCAGGTAGGATACAAAAGGAGGAGGACCCTGCCCAAAGGCTTACAATCTAGAGGGAGAGGTAAGGACACGAATGGTAGGGGACCAGAGTTCAGCTGTAGGTTTAGAGCACTTGTAAGGGGTAGTCTAAAGACACTTTGAGCCCCCATCCCTTAGATCGGATGGGTAAACTTTTTGACTTGTGAGTCACAAAGCGAACCAGAGATGGGCACTTAAAGAGAACCAGAGAAGAAGAGCATAACATATTTATACATACCTGCTCCTTCCGTACTGCGCAGGCGCATGCGTAAAGAGCCGGAGGGAGCTCTTGCGCATAACTGGTCGCGTCCGGCGGAAGTGACGGGACCCGGTGCCGGAGATAGAGGCAGCAGAGGACGGTGGCGTGGGAGCGATCCATGCGGATGGGGCTGGAGAAAGCCCTAGGTATGTATAAAATCTTTTTTCATTTTTTAACTAGTCTTCGTCTCTGGTTCCCTTTAATGGAGTCATCAGGCAAAGTAAAAGAAAGCCGATTTACTTACCTGGGGCTTTCTCCAGCCCCTTGCAGCTGTTTGTCCTACACTGACAACTTCGCAGAACTACTGCACCTGTGCAGTACGCCGTGGCTTGATTGACAGTGGCGCTTCATGCAGGCCTAAATCCTTGGCTGGATTTAGGCCAAGGCCACAGGAGGAACAAACAAACACAGAACACTTATATCGCGCTTTTCTCCTGGCGGACTCAAAGCGCCAGAGCTGCAGCCACTAGGACGCGCTCTATAGGCAGTAGCAGTGTTAGGGAGACTTGCCTAAGGTCTCCTACTGAATAGGTGCTGGCTTACTGAACAGGCACAGCCGAGATTCAAACCCTGGTCTGTGTCAGAGGCAGAGCCCTTAACCATTACTCCATTCAGCCACTGCTGAAGGGCACCAAAGAAGCAGGCTACACTGGTGCAGCATTTGCAACCTTGCAAATGCCACAATGCAGGGAGATCAGGTGAGCACCTGACTGCGGTACTCTGCTGCTAGCCACCTGTGCAGCAGCAACCTTGCTCTCTGTGCATGTTTGCATTGTGGCTGGCGGCTATAGACTTGGGCAGCATTGGAGACGGAAAGGAAGAGGAAGCTTCTGCAATGAAGACGAGCGGAAAAATGAGTGACGCAGATGGCTGCTGCGGTGTGAAGGCGAGCTGGCTACCTATACTGAAGAGGGGGGGGGGGAGGGATTAAGGGAGTCATCTGCCTACCTATACTGGAGGGAAAGGGGGGGAGGAGTCATCTGGCTACGTATACTATGGGGAAGGGGGATGGGTCATCTGGCTACCTATACTAGAGGGAAAGGGGAGGAGTCATATGGCTACCTATACTGGGGAGGTAATCAGACTACCTATACTAGAGGGGAGGGGTCATCTTGCTACCTATACTGAAGGGGGCGGCTGGTGACAGTGGCCTAGGGGGGTAAAGAGTTCAAATCCGGCCCTGGGTAGCTGATGTGCTCCTCCCCCTTCCTGGAAGCCAAATGGGCCCCTAATCTTATTTCGCCCCCACACCCACCTTTAGCCAGATGTGGCCTAGAATTAGGCAGTCCCCTCCCCAGTTTAGGTAGCCAGGTGTTCCCCAGTATTAGGAAGCCCCCTCCCCAGTTTAAGTAGCCAGGTGTGCCCAAGTATTTGCAACCCCTCTCCAGTTTAAAAAGAACCTGAGATGAAGATAAAGTCTATATTTATACTTACCTGGACTCTCTCCAGCCTCATGAGGTGCATGGGCTCCCTCGCCATCCTGTTCAGCCTCTCTGTCAGCCGTGCAGGCACACACTTCCCACTGTGCTACCGTGGCCAGGTCGCCGGGGCACACACGCGCACCCCTGCCACACTTTCGCAGGAGCGTGCGACGGGCCAGATTAACAGGGCTGATTAGAAGACAATGGAGCAGCAAGAGAGGACGGGGAGGGAGGCCTGGAGAAACCCAGAGGTAACTATAAATACAGCCTTTATCTTTACCTCAGGTAACCAACCTTTAAGTAGCCAGATGTGGCCCAGTATTAGCAGCCCCCCCCCCCGGTTAAGTATCCAGGTGGGCCTCAGTATACAAGCCCCCTCCCCAGTTTCAATAGCCAGGTGTTGCCCAGCATAGTAGTCCCCTCCTCAGATACATGGCCTGATTCAGTACCTCCTTCCTCTCTCCCTCACTCCCTCCTTAAACAGAGTTGCGAGCGAAGCGTAACAGGCTCACCTGATCACAGATTCTAATGGTTATCTCGATGTCCACAACGCATCACTCTTCATGTGACCCACTGGTATGTACTGGCAGCAGGTTACATGACACTGCTATAGCCAGGGAGACCAGTGCTGGAAGCTGCAATTGGGTGAGCCTGTTACGCTTCCGCTTGCAACTCTGCATAGGGAAGGGAGAGGAGGCACATAATCCGGCCATGCATCTGTGCAGCATAATCAGTGGCTGGATAGTGTACTGGTTAAGGGCACCACCTTTGACATGGGAAACCAGGGTTCGAATCCTGGATAGGGTCAGTATAATATTCAGAAAGGAGTTCAAGGCAAGACTCCTTAACACTGCAGGGTGGCCTCTTGAGTGCGTCCTTAGTGGCTGCAGCTCTTGAGCGCTTTGAGTCAGACAGGAGAAAAGCGCTATCCAAATGTTTGGATTCGGCTTATGATGGGGTGGGTGTGGCCTGTACACCATAGTTTGCCCACCCCGCCCTAGATTGTAGTGGTACATGGTTATCCCACCCCCATAATGCATTATTAGATGGCCTTTATGACTCCAAGCAGTATTAGATGGCCATTTCCTTCTTATAACAATGCACAGTGGAGCGTAATATATCCCCTGCCCTGCGTTGCACTCCCATCTTCTTCCTTCATTAGTACACTGCAGCCTCTTGTATCTCCGCACTGGTGACTCTTCTCTGTAGAAGAATCATATATACGCACTGACGTAACATGCTGGCGGGAGCCAGCAAGACCCGAGGAAGGAGCGCACAGGCTGAAGAGACATGCTCCGCTTTGCTTATTCTGCACTATCTGCAGGTGTCAACCCTCTGAAAATGGCAACTGATGAGTACTGTACCCAGGGCTAGACTTTTTGCTGCCCGAGGCAAACTTGTGAGGATGCTTCCCCCCCCACTGGCTGTGAGTCTATGACAAACAAACTGCTCACCCTCAGCCTCTCCATTCCTTCTCAGTCAGGACAGCAGTGCCACCTCCTCCCTTCTGCTGTGCAAGTCAAATGAAACACTGCTGCTCTCTGGCCTCCCCCTCCTCTCTCACTGTTAGACTCCTCATCAGGGCTGGGCCGAGGCAGAGGCCAGAGAGGCTCCAGCATCAGGGTGCAGTGTAGGAGGGGTCGCCACAACTAACTCAGCTATCATTCCTCTATTGTGTTTTAGCAAAGAGAAATAAGAAAAGGGGATACATGGCAGTGACTGCAAGCCAGATAACTAGAGATTAAGGCGTTGGGGGGGTCGGGGCCCTGAGGCACCTCTTAGTCTAATAACAATCAGTGTGCTAGAATGGGGGTGATGGAGGGGCGCACTTTGGTGTCTCAGCCTTGGGTGCTGGAGGACCTTGTCCCGGCTCTGCTACTCATACAGCACAAGCTTGCCTCAGCTGTGTGCATGGGAGACAGGGGTTAATTACCCAGAATTCCGTCGTCTCCTATGCGTCCCAAACGTCTTGCATGCGGCCTATGGGACGCATTGCAAGACTCAATACCACGCACTTCCTCCTTCAAGCCATAAGGAGGAAGTGCGGTAGTGGGTCTTGCAACGCGTCCCATAGGATGTGTGCAAGACATTTGGGACGCATAGAAGACGACAGACTTATGGGTAAGTAACCCCTCTCTCCCAGCCACATAGCTCAGGCAATTAAGCCTCATTTGAATAACGAATTAGAGTAGGTAACTACCTGTGAGCCCATCACTAGTAACACTAAACTGAATATGCTGCATAGGCCAGTGGATAAAAGATAACAGTCCTTACAATCAGACTTCTGTAGTGATAGGAGAAGAAGCACTGAGGGAGGTCTGGATGAATAAGCCATCTGAATACTCCCTGGTCTTAGGCTGCTCATGAGATAGCCCTCTAATGCTGGGGATACACGGTACGTTTCTGAACCGTGTATCGACCAGCTGATCCGGCCAGCTGATAATATTCAGCTGGCCCGATCATGCCGCTCGACCCACGCCCGCTCGATTCCCGCCGGCGGACAATGGCAGGGAATCGAGCGGCTGATAAGGACCGCCGGCGGGGACGAGCGGCAATCGATCCGCTTGCACGTGCGGACGAGCGGGGTCGCAGCTGGGGTCGATTTGGCGGCTACTCGAGCCGCCGGTCGACCCGTCTATGCCCACCATTAAATCCAATTACCAATATTTAGATGAAGTGTGTGTCTCACTCTCCCCATGTCTTTCTCATCCTCTCTCCCTGGTATGTCCCCTCTCCCTTTTACCTTCCCCCTCTGCAGTGAAGCATGTCTGTGTGTTATCTCAATATGGCCCTGCAAAATAGAATATTGCAATCCTAGTTGGGTATCTCTCACCTATTTCTGTGTTGCCTCTTATTCCCTCTGTTCTATGCCTCTCTATCCCTTACTCTGTCTTGTGTGTGTCTCTGTCATCCCCATTCCTGTCTCTCACTCTTCCACTCTCCCCTCTCTCTTTCTCCCCCAGACACACTGACACTCCCTCACGTCTCTTCCCCTTTTTACTGTCAGTCACTTTCTTAAATCTACTCCCCTCCCCCCTCCTCCCCCTAAAAAAAATAAAAAATAAAAATTGTCTCATATATAGCACTAACATACAGTATTTTGCATCACTTTACCGAGTACATAGTCATGTCACTGACTGTCCTCAAAGAAGCTTACAATCTAATCTTACCATAGCCATACTGTAATGTCCTACCGTTTTATTATTATCATATGTATTTATATAACACTGACAAATTCCACAGCACATTAACCACTTCACCTCTAAGGGTTTTACCCCTTAAACTCCTTAGCGGTAATCCCGAGTCAGGCTCGTGACGGAAATCCGCAGTTTAGAGCTGTAATCCGCGCCTGAGTTACAGTATATGCAGGAGCTGCTGCAGATCTCTCTGTGGTATGTTTTTTTTCTTGTTTTTAGGGTCTAAAAGCTTGTGAAAAAATTGCATGACTTTTAGACCCTAAACCAGCGAGGTTAAACACCAGAGCAATATTTACATTTCAGCGCTGTGTCCATTCATCTGCCAATAACTTAATCAGTATTTATCACACTGAAATGATCTATACATTGTTTCTTCACCACAAAGTAGGCTTTCTTTGGATGGTACTTCTTGCTAAGAATTATTTTATTCTAACTGCATTTTAATGGGAATTGTAAGAAAAAAAATTGAAAAAATTCATTATTTCTCAGTTTTCAGCCATTATAGTTTTAAAAAAAAAAAAAAAGATCTACTGTGGATAAAACCCACATATTTCATTTGCCCATTTGTCCCGGTTATTGCTACATTTAAAAAATGTCCCTAGTACAATGTATGGCACCAATATTTTATTCGGAAATTAAGGTGCATTTTTCAGTTTTGCATCCATCGCTAATTACAAGCCCATAATTTAAAAATAACAGTAATATACTCTGTTTGACAAACATATTAAGAAGTTCAGTTCCTAATGTAACTATGTATTTTTTTGTCATTTTTTAAAAGTTTTATTTGGGTTAATTTTAAATGTATGGAGGTCATCTTATGAAAAATAAAATGTATGTACCGGTAGGTGTAATTTTATTATTTGACCACAAGATGTCCTAACTTATTTTCCTGAACGTACTATTAGTACACTAACAGGAAGTAATGTGTGGACGTGTTACTTTTGTAATTACAATGACCGCAGGCATCTAATTGATGCAGGCAATCATTGACACAGGGACTTAGATTAATGAATGGGAACTAAGTATCGGTGGCGAGAACATGCAAGGGGGCGAGCGCAGGAGCAAGCAAGAGTGTGCAGCGGCAACCGACGAGCATCCCTGTGAGCTATAGTGGTGTTTTGCAGGGCTGTAGATACTTGTCCCAGGAAGTGCAAGTAGTCTTGTCACTGACTGTCCTCAGAGCAGCTCACAATCTAAACCCTACCATAGTCATACTCTAATATCCTACCATAGTATTGTATTGTGTGTGGCTGAGAAAGACCTTTCAGGAATTCCCCCTTTAAAATCCTGGGTTTGCCCCTGGTATCGGCAACACATCTAGCTGCCAACTGGTATGCTGCAGCAGCACATCAATTGTAAACCTAGCCTAAGGCCTCTTTCACAGTGCGACGTTAAAGTCGCACGTTAGAAAATGTTCCAACGCAGACTAACGCACAGCAATGCAAAGTCTGTGCGACATTCACAGTGCACATGTTGCGTTGTGAGTAATGTGTAGCAATATTTAGAAAGTGCTGCATGCTGTGCATTTAGCAATACATTTGCTGCGTTATGTGTGTTGCTCAGTAATGTTTTTTTTTTTAAATGTAATGCATGCACCGTTTTCGTTCCATCAGTATGGGAAACAAAATAACGTCCAAAATAACGTCCAATTTTATAACCTACATGCGCTGCGTTAGGGGCACGTTGTGCAACTTTAATGTCGCATTAAACGCACCGTCCCACTGTGAAAGAGGCCTAAAGGAAACACAGCTTTATTACCATTTACAAAATGTTCTTGAAGAGGTTAGTAAATCCAGCCATGTGTAGGTCTCCACACTTGCGATAGAAACATTAACATTCAAATGGAAGTGCTTGTGTATAGATTGTGCAAGAGTTCAGGACAAAGGAAATACAAGTACTGCTGAATTGCTTTGACTGAGATTCAGCTCATCTAATCAGTAACTTCACCACTTCAGTCTTTTTGCATTGCATAATACTGTGCACTTTCATGCTTTGTTAAAACCATTCAACAGATGCCTCTGAGGAAAAAAAAATACCCTAATATATTTGTAGCCATCCTGCCAGCATGGCTATTCAGTACCTGTACAAAGTGTATTCTCTGTGTAATCATATTGCTGGGATTTGTAGTACTGTGAAATTCAGCTCTGAAACAGTTGATAGTTTGCTCTGCTTGCACTTTCCCTTCTCCATTTAGGTGGAAAATGCCCATCACAAATAGGAGAGCAGCTTTTATACTGTGGAGATTTTGTAGCCAATGAGAGAAAGTCTTAGCTCTGAGAGGAAGGAAAGTTCCAGAAAGGGAGTTTTTAGTGAGCTGGGAGCAGAGAAGGCTGGATAGAGATCTGAGGGATTACACAGTTCTCCACACACAGAACTGAGCTGTCTGTGAGGTGAAAATTCAGACTGTAACACAGGGGCGTAACTAGGCCCCACCGGGCCCCCCTGCAGAATTTCAGAGCGGGCCCCCCCCTCGGGCCCATTTTGTGGGGGCTGGCAGCATGGGGGGGAAAGCCTTGGCCACAGTCGGCGGGGAGAGGGGAAGTTCCCCCCCCTCTCCCTCACCTCAGGGCTCTCCCCTCTGCGCTCCCCTCCAGCTTAACTGTGTCCGTGGGCAGCGGCGGGCAGCAAAGAGATACATACCTTCCATGCGCTCCAGCCTGCGTTCCTCTTGCTAGCCTCTGACGCGACTTCCTATTATACCGGAAGTCGCGTCAGAGGCTAGCGAGAGGAACGCAGGCTGGAGCGCACGGAAGTTATGTATCTGTTTGCTGCCCACGGACACAGTTAAGCTGGAGGGGAGCGCAGAGCACCAAGGTGAGGGTGAGGGGGGGGGACTTCCCCTCTCCCCATGGACTGTGGCCAAGGCTTTCCCCTCATGCTGCCACCAAACGGCCCCCGAGCGGGACCCAGAGGGGGGGCCCGGGCCCCCCCGCAGGAGCAGGGGCTGCAGGCCCCATTGTTATGCCAGTGCTGTAACAGATAACTTCACATGGCTGGTTCATTCTGCCTCATCTGAAGAAACTGTAAGCAAGCTACTGACCGGCTGATAGTGAATCCAGTTTATTGGGTTGTTTTATCATCTGCCTGCATAGCAGCCCCACAGATTCACAGAGCCAGCTTTGAGTGAGTAATTCCTGTTGGATTGTTGACTTTCACATAGTCAGGCCTCCCAGGGTCTTCTGCAATACACATGGGCGTCCGAAGAAAATTTTCCCGAGGGGGGGCGGGGGCAAAAAAGGGGGGGGTGAGGTATGCGTGCCAAAAAATGGGCGTGGTCATGGACCAGGATGTGGGTGTGGTCACGGATGGAGCCAAATTTACATGAATTTAGCAATGGTGGGACATTAGACTAGGACTATAGTAAGAATTAAATTGCGAGCGCCTCTGACACAGGTGCCCCCAGTTTAGGTAGTGACAGGTTCCCCCCAGTTTAAGTAGTGACAGGTGCTCCCAAGTTCAGGTAGTGACAGGGACCCCCAGTCCCTCAGTTCAGGTAGTGAAAGGGACCCACAGTTTAGGTAGTGACAGGGACCCCCAGTTTAGGTAGTGACAGGTTCCCCCAGTTCAGTTAATGACAGGTGCCCCCAGTTCAGGTAATGACAGGTGCCCCCAGTTCAGGTAATGACAGGAGCCCCCCAGTTTAGGTACTGACAGGAGCCCCCCAGTTCAGGTAGTGACAGGAGCCCCCCAGTTCAGGTAGTGACAGGAGCCCCCAGTTTAGGTAATGACAGGAGCCCCCCAGTTCAGGTAGTGGCAGGAACCCCCCAATTCAGGTAGTGACAGGGATCCCCAGTTCAGGTAGTGACAGGGACCCCCAGTTCAGGTAGTGACAGAAGCCCCCCAGTTTAGGTAGTGACAGGGACCCCCCAGTTTAGGTAGTGACAGGGACCACCAGTTTAGTTAGTGACAGGGACCCCTGGTGGCCAGGCGCCCCAATTTGCCCAATGTGCGTACACCCATGGCAATACAGTTTCCAGTTAGGACGAGGGACAAAAACTGTCATATTGGCCTTACAATCTGCTCTGAGGTGTCTAGGCCTATCTAATACTGGGATTACACGTTACGTTTTTTACTAAGAATCGTTCCGATAGATGCCTTCGATGATAAAATTCCGACATGTCCGATGTTCCGCTCGATTCTTTTCCGCTCGATTTCTCATAGAAGTGAATGGAAAAAAGATAAGAAAAACGAGTGGAAGATAAGAGAATCGAGCAGAAAATCTAATGGCTAATAGATCGCGTGCAGAATCGACCACGAAAAACGTAACGTATAATCCCAGCATAGAGAGGATCATTCATATATATCTAAAAATCAAGCATGTGTCATCTTCCTGCTGCTGCTCTCCTGAGTGAAGTTCCTTGTGGATTACAAACACGGTTTTATATATGAGCATAGGGAAATTAGCTTAAAGAGACACTGAAGCGGAAAAAAAATTATGATATTATGATTTGTATGTGTAGTACAGCTAAGAAATAAAACATTAAGATCAGATACATCAGTCTAATTGTTTCCAGTACAGGAAGAGTTAAGAAACTCCAGTTATCTCTATGCAAAAAAGCAATTATGCTCTGCGACTTTCAAAGTCGTGGAGAGGGCTGTTATCTGACTTTTATTATCTCAAGTGTTATTGAACTATTTACTTTTCCTCTGGCAGATGAGAGTTCATTAGTTCACAGACTGCTCTGAAAGAATCATTTTGAATACTGAGTGTTGTGTAATCTGCACATATTAGAGAATGATGCAATGTTAGAAAACACACTATATACCTGAAAATAAAAATATGAGAATATTTTCTTTGCTGCTAATCCTCTAGTAATTATTCATAGTACACAACCAATTCATTATATCATATTTTTGTTTTCGCTTCAGTGTCTCTTTAACCTATTTTGGTTCCTAGACGTAGAAACTACATCCAGGAACCATGCACGCTACCACGCGCTCCCGTGGCCGATCGCGCACGTGCACTCCCGGCCGCGGATTCGGTAGCCACGGAATCAATGTATCGGGCTATGGCGCCCGATCACGGATTCCTCTCCCCCGCTGAAAAAGCGACAGCTTCTCTCGGAAGCTGTGCTTTTTCTGGTCGTTCCCTCCCCGATCCGTCACTCTAAGCGTGTGTTACGCTTAGAGTGACGTCATATAAACAAACTCATGGCCACCATCTTGTGGCCAAAAAGTAAAACTACTACTAAAATTAAAAAAAATTAAAAACAACACACAATTACATTATAAAACTATACTTTACATCCCACCCTCCCAAAAATGCCCAAATAAAATGTTTAACCACTTCACCACTGAGGGGTTTTACCCCTGACCACCAGAGCAATTTTCACCTTTCAGCGCTCCTTCCATTCATTCGTCTATAACTTTATCATTACTTATCGCAATGAAATGAACTATATCTTGTTTTTTCCGCCACCAATTAGGCTTTCTTTAGGTGGGACATTATGCCAAGAATTATTTTTTTCTAAATGTGTTTTAATGGGAAAATAGGAAAAATGTGGGGAAAAAAATTAATTTTCAGTTTTCGGCCATTATAGTTTTTAAATAATGCATGCTACTGTAATTAAAACCCATGAAATTTATGTGCCCTTTTGTCCCGGTTATAAAACCGTTTAAATTATGTCCCTATCACAATGTTTGGCGCCAATATTTCATTTGGAAATAAAGGTGCATTTTTTTCAGTTTTGCGTCCATCCCTAATTACAAGCCCATAGTTTATAAAGTAACAGTGTTATACCCTCTTGACTTAAATATTTAAAAAGTTCAGTCCCTAAGGTAACTAATTATGTATTTTTTTTAATTGTAAATTTTTGAATTTTTTTTTTAATTACAAAAAAAAAAAAAATGGGGAGTGTGGGAGGTAATGAGTTAATTTTTTGTGTAAAAGTCATTTATTTGTATGTGAAAAATGTGTAGGGTGTAGTTTACTATTTGGCCACAAGATGGCCACAGTAACTTTTTGCTTTATTGCGACCTCCAAGCCTCCTTCCGGAAGCTTGGATGAAGAATAAGGAGGCTGGACACGTGAGTTTCTTCTCACAATGATCGCGCTGCCCATAGGAGAGCAGCGGGTCATTGTGGGGCTTAGATCAACGAACGGGAATGGATTTTCCCGTTCATTGATCTCCGGGCGAGCGGGCGGCGGCGGTTTTACTAGCGGCGGGCGGCGTGTTTACGAGCGGGAGCGCGGACAGCGTCGGGAACGCGGAAAGTACGTGTTTCTCCGTCCCTGGTTTTTAAAGGATGGAAAAAGGGGCGGAGAAATACGTACGCGCGGGGGTAAAGTGGTTAATATAAAAAAAAATCATTACAATAAAAAAAAAAAAACATGTAAATATTTACCTAAGGGTCTAAACTTTTTAAATATCAATGTAAAGATGAAATATTTCTATATTTTTTTTATTTCAAACTTGTAAATAGTGATAGATGCAAAACGGAAAAAAATGCACCTTTATTTCCAAATAAAATATTGTCGCCATACATTGTGATAGGGACATAATTTTAACGGTGTAATAACCGGGACATATGGGCAAATACAACATGTGAGTTTTAATTATGGAGGCATGTATTATTTTAAAACTATAATGGCTAAAAACTGAGAAATAATGATTTTTTTCTGTTTTTTTCTTTTTCTTCCTGTTAAAATGCATTTACAGTAAAGTGGCTCTTAGCAAAATGTACCCCCCAAAGAAAGCCTAATTGGTGGCGGAAAAAACAAGATATAGATCAGTTCATTGTGATAAGTAGTGATAAAGTTATAGGCTAATGAATGAGAGGTGAACATTTCTCAAGTGAAAACGACGGAACGCGAATGGGTTAAATGTTTATCTGAGTTTGATTATAACCGACTGTTCATACATGTGTAATTTAAAGTGCACTTAATGATTTACTGTGATTTTGGGGATTAGACATCTCTGGGTTTTCTGGTGCTTCTTTGGACCAAACCCTTTCCAGAGACTTTAGAGGTGGCATTTTCTATTGCATTCCTTTGCAAGCAACTGTTGGTAATCCTTTATTGCCATAACTGTGAGTTCAGATGCTATGACCCATCTGTTAGAACATATTGCTAGAAGGTAAATTGTTAATTTTATCTCTATTACTGGGTCTCTGGATCCAGTAAAATCGCTTAGCATTATACTGGAGGTTTATGTGTATAACTGGAGGTTGTGGGAGTAACCGGAGTTGGACAAGAGCAGGACCCATCTAACAACTGCACCTATGCGTGCACTACATATTATAAAATTACCTCATAACATGTAAAATTGAATTGCTGTGTGTGTAGTGAATTTTTCTGTTTTTCCCTCTTTTTTTTAAATGAAAGCAGCTACAGATTTTTACTGTTCTTTAACTCATTTTGTTCTGCACTCAGATCCTTCAGATCCTCTGCATGCAATCGCACTAGTCGGTTTCCACAACTCACTTTCATTCGCAAAACGTTTTTGGGAAACTTTGGCAATTGTAGGCAATCCCAAAATGCTGCCAAACACACCCCAGTGGGTCCCAGCCCTTAGAGCTTGTTCACACTGCAGGCGTTTTTGTTATTTTTTTTAAGCGCGGATGATTTTTCAAAATTACCCTGAGGGCCCTTTTCCACTAGCAATCGCTAGCGTTCGCGCTAAACGCTTGCGATTGCTGAATCGCAAGTGCAGGAAACTTCCCGGCGATTGCGTTCACGATTTTTGCTATGCAATGCACTGCATAGAAAATCGTGGCAAAGATCGCTCCGCGGTGCGATCGCGTTTGAGTCAAAAATGAATAGCGGTAGTGGAAATTTCCTACCGCGATTCCTATGTTAAGAAGCAAACCGTAGCGATTTCAAAATCAATAGCGGTTTGCGATTCAGCATCGCAAACGCCGCTAGTGGAAAAGAGCCCTGAAAGCGCTTACACAATGATTATCTATGAGATCATATCTAAGCAGTTAGTTTCCGAACCGTTTAGATAAGCAGTGCTTGAGCCATTGAGGCGATTCCGCCTCAATAGAAGGTATAGGAAAAACGCAAAACGCTCACAAAACGCGTTTGCTTTTTTAAGAACAAATACATTGTACTTATTCTTTTTCCGGATCAAAAGAGTTCACTTCCTGACTTGCGTCAGGGAGTGAATTACCAAAACGCTCACGAAAAACGCATCGGAAACTGCTAACCACAAAAAAGAATCGCCCACCCGAGCGTCGGGAATCGGAAAGAAAAAACACCTCAAAATAAGTCCACCTCAGACGGACACGCAAGCGGAATGCAATGTGAACAAGGCCTGAGGGCCTATAAACACCAAACTGCAATACATTTTACTGTGCTGTATAATACAGCCAATGCCAGGAGCAGTGCCTGATGCTCAATCATACTACTGTAATAGGATAGTATGCCTGGGAAAGCCTCCTCAGTAACAGTTAGAGCATCTAATTACATTTATGTTTGCTAAAGAATGTTTCTCCTCTGTATGTCAGTGTATATAAGCTGTGTTTTTCAGTTTTGGTCAGAAACCAGTCCGACGAAGGCTTTTTATAAGTCGAAAGCTCGCTGTTTATCCATCTCTAAGTTAGCCAATAAATGGTATCATCCTGATTCAGAACTTCTTGCTTTTACTCATGGCTAACACGGTACAACACTTTACTGCTTATACTACTGTAATGGGACTAGAAAAAAAAAATACAAAATTACTGCCTGCTGAATTTTGATGTTATAGTACATCATGCAAGAGCTGCCATTTTCAAATGAGACAAGAGAAGGAATTTCCATTTTGGGAAAGGGTTTTCAAAAACAAAAAACATTCAGGCTAGGTTCACAGTGGTCAGTTGCAGAACGCATGCGTTATAATGAGTGTGAACCACAATGGAGACTGGACATAGACTTTAACGCAAAGCCTGCATGCATCGAGTTAGAATGATGCAACGCAGTACTGTGACTAGGCCCACAGAATTGTATGGGCAGTGAGTTGACATGCAGGATTATTCTGCAATGCAACTGACCACAGTGAATTAGGCCTCATTGGAATTTATTTTCTTTTTTTACTACACATCACCTTTACCCCCAGGTTACTTGCAGCCTCCCAAAATCTTTAAAAGACAACTGAAGTGAGAAGAATATGGAGGCTGCCATATTTGTCTCCTTTTAAACAATATGGATGCTGACCTATTTATTTTCCTTTTAAACAGTTGCCGGGAAGCCCAGCTGATCTATTTGGCTGCAGTAGTGTCTGAATAACACCAGAAACAAGCATGCAGCTAATCTTGTCAGATCTGACAATAATGTCAGGAACATCTGATCTGCTGCATGCTTGTTCGGAGTCTATGTATATAAAGTTTTGATCCAACAAATGGTTCAATCAAATGATCATACTCTTGTTAATTAAATAATAGTTGAGCTGCAGGACATATTGGGAAATAGCAAACATGCATATCACGCTGTGTGCAAATGAACAATGTAATGTGACAGCAAACTGTGAGAACTTGCTTGGGAAGAATAGACTAGTTAGAGGAGCCATTTTATACTGGTCTTCATTCCCGGACAATTACCTGAAAGATCGGCTGCAGGTCAGCCCATGAGTACTAGCCCAATTAAACTAGTACTAAACCCAAGACACATATAAACAGCTGCTGCAATTGTATCATGTATGTTAAAGGGGAACTGAAGTAAGAGGTATACGGAGACTGCCATATTTATTTCGGTTGAAAAAAAAAAAGTCACTTCTGATCGAATAAACCATTAGATCGAATACTTTATTTTTTATCATGATCTTTTTTTCTCAATTTGATTTTTCAGCATATTCGATCATTTTCCCCGGATTTTTAGCCTAATCGAACGTTCGTATATGGGACCTCGAAAACAGCTATGCAATTTTTTCAATCTAACGTGATAATCAAACAAATTTATCTAATCGAAAAAAAAAGAAACAATTGTACCATGTATGGGCACCATTAGACAGCAGAAATAACACAGAACAGAGTCTATGAGTTTTAAAAAGTCTAGTGACATAAATGCAGATGCTGAAAACCATCGAGTGAGAAGGGGCACCTGGAGGGAGATCCCCTTAAAGAGAAACCGTAACCAAGAATTGAACTTCACCCCAATCAGTAGCCGATATCCCCTTTCCGGCCTGGAACCCACTACTAAACGCCATCGCTAATCACAATCGCTTTGTATAGCCGGTTTGCAAGTGATTTCATGAGTTTTCAGTAATGATTTTAAAAAGTGTATTCAATTTGCCAGCGGTTGTGTAGCGATTAGCGTTTTTAATTCTGATTGGTCCTTTCAATTAATTTTAATTTTGTTAGTGTGCAGTAACTTCAAAACGCTAGCAAAATCAATCTGTGCAGGTTTTGATGAGCGATTATGCCAGTGTTTATATACTTTGCAGAAACGCTAATGCTAAATCGCTAAAAGCAAAAAATGCTACATGTCCTGCGTTTTGGTAATCGCAATTGCTCCAGTGGAATTTAGCCCATCCATTATCAGCTGAGTGTTTAGGGAAATCGCAAGCGGTTTGAATCGCTCCCTAAACACTAAGAAAAATCGCTCTAGTGGGTTTGAGCCCTCCCATGAGAAGTCTTTTCCTTTTCACAAACTGATCATCAGAGGAGGCTCTGTATGGCTGATATTGTGGCGAAACCCCTCCCACAGTGTGATGTCAGGACCATGGTTCTGACATCACACTGTGGAAGCCTTGTTGCATTGTGGGAAATAACAGCTGTTTACAGCAGTTTCCAACTGCCAAAACAGCATCCCCTTCCACTGACATCACCTGCCAGAAGTAAAAATGTCACTATGTGATAAATGTCATTATGTAAATCAGGGAGAGGAAAGATTTTACAATGGGCACACTGACTAAATCATTTATACATAATTATTGTAAAAATGAAGCACTTTCTTATTACATTATTTTCACTGTAGTTCCTCTTTAAAGTAGTAATGCGGGAGGAAGAAATAGCTTAGGTGTCCGGAATGGGCATTGAAACCAAGAAAGTTCCGTATTAAACATGTCTTATCAGAAGGGTAAGGAAGAGTATAAGATGTTCAGAGCTAGGCAGCAAACAGTAACACAGTGAGTGGCACAACTAGTGAGGCATCTGTGAGCGCTGCTGACGAATATGGAAGAAAAAAAAAATGCCCATGCTTGCAGAGCAAATTAAATGTGTAAAGTTGATTAGAAAACAATATAGTCTTGTTGAGTAGAGATCCTGTGAATGGTGGGCTGTAAGAGTATCTGGGAAGCCTCTGGACCATTAGATTCCCACTACGGAGGTAAGTATCCAACTTTATTTTTACTTTTTAAGGTCTTCAGGTACACTGTCCCATTCCAATGCTCTGTTTGAACTTCATTAACTTGTTTTCACCATGTCTAAATGCATTGTGCTGCTGCCATGCAATTTGATGATTAGCTATGCTTGTTAACAAGCAATTGAACAGGTATAACTAATAAAAATGGCTAGTAAGTGTACAGTGTAGTAAAGACTTACATTTTGAATTTAGGACGGTTTTAAGTTGGCAGTGTTGTGCCTTATTTTTAGGAAAGGTTATTGGCACAGTTCAAACTTCTTTACTACACCACACCCTTCATGGTTAATAATCTATATTGGTACTCATAACATTTACACAATTTAACCATAAATACTTTTTATTCCAAAGCATAAAATACAGATTTATTTCTTCATAGTGGTATGGCCTACCAATCTGACCAGACAAGATTCATTTTATCCCAGCTAAACTAACAATGCAAGTAAATCTATAGGTCAAGATAAAAATAGTTTGAAATTGTCCTTTTTCATCTCAGTTCAAATCTAAATAGGATTTTCCTTGAACAGCGAGATATGTTTCAAAGTAGATATTTGCCTAAAAAAAGCTGGAACATGGTTTACAGTCTGGTGTGGGTAGAAAGATGGTTGCATGGAACATAAAATCTTTGCATGATCCTTAGATAAGATAAAGAAAATAGATTTCAATACACATGAATTCTCTTTGCTGAAATAATAATCACATAAGTATGTGAAATAAAGGTCATCCCCCCTACAGCACTGAGCAAGGTGACTGACTGACTGCCTTTGATTGAGAATCACCTTGTGCACACAAAATGGCAGCCTCTATTTGGCAGATATTTTAAGGTAATAATTTCAACCCCCCCCCCCCCCCCAAAAAAAAAATGCACACATGTAAACAGGACATCTCTGTGAGACTAGGTGTGCACTTGGCACCATGTACCTATGAAGGTATCAGTTGCTGCATTAGTGCATTAGGCCTGTGAGAGATTTAATTTATGAGAAACAGTAAGGCTCTCACTAACCGGTTTAGTACTAACCCTGTGTTTCGGAAACTTGTAGAGATATTACGTTACTGTACTGTATACATACAGATTCCTCTACCTTCACTGTTCAAGCTGATAACAGAGTTGCAGTGTTCCAAATTGTATTTGGTAGTCAGCTTCATGTAGCTTTCAGGAAAGTGATGTTAAAGCGGAATATAACCCTGCATTTCAACTTTGCTCTAAAACATTATTTACAGTATATTATATGCAACCAGCATTTTTTTTTTTACTAGACCAGCATTGGAAGGGTTACACAGGGCTTTAAAGTCCCTTGAGATTTCTGTAGACGCATCCGAACCTGCAATTAGATACATTTTGTTTACATACATGTATCTAATTCTTGAATGTGACTCATCTCTCTCACTGAAAAGGAGCTTGGAGGACTGCCAAAGAGTGTGTAACTGTTTATCAATAAATACATCTAACTAAATACAATGTAACAATCTGACTTCTGCAGTTCTCTCCACGGAACTTGAAACGTCTGTGTTTAACCCTTCCAATGCTGGTCTAGTAAAAAAAAAATGCTGGTTGCATATAATATGCTGTAAATAATGTTTTAGAGCAAAGTTGAAATGCAGGGTTATATTCCGCTTTAAGGTCTGTGAAGCCAGCAGCACTCGAGTCCAAGGCCCTGTATCATGTCTGAATTAAATCTAACATTCCCATAGGGAGGACAGATCATATTCCCCCATATCCCCCCACCCCACAGGGAACAAGGCGTTCAGTATCCTTCAGGTTAATGAGAACTTGACTGGTTGTTAATGGTAACATGAAATATTTAAATAGGTACAGATGCATCATTTCCACAGGAAGACTTAGTCCCACAAGTTACAATCTGTGAACCAAGTCTCAGCGCATGAGAAGGCTGTGTTTAGGTCCGTCGACACGTTCCAGCTTCTCAAAGTGTTTTCTTGCATTTTTTATATTTATTAAAGTTGCAGCTGAAGCTGTAAAATAAAATGAATGCAAATTAAAACACTATAATCACCCAGAGACAGATTAAAAACTTTTTCTTGAAGTGGAATTATTCATATTTTATTTGCAGCCTCAACAAATTATACATTCTAAGAACAAACTCATACAGTATATATGAAAACAAAGTAACAGAAAAAAGGTCTTTGCTTCCTTTTCACCTGCAGCCTCAGCAGTCACTGAGCATTGCAGCACTTGGCCATGTAGCACACAGAAGTCCCAACAATTTTTAATGATAGGCTGAAAAATAATTGAGTTGTGCTTACTGAATATCATGCAAGGTTGTTTCTTCCACAATAACTGGAGAAGATGGAGAAATAATGATGTCAAAGGAAGGCAGGATAACTTTAATAGTCAATTAGGAGTTGGATATAGCATTATATGTAATGCCAGACTTTAGACCTTCTTTAAAGGATACAGCAGGCAAACCTAGAAAAGAAAGGCTTTACTCACCTGGGGCTTCTTCCAGCCACTAGAAGTGTGTCCACAACTGACGTTCTGCTGTGCGTCATGCTGCCAGTGTTCCCATAGCCTGGAGCTCTCTGCATTTGCACAGTTCACAAAGACTTGATCTGTGTAAGCGCAGAACACTCCCAGCCATAGGACAGCGTTCACGAGAGGAGCACGGAAGACCATGGCTCAGCCACAGGTCACGATCTTATGGAAGGGACAGCGGCAGCCTGAAGCATGGGATCTGATAGACTTCTAGGGGGTGAAAGAAGCCCCAGGTGAGTAAAACTTCTTTCCTAGGGTTGCCTCATGTATCCTTTATTAATCACTTCAATGTGAAGTGTGTAAAACTTGGCATAGTGGCCACGTTCAGCCCCATGAACGTTCAGCCACTGTTCTAGGATAGGTGCTGGAGCGTGGTGGGATTGAATACAGTTGCTGCTCTGGACTCCTATAGTAGGGAGTATAGGCAGCACAAAGACATGTCAAATAGAAATGGTCAATGAGATGCAAATAGATCCAAGTTAATGCAGGATTATGCAGATCTTGTACGCAAATTTACTTTGAAAATGCACCAAATTCTGTGGAATTTTACTGGTCTGTTTTTCAAGCTGTATAAATTTGCAAAATCTTTCATCAACTTGGAGTTATCTGCATCTCATTAACCATTCCTATTGTCACCAGTATCTACAGACTCGATCTTTAAAATGAGCACTGCAAAGAGGGTGATGCCAAATGGAGCTTTTCTCTTAGTAGACAATGTATTAAGGATAGACACACGTTTATCGAATTGGAAAAGCACTGATTGATTGTATGTTTTTCAGTTACATTTTTTGATTATATGTACTTTACAGGAGGACAATTTCTTCTCTTTTAGTGCAGGTAAATTAAATCTGCAATGTTAAAATGTTGGTGAACTCATACTTAACATGGGTTAAAATGGCTCAAAATTGGGCCTTGATGAAAAATGTAAGACAATACTTAAACTACTGTATTAATTTTTGCTCCATTTTAAGATAGGAGTAGAGATGCAGTGTGCAGAGGAAAATCCAACTTCAGGCTAGGCATGCCTACACTGCATGGCTTACTATGCCAGATCTGTTCCTAGGGACTGATAAAGTCTCCTTCTGCTGTTGGTTATCTGTGTGCAGCAAGTAGGGAGGGGAAGAAAGGTGCAGCAGTGACCTCTCCTAGTTGAAGTCGGGAGCGAATACTGTAATTTTCAGGAGGATGAAAAATGTACAGAACAATGCAGGTAATAGCAGCAAACTCCACAGTGAGAAAAGGCAGCTAAGTGGCAAACCTTGTATGTCTCTAGGAACAGCTTTATTACCAGGCTTACATGACTTACAAGTAGCGATACACCGCAGTGTCTATGGAGCAAGCCTGAGCAGGAGATTAATAGTGCCCTGAACACACTGAACAGAATTTCTGCTCATCTTAAAATGGGGTAAAAATCAATAATATAAGTATACTCAATTATTGATTGGGCTCTAAAGCTCTTAAACATTTTTTCCATATCCCCAACAGATACAGTGGGGTGCGAAAGTTTGGGCAACCTTGATAATCATCATGATTTTCCTGTATAAATCGTTGGTTGTTTCAATAAAAAATGTCAGTTAAATATATCATATAGGAGACACACACCATGATATTTGAGAAGTTAAATTAAGTTCATTGGATTTACAGAAATAATTGTTTAAACAAAACTAGGCAGGTGCATGCATTTGGGCACCACAAAAAAGAAATGAAATATTTAGTAGATCCTCCTTTTGCAGAAATTACAGCCTCTAAATGCTTCCTGTAGGTTCTAATGACAGTCTGGATTCTGGTGGAAGGTATTTTGGACCGTTCTGTACAAAACAGCTCAGGTTTGATGGCTTCAGGAGCATGGACAGCTGTCTAACTCACACCACAGATTTTCAATTATATTCAGGTCTGGGGACTAAGATGGCCATTCCAGAATGTTGTACTTGTTCCTCTGCATGAATGCCTTAGTGGATTTTGAGCAATGTTTAGAGTCGTTGTCTTGTTGAAAGATCTACCCCGGCGCAGCTTCAGCTTTGCCACCGATTCCTGGACATTGGTCTCCAGAATCTGCTGATACTGAGTGGAATCCATGCATCCCTCAACCTTGGCAAGATTCCCAGTCCCTGCACTGGCCACACAGCATGATGGAACCACCACCATATTTTATAGTAGGTAGCAGGTGTTTTTCTTATAATTCTGTGTTTTTCCTCCATGCATAACACCCCAATAACTCAATTTTAGTTTCATCAGTCCATGGCACCTTATTCCAAAATGAAGCTGGCTTGTCCAAATGTGCTTTAGCATACCTCAAGCAGCTCTGTTTGTACTGTGGGTGGAGAAAAGGCTTTCTCTGCATCACTCTCACATACAGCATCTCCTTGTGTAAAGCGCGCCAATGGTTGAATGATGCACAGTGACTTCATCTGCAGCAAGATGATGTTGTAGGCCTTTGGTGCTGGTCTGTGGGTTGACTGACTGGTCTCACCATTCGTCGCTTCTGTTTATCCGAGATTTTTCTTAGTTTGCCACCTTGAGCCTTAACTTGAACTGAGCCTGTGGTCTTCCATTTCCTCAATATGTCCCTAACTGTGGAAGCAAACAGCTGAAATCTCTGAGATAGCTTTCTGTATGCTTCCCCTAAAGCATGATGGTGAACAATCTTTGTCTTCAGGTCATTTGAAAGTTGTTTTGAGACCCCCCCCCCCATGTTGCTACTCTTCAGAGAACATTTAAAGAGGAGGTAAACTCAAAATTGCCCCCCTTAGTTTTTCTTACACACCCGTGTATGTAGGTCAGGGGTCACTGAGCTTACCAAGCCAATTTGAGTTCAAATAATTAGTTCTAAAGGTTTTGGAAGCAATAAAATGACAAAATGATGTATGCATCTGCCTAATTTTATTTAAACAATTATTGCACACTTTCTGTAAATCCAATAAAAACTTAATTTCACTTCTCAAACGTGTGTGTGTGTGTGTGTGTGTGCGTGTGTGCGTGCGTGCGTGCGTGCGTCTCCTATATGATATATTTAACTGACATTTTTTATTGTAACAACCAATGATTTATACAGGAAAATCATGACGATTGACAAGGTTGCCTAAACTTTCGCACCCCACTGTAGCAAGCTTTTCTGCTGCATCTGTTTTGAATGCAGGTTGTGCAAGTTGCCCATGTTTGGGCTCTGCACATCTATGCAGCTAGTCGGGTGCAGCCTATATTTAAAAGCGCTGCCATTTTCTCCTGTACAAAAATATAAGTACTTGTGGCTAGCTGCATTCATGTGTATCAGTTTGCATTCAATTTATTTATATTAGGGATTAGTGAATATCGTATTTTCCACTGTATTAGACTCTCCGGAATATAAGACACACCCAGGCTATAGGGTAAAAAAAAAAAAAAAAAAAAATATATATATATTCTGCACAAGGATTCAAATTAAGCGCCTCTGTCTGCAACGCGTTTCGCAGGTTCAACCCCCGCTTCATCAGGCAATATAGGGAGGAGTATCAAACAATCTGCACAAGGATTCAAATTAAGCGCCTCTGGGAGCGCCTTTAATTTGAATCCTTATGCAGATTGTTTGATACTCCTCCCTATATTGCCTGATGAAGCGGGGTTGAACCTGTGAAACGCGTTGCATTTCTTTTTGGAGTTCCTAATAAATGTGTTTGACTGTCTGAATCGCAGTCGTTGCCGTGTCTGCTTGAGGGAGGTAAGACCACCACTTCCTCCTTCAATTTTGCCATTTAAATTGGTTTTTAAGCTCATTTAATCTAATCTTATACTTTTGGCGCCTCTGTTCATTGTATACAATTTTGAGTCCACCCTTGGTGGAGGGTTGCTACCCTTTCTTCCTGTCTACAGAGAGCGACTTCTTAATCCTGAGTGGGGTCAGGACAATTTCCCCACCTGCCTTTACAGTGGTTGCCTGCTGGTGACCCTGACTTGTGAGTATCTAGCAATACAAACTTATTGCCACCTTGTCCAGTACGAATTACACTATTGGGGCTCTTGGTGTTCCCCGTTTTTATTATTGCAAGGGTACATTCAACCTTAGTAAACAATCTCTGAACTCAGTCTGAAGACTCAAATCTGCAGTAAATGTTGCTGTCTAGGGCACGGCTAGTTGTCTCTGCTCTACCATTATGAATGGTCTACCTACCGTTAATCCTGATGTATATGTTTACTATGTGACAAAGTGGCTGGCAAAGGGGGATCAAGCGCTACATCTTGTAGCAGCACCAGAAGAAAGGCATTTGCTGACTGTCAGGTGTGGCAGGGGTTAAAGCCATGATTTGGGGTCCGGAGCTGATCAGATGTAGAGCAGGGTAAATGCATCTGGCCGTCAGGTCCTGAGTGGATCAATTTATTACCTGCCTGGTTCAGAAGAGTTAAGAGTCTCTCCAGTGAGAAAGAGGTATGAGGGAGGTGTGTCAGTCTGCATGGAGGCAGAGGCAGGTTTTGTCAGTCTGCATGGAAAGGGGATTTGTTTGGATACAGAAAGCTGGGTCTGCAGAGAAAATACTCTCCCACTTGTTTGAACTGACATTTGTATTGCTCAGAGGCGAAAGTAAGCATTTGGGTGGAGTTGGCATTGACTTTATTTTTTTTTATTTTTTTGTATTTCCTTTATGGTTGGACTGCAGACTGTGAACCTGTTGCCAAATAAACCTTTACCGGTTTTGGCTACAAACCGACGTTGCCTGCTATGTTCCCGCTAAATGCTCACCAAATGAAACTGATCCCTCACAGCTAGTACATATTGGTGCTACAGCTGCACTCCTGGAAGCTCTATGACAATTCAAAGCTCAGTTCACATGTCAGTATCCTCCCAATATACTATGTACAAAAGTCTTGTGGTGGGGGAGGTGTGTTGTGTCTTGCAGTGCTGGGCCTGTGTAACCTTGTACAGCTAGATAAGAAGAATTTGGACAATCAAGATGCCAACAATTCTAGCCTGTAACTAAAATTACAAGAGTCTGCTTTATACTAAAAGTGCGTTGGAATAAAATGTAAAGGCCACAGAATAAAAAAAAAACGTAACATGGTAAATTATTATTCTTATCTGGACAATGTGTACTGGTATTTTAAATAAACCTGTAGGAGAAAAAAAAAAAAAAAAAAAAAAAAAGCACCCCTGGGGGTACTAACCATGGGAGAGGGAACCTCTGGATCCTGATGAGGCTTCCCCTGTACTCCTCAGCCAGCTCGTGCCAGCGCTGGCTCCCCTGCAGCGACACGGACTTAAATATTTACAATCTTCGGTACGCGCAGGTGCTCTAGCAGCTTTCCGCTTGGGTTCCGGTGGAAATAGAAGAGCCCATTCGGGTCTGCTCTACGGCACAGGTGCAAACAGTCTGCTCAAGCTCAGCTATTTCTACTGGAGCCCATCGGAAAGCCGCTACTGCGTGCACCGCTGACAAGCCCTTCTTCGAAGGTCCCATCGCTGGATCCCCTCTAGTGAGGAAGATGGTGGAAGCCTCTTTAGAATCCAGGTGCCTTCCCCTCCCTAGGTAAATATCCCCTGGGGGCACTTTTTTCCCCCTTCAGATACACTTTAACCCTTTCCACTCGTATGTCCCGCATAGCATGACATCGCAAAATTTCCCGTTCCTGTCATATGTCCCGCTATGCGGGGCATTATTTCAGCGGTGGTTTGCAGGCACATCTTGCCACCAGCAAAGCCAGATCTCTGTCCCCATGTTTAGTGGGCATGTTAGACTACATGCCCACACAGGTGGTACCCCCCTCCCCTAAACCGGAAGTGCACGATCAGCGCTGGCAGGAAGTGGCAGAATCAATTCTGCATTTTTGATGCTGATTGTTGCTGCTTCTCTGCAGGGTGTTTTTTTGCAGTTTCCCGGCAGATTACTTCTTCCACAATCCTTGCTGATCCCTTGCAGGTTCTTTCTTGCAGATTCCTGGCAGATCCCTTGCAGGTTCTTTCTTGCAGATCCATTCCAGGTTGTTTATTGAAAATTCCTTGCAGATTCCTTACAGAGCACAGCAATGGCATCCTCTGCAGCAGGTAAAAGAAAAATGACAGCGGCTGAGGTGCCACAATGGATTATAGAGGACAGCAGCACAGAATCAGATGTGCAGGATTCTGGTGATGACAGTGACTATACTGTCACTGATGGTGATGATTATTGCCACAGTGATGACACTGATATTAACGAGGCTACTGAAAGTGGGGAGGCTGGGCAAGCTTCTCTCCTACCAGTGACTGCTTGCTGTATAATTTTTCCTTTACTGTGTGTAATGCAGGGGTACAACTGCCTGCAGCTAATGTTCCAGAAACTGTCAGTGGGTTTTTTGAAATTATTAATGAAACAAATGATTATGCAAAAAGGACGTTAGAAAATAAACCTCCTTCACCCAGATCCATCTGGAGGAGCTGGAGTGATGTTACTATGCGGAAAATAAAGGACATACTTTGGAGTAATTCTTAGGATGGCACTGTAACAAAGGGGATCTATCCAGGATTTTTTCTCAACTCGGTGGATCAATTACACCCCCTTTTTTAGAGATATTTTTTTCTCGTGAGCGATTTAGTCAGATTCATTAGATGCTACAGGTCTCTCCACCCATCAGTGGTCCTGAAGGCCCTCAAACCAGGGCTTGGAAGGTCAGGAACTTGACTGAGCATATGAAAGAAAGATGCAAAAATCTGTTTGTACCCCATAGGAATGTAGTAATTCATGAAAGCACAATTAGTTTCAAAGGAAGATCAAAGTACAAGATGTACAATCCTCAGAAGCAAGTGGGGGCTACGCGAGTGTTTTCTATGGTTGATTGTGAGACTGGATTCCTCTTTGCGTTTGAACCGTATTATGGATCTTCAACTACGGGAAGCTTGCCAAGGCCAGACTTGCCATTTTCAGCTCGCATTGTCCATCTTTGTACAAATCTGAAACAAGCCACTCCTGGACATGGATACCATTTATTTACAGATCGATTTTATACCAGTCACATATTGGCACAAGAGTTACTAAAATAAAAAAATTCACATAACTGGAATGGTCATGCCCAATCGTAAAGGTCTACCAAGTGAAATAAAAAAAAATTGAAACTGAAGAGTTGTGAAGTTCGTGCTTGGAAACTTGACAGTAAAGAGATGGTATTGGCATGGAAGGATAAGCGTATTATACACATGCTTAGCACTTTCTACCCTGCTACTACAACGACACAGCAGAAGAGTGAAAGGTAGAGTGACTGAAAATGTTGAGAAGCCCACAGCAGTCGTAGCATATACTAAACACATGGGAGCGGTTGACCCATTTGATCATTATACCAGTAGTTACTCTTTCAACAGGAAGTCACTGAAATGGTGGAGGAAGACTTTTTTTGGTTGTTGGAGCTGACAGTAGTGAATAGCTTCATAATTTACAACCAGTTGCATCCACATAAACCAAAGGATCATATCAGCTACCGCAAGAACCTAATTCTTGAGTTGGTTCGCAAACAACTAGCCTCTAGGCCTCAGCGTAGATATGGCCGCCCTTCTTCATTGGACTTGGAGGAGCGTCTAAATGGTATCCAGCATTTTATTGCTAATATGCCCAATCGAAACACCAAAGATTGCACAGTGTGCAGTGACAGGAAGACACCAGGTGGCAGGCAAAAAAACACCTATTATTCTGAAACTTTCTCACGCAGGCCAGGATTACATGCAGGAAATTGCTTTAAAGTGTACCATACTTTGGACAACTTCTCTGCTACAAGCCAATAGAAGACACCAAACTGTCCAAATAAGGTATGAAATTAAACGCTATAATGTGTCCTCTAAAATAAGATATACCATGTTACTGTGTTACGTTCCAAGTAAGAATGGGAGAGAGAGTAAGAGGGAGAGTGCATTTCTGTATAAAAAAAAAAAAAAAAAAAAAAAAAAAAAAAAAAAAAAAAAAAAAACCACTCCCTTTAGGAAAAAACTCAGATTGAACATGGTTAAGGTATTACTCATACATTTGATTTAGAGCACTTTAGGGCCCAGTCATATTGGCAGGGCTGAAAATTAGTGCTAACACTTACCATATTTTTCAGAATGTAAGATATTTTTTCTTCCTACTGGGGGAAAAGTGAGTGCGCCTTATATTCAGAATATATGGTACCGCATCCTGCCGCTGGAATATACTTACCACATCCATCTAACTAGTTCCTCTCCCTCCGGTCCTGCTGATGCACACGCGCTCCTCTTTTCCTGCAGCTTCAGAGATCCCATACTCTGCAGCCGCCTGCCACTATACAGCTTTTGTGTCCTCCGTAATCCCTGGTTAGACCCTACTTCCTGATCAATAGCTCTCTGTATGAACCCAATGGCGGGGCCACGTGTAGTAGAGTGTTAGTTTAGTGTAATGTGTTGCAGCTTAGATAGTCAGGCAGCAGGGGCAAGTGTAGTGTGTAGTATACTAGAATATTAACTGGTAGGGCAGCACAGGTTAGTGTAGTATAGCTTAGAGCCAGCTTGGGGTGGTGTGTCCATAAGGGACCTCCTTATGGACCTTGCATTTGTTTCCCCAATTTTCAGTATCTACACCTAGGTTTGTCTTATAGTCTATAATATACATACATTGATGGATACTCTTGAGAAGTGATAATTTTATCATTTGCACCACTCAATCTTGGTCAGATTTCAGCAGGGAGCAATACTCTGCCAAATCACTGCATTTAATAGCTTTGTACTGATCTATACAGTAGAAAGCTATACAGCCATCAAGGCATTGCCTCTACCCCAAAAAAGGTTAATATTACTGCAGTGAATGACCACTGGTTTCATTGACAAAGTATTCAAAATCTGCTGGAAGTTTAAGATTTGCTCGCAGGGTTCAACAAATCACCGTCAGATTTGATTTAAGTGATCAAGCATGCTTTAAAGAGACTTTGTAACAAAATTTTCAGCCTTATTTCTTCTATCCTATAAGTTCCTATACCTGTTCTAATGTGGTCTGTCTTACTGCAGCCTTTCCTAGTTGCACAGTGGCTGTATTATCTCTGTTATATAATCTAATCTTCTTTCCTTTGTCAGGCACACAGGCAGGAATGTGCTGCTCTGCTTGTGATAGGATAGAAGGTATACACACCCTCCCCACGCCCCCTGCAGGCTCTGTTTTGAGTCACAGCCTATCACAAGCTGGTTAGCAGCCATGTCTTTTATTTGTAAACACTGCCTAAAACTGTCAATTACAAGCCAGGATTGCAGCAGGGAGTGGCAGAAACAGCACAGAGGGGCCCAGGAGAATATAATGGTATGCTTTTTATTGTAAGAATTTTAGAGTACAGATTCTCTTTAAACTTTGATGAAATATCAGTTAGGGCTTGTTCACACTAAGGGAGCTTTCAGGATTTTTTTTAAAGAGACTCTGTAACATCAAAAACCTCCCCTGGGGGGTACTTACCTCAGGTGGGGGAAGCCTCCGGATCCTAATGAGGCTTCCCACGCCGTCCTCTGTCCCACGGGGTCTTGCTGCAGCACTCCGAACAGCCGGCGACAGACCCGACTGTAGATTCAATATTTACCTTTGCTGGCTCTAGCGGGGGAGCTGTGGCTGCTTTCGGCTCGGAAATAGACGGAAGTACCCGATCTCCGTCGGGTCCGCTCTACTGCACAGGCGCCGGAAACTTGCGCCTGCGCAGTAGAGCAGACCCGACGGCGATCGGGTATTTCTGCCTACTTCGGAGCCGACAGCCGTCAGAGCGCCTGCGCAGGAGCCGGGAAGGTAAATATTGACGTCACCGCTGTACGGAGGGCTGCAGCAAGACCCCTGAGGGACGGAGGACGGCGTGGGAAGCCTCTTCAGGATCCGGAGGCTTCCCCCACCCGAGGTGAGTACCCCCCAGGGGACGTTTTGACGTTACAGTTCCTCTTTAAGTGACAGCGATTTAGAAAAGCACTTTACAAAAAAAAAAAAAAACACAACGCGCAGGTAAGTGCCAGGATGTAAATAAACGCTGGCGTCAGCGATTGCGATTTTAGATGTGAACAAGGGCTCAGTTAATGCCACATTTTTTCCAACCCAATTGTTTAGCAGTCGCATGCTGATGGGCACCTTCTTCACATTTCATATTTTCATATTGTTGAGGGATTTTTTTTTCAACCCAACTAACAACTTGTGGTGTGAATACGACTAACATTCATAATCTGCTCTGTATTTGATTACACTGAAGATGACTGGTGTGTCTTCACAGCATGCATAATTACTTAGTGGCTATTCAGATAACTGTGTAATTGCAGCGGTATGTAGAACTTTAGTGGTGGCTCAAGTCTTGTTTTCACTTTCAGGGGTTACATTTTTTCCAAATGCATTGTAAAATCAGTTTCAGTCAGCTCCTAAAAAAATAAATCATCGCTTCGAGGTTTTCAGCACTCTGGTGTTGGCCTTATATCGCGCTCACCACAGGTCTCCTTTAAGAACTTATTGCAACACATTACATATGTCAAAAGCAGAGGTACCAATTGTAAAAAAAAATATATGAAATATTTGTACAGTGTGGTCAATAAATTGAGTAGCATGGAAAACCACCAATTCTGCACTCTAAAGTGCATTAACTGGTTCCGAGCTGTCGAAGTTGTAATCTATGCCCCGTTTACATCCGCCTAAGCCTGAAAGGGCATAGATTTCAACTACCGCATTCCGCGTGCCCACCGATACCACGTTGCTGCAGCCTGCTTACTCTACTGTTATGCTGACAGCAGCGCTCGGTATATTGGCGATAACAGTGAGCCAATTACAGTATTCTTTGTTTATAATGGGAAATGACGGCTCTGGTCCTTAAAGGGACCCTGTAAATACAATTATGTAAAGTATTGCCTGTTTCTTTGCAAATATGTGCAATATTGCACATTATTATGTGGACCCTCCTGGTATATTAATGCTTTTTAAAATTTCTTTATGTGAATGGTGTACAATAAATTGATAATTACTATAAATTGCTGGTGTGGTATTTTGACTACTCTTCTCTGGTGTTTATAGTATTTTTGTCATTCTGCACAGTCCATTGGTTAATTAATTATTGATATAATTGGATGCTAGTCCAATTTTTTTTGTGCTTAAAGGGACCCTGAGCAGAGGCATAACATTAAAATCTGGACTTCCCTGGGGCTTCCTCCAGCCTCCCGACATCCTCTGGGTCCATTCCGCGCATGCACGCCCCCCCCCCCCCCATACATCATCATGCCGGTCGCTATAAGGGTCCCGCGCATGTGCCAGACACTTACGGCACAGCCGAAGTCACCGGATTACCGGAGCCAAGCGGGACAGCGGAAGGTACCCAGAGGATGCTGGGAGACCTTGCAAGCTACGGGGGACTGGAGGAAGCCCCAGGAAAGCAGAGATTTTAATTGTATGCCCCTGCTCAGGGTCCCTTTAAAAGCAGACCTGAGCGCATAAACTTCATCTCTGCTTTGAATAAGCAAGAGCATAACAACATTTAAAGAAAAACATTTCTTTGTTACAGCTGATATGAATCCTGAAATAAATCTGCATGGAAGCAGACAGTGTTAACATCCTGTGTTTACAAATTAGCTTCTCATAGTTACTTGGGTTGAAAAAATGGCCTTACTAAAGAGTTGAACAGGGGTTATATTATGCTAGCTCAGTGATCTGCAAACGTGGCTCTCCAGCTGTGAAGTAACTACAAGTCCCAGAATGCATTTGCCTTTATGAATCATGAATGTGGTTGTCAGACTCCTGCAATGCATTGTGGGACGTGTAGTTCCTTCAGAGCTAGAGAGCCAAGTTTGCAGATCACTATGCTAGCATTTCATATTTTTATTTCCCTTTAAATACATCCCAAAATTTTATTTGCTTTAACTGCAGTGGTTTGGCATTAAATACAATTTAACTTGTTGTCGATGAGTACCAAGTCCTTCTCCAAGTTTGATGTCCCCATCTCTAACCCATTTATTTTGTATCAAACAAAGCAAGCGCTCACCAACATTTGTATTGTATTGTATATATTTTGTATGGTGCTAGACCATTGGTACGACCAAAATGCATGACTTTACATTTTTCAACATTGAATTTCATCTGCCATTTATGTGCCCATATAGCCATCCTATCCATATCCTGTTGCAATATGTCACTATCCTCCTGAGTCTTGATAATTCTGCACAATTTTGTCTCATCTGCAAAAATAGCAACATTGCTTTCTACTGCATCTACTGGATAATGAATAAATAAATTGAAGAGCACTGGACCCAGTACTGACCTCTGTGAGACCCTACTGCTAACAGTCACCCATTTTGAATAAGATCCATTGACCATAACTGTGTTGTCTGTCCATCAGTCAGTTCCCTATCCACGCACACAGACTCTTCCCCAGTCCTTGCATTCTCAACTTTTGCACCAGACCTTTGTGGGCAACAGTGTCAGAGGCCTTTGCAAAGTCCAATATCACATCTATCTACAGCGGAGATTCCTGATCTGACACAGCTGAGGGATCAAATTACAGTCACAGATGATGGGGAATTAGACTAGCTAAACTCTCTAAATAAATACAGGGTGCATTTCTCTAGGTTTTCTTTCTGTCCTGTGCAAGAGTTCAGGTTTACTTTAAGGGACCAGAAGCAGCTAGTCCCAAAGTGGTTAAGGACACGCAGTTTAAGATAACAAGCTGAAAACAATACTTACGAATCGAGGGGTCGGACATTACAACCATGACGTAGGTGTTTGATGTGAAGATATCTATAAAGGCAGCAAAGTTGGAATTTCTAACTTCCATGCTCTGGAAAGAGGCAGCTAGTTTACTGTAAATGTGAACAGGGAAAGTTAGGGGCACAAATAAAACAGATCAATACTAAGCGCAGAATATAAGTGTTCCATTGCTAAAAAAATTCAATTCATTGAAAGTCTTTAAAAGCCAGATGTGTCCTTAAAGTGGATCCGAGGTGAACTTTTACTCATTGCATAATTGTGTTCCTTTCCTATTGTTTATAGGGCATTCCTCAAGCCAAATACTTTTTTGTTTTAATACTCCAATTCCCTATAAACTAAAAAAGCCACACCCACATGTTTTCAGAGAGCCTTGGCAGTAGCAAGGGCTCATGGGAGCTCAGTCTGGGCAGGAGGAGGGGGAGGTATTACTAGCCATTGATTTCAGAGGCAGAGGGGAGGAGGAGAGGGGATTAGGCTGACGGCTCAAGATACAGATAAGCCTGCCTCTGTGTAATGTTTACAAACAACATGGGCGCTGTCATTGTATCACAGGAATAAATAATCATATTCTATTAAAACTGTTTGCAGCTAGATATGCGGTGTAAACCATCTAAACTTTAGATAAGATATATAGACAAATTACTTGTTATAGTTAGTTTTTCCATCTCGGATCCGCTTTAAAGTGTACCAGAGACAAGATTACCTAAAAGTTTTATACATACCTGAGCCTTCCTCCAGCCCCATGCACACGGATCTCTCCCACGCTGCCGTCCTCAGTCTCCTCCCTCTTCGGTACCGGGTCCCGTAACTTCAGCCAGTCATGGGCAGTCTGTGGAAGAGAAGTGCGGAGAAATACTTAGAGGGCGCACTTCTCTTGCGTAGACTGGCCGCAACTGGCTGAAGTCACGGTAGCCGGTGCCGAAGAGGGAGAAGTCTGAGGACGGCGGCGTGGGAGCGATCCGTACATATGGGGCTGGAGAAAGCCTCAGGTATGTATAAGACTTTTAGGTAATCTCGTCTCTGGCTTCCTTTAAAGTGATTAGTAATTGCAAATCTATTTCTACTTCCTTTTCTCTCACCTGCAGCTTAATTTGAACTGTTTTATAATATTACTAATCTTCTCAAACCTATGAATATCCCTCTGTTCCTTACATTGGTAATGAGAAATAACCTGTAAAAAAGCAGAAAAATTCAAAATCGTAATTCAGTACATAGCTCTACTATTAGTAGAAACTACCAAGTAAAACCAAACTAGTTCTCTTACCAGAAAAGTTGCTCTCTCAAATAGTAGTACTTCATCTGCCTCAATGATCTGAGCAAAATTACGCAGGTTGGATTCTAGCTGCTGCACATTGGGAATGAGCTGATAGACAATGCTGGACCAGGCCTGAATGCAACAAAAAGATCATAATTAATATACACCTACAATTTTGGCACTGTATCAATGCATCTAGCTTCATGGCAACCCACGTACGATCATTTCAGGATGGTTAAACACAAAAAGCAGACATCATGCCATTAGGTAGGAAGGACAGCCAGGTTTTGAAGAGGTACTTGAATCTTTTGACTCCCTTAGAGGGCAACTGTTGGTAAACATTTTTTGTAGTTAAATACTGTATATTAGGGGACATTACCACTAGTACTAGAATCAATTATTTCTTTACACAGCACCCTCCTCCCTGCTGTAAAATCATCCTTTACTCAAGACATTCCCCATTATCAGTATGACAACCATTTCCTGCACAGGGGCTTGCCATCAACTCCTTATTTGATGCTCTAATAATCATCATTTTTCACAGTCTGTGGAGTCTGAGGCTAAAAGTATTAGAGGCAGAGGATCAGTAGGACAGACAGGCAAGTAGATTGGTTTAAAAGGAACAGTTTTAGATTATTGTATCTGTGATGGCTTGAATTTTCTAGCCACAAACACAGCGAACCTAAAGCATGCCAATGATCAATGGTATAGGTGATGCACTGAGAAGGAAATGAGGATAATAATACTAAAGTAAAA
This sequence comes from Hyperolius riggenbachi, assembly GCF_040937935.1. NCBI lineage: Eukaryota > Metazoa > Chordata > Amphibia > Anura > Hyperoliidae > Hyperolius > Hyperolius riggenbachi. The sequence goes on along the minus strand of NC_090653.1, from coordinate 198,603,744 downwards.
ATATAAAAGATTTAAGTAGAAGCCCCCACTGTAGAGCTCTGATGAATAACAGAAGGAAGATGAACATCAGTATAGAAACCCATCCTTGATCCACAAGACGTGAAATCATTAAAGGGCATAAGGCCCGGTTCACATCTGCAAAAAGAGCCAAAAGTATCTGGTGAACGGATCCGGTCTCCGCTTCACCGGATCCGGATGGCTTAGTCCGTGGCTCGGTACACATATGAAAACGGATCTGATCAATGATTGATCGGATCCGTTTTCATTCAGCAAATACATACCTAATCTTCTGCAGCAGACGGCGGTAGAGGGTTCCTCTTCTTCCGCGGTGAGTACACAGCGCATCATGTGACTAGTCATGTAGTCACATGACGTGGAAGAAGACGGAAGCCTCTACCGCTGGCTGCTACGGAAGATTAGGTATGTATAAACCCTCCCTAGCCTACCCGCCCAGCTGCTGCACCCTCCCCTCAGTAGATTAGTGTCGGCCCATGCCCCCTTCCCCCGTGGAATGGTCCGTTTCTTCACTAGTGTGAAGAAACGTTCCGTTTCCCATTGCCCCAAATGCTGCTGCATTTTTGTCTGGATCCGTTCCGCTAAGCAGAACAGTCCGGAAAATTAGGACTTGCAGCAATTTTTAGGTTCGGGGACCAGAACGTATGGAAAGTATCCGTACCAACGGACGTATGTGAATGGATCCATAGGTTAACATTGGATCCATTCACATCCGTTCCGTTTGTACAGTATACGTTCCGGTTACGTTCCGGAAAAACCGCTAATGTGAACCGGGCCTAACAGTGGTTTGTCATCTCTTTTCTTCCTGTCCCAAAAATACTCTGGAACAATCTCTTGGTTATGGTCAGTATGAACGAATAGATTTAACATTTACCTTGTATAATGTTTCGTCCCATATAGAAGTCCTGAAGCAAGCACAATCTAAAGGCCTTGAAAGGCGCCTCAAATCATCCTCTCGCTCCTTAAATATCTGGAAATTCAATGAAAAATAAAAATGGATTATAAAATTTGCATAAATGACTTGATTTGACTAATAAATATAATAACATATAGCTATAGGTGATACCCAAACCTTAAAGTGTACCAGAGACGTCCTAAACAAAAGATTTTATACTTACCTGGGGCTTCCTCCAGGGGCTGAGTCCCTAACCGTCCTCCCGCGTGCCTCCGTTCCGCCGCAATCAACCCCGGTAACTGGCTAAGTCGCGTCAGTCGGGGTCTTTTGCGCATGCGTGGAACTCTGCGCATGCACAGAGGACCCCGACTGACGCAACTTAGCCAGTTACCAGGGCTGATTGAGGCTGAACGGAGGCACGTGGGAAGACGGTGAGGCACTCAGCTGAGCATATGGGGGTGGAGGATGCCTTGTGTAAGCATGAAATCTTTCATTAAAGTGATCCTTAAGTCTAACAAAAAAAAAAAAAAAAATGAGATTTACTCACCTGGGGCTTTCCTCAGCTCCCTGCAGCAGATCGGTGCCCTTGCAGCCCCGCTCAGATGCTCCTGCACCCGCCGGCGAACACTTCCGGTTTGGCCGTCACCGGCCGACAGGCATGGGAACGCGGAGAATCACTCGCGTTCCCATGCCGGTCGGCCGATGACGGCCAAACCGGAAGTGTTTGCCGGTGGGTGCAGGAGCATCTGAGCGGGGCTGCGAGGGCACCGATCGGCTGCAGGGGGCTGAGGGAAGCCCCAGGTGAGTAAATCTCATTTTTTTTGTTAGACTTAAGGATCACTTTAAGGGCAGCTCTGGTTTATAAACATAAATAAAAGCAGGGCTGTGGAGTTCGAATATATATTTATTTATTGTATTTATAAAAGCGCCAACATATTATGCAGCGCTGGACATTAGTTTAGGTTACAGACAATATTTAGGGGTGACATACAGCAAAATAACAATACATCAATACAAGAAAGACCAGATTATGCAGCACAGTATGAGTACAAGGTAATGCTTAGTCAGTCACTGGATTGAGCATGGAGATTAGGCAAGTTAGGTTCACTCAGATGCATAGCATGGGTGCACAGTAATGGAGGTGCATGATCAGGTAGGACACAAAAGGAGGAGGGACCCTGCCTAAAGGCTTACAATCTAGAGAATACTTTGTCTTAACTCCTCAGTTCATTGTATTTCTGACCATTCCTACTATACTAATGTATTTTTCATGTTGGTTGAAAGAACACAACATATATTTTATCTCAGCCTCTTAACCTTAGCAACTATTAAGGGCTGGTGCACACCTAAAAGCACTAGCGTAATAGTTATCACCCAGCATTTTTAGAAGTGATTTTCTAAGTGATTCTAGGCATGTGCCTAGCGATTTTCTAGCTTTGCCTAACGATTTTGGGAGCGTTTTGGTGTACCAATTTTTTATATAGTAGAGCTGCAAGTGAACAGCTTAGGTATAAAACCGCTTGGTAAATAACTGTTCTAGCGCTTTTTAAAGCGCTTTTCCACTTTTCTATACTCAACATTTAGGCTGAATTGCCTCAGAAATGCTGCAAATTACATTGCTTTCGTGTGATTCATCCCATTCAAATACATTAGCCAAGCGCTTTTCAAAGCACTAGCTTTTTGAAAAGCGCTCTAGGTGTGCACCAGCCCTAAGATGGTATCTACTTCTAGAACAAAACAAAGCGCATGGCCAGATAGCTGACACACTACGCTGTTGGTTATCCCAGCCCATCATTGTCAGCACAAATGAGGAAGACTGGCAAAGTTTGGGCGTTTAATTCATAGCCAAGCCTGTCATTGTAGCCCTTTTATTTTGGTTTATTAAAGAAAACTGCCAACATTCATTAACCTTTAAAGTAACACGGGTAACAAAACAACCAGCCCCTATGCGGTGGTTACCTCGGGAGGCAGAAACCTCAGGATCCTAATGAGGCTTCTTCCGTCCTCTGTAGCCTCAGGGATCTTTGTAGCCTTCGGGGGTTGGATTCCCCCCAAATGTCCCCAACAAACACTGCGCAGCAGAGCATGCCAATATTTACCTTGAACACCAGGGAGGTTAATATTTACCACAATCCACTGCAGGCACAGTAGCGGCTTTCCGATGAACTCCGAAGGAAATAGCTGAGCCTGATCACGTTTGGTCTACTGCGTAGGCGCAAGTTGCCTGTGCAGTAGAGCTGTGGCCTGATAGGGCTCGGCTATTTCAGCCTGAGCCAGAACGAAAAACCGCTACTGCATCTGTGCTGGATAGCGGTAAATATGTACCCCCCCCTGGTGTTAAAGGGTTTCAAGCGCTGCAACGGAGTAGGACAGGGGAAGCCTCATTAGGATCCAGAAACTCCCCCCTGACGAGTAAGTACCCCCCAGGGGCTGTTTTTTTTTTTTTTACTACAGGTTTCCTTTAACTTTAACCTTCTGGGGACCAGCAGCCTAACCCCCCTTAAGGACCAGAGCATTTTCGCATGGGGGCGCGCTTAGATAGCCAGGCAGCGGTATCCCCAGTATAGATAGCTAGGCATGGGTGTCCCGAGTATAGATAGCTGCTGTCTATACACAGGACACCTATCTCCCAAGCATTCATCTCCCAAGCTCCAGCAATGAGCAGCTCTACCTCCTTACGCTCTGCCCGGCATCCCTGCTCGCACTGCCGCTAAGTTCCAGGTAATCCAACTGTTGGCACATCTAAATCTAACCATATATGCACCAATCCCCTAACCACTCCCCCCACAGGAAAATCGATGCATGTATGGATACATTTAGAGTAGCAATGATATGTCTGTCCAGGTATGCTCATATGCGTCCTCGTACCTATACTAGCCACGACCAGCAACAATTGCCACCACCAGCAGGGGCAGTATATGAGACACAGCTGCACTGCACTGGGCAGTAAAAAACAGGGGCTGTGGTGGTGCAACTAATATCCATGAATGCAAGGTGACAGACCAGGTAATCAATCAATATCAGAAAGAACTTGTACAGTAAAATCTTGTTATAATATACTCTGATTCAATTGTGAGATAAGATGTAGGTCACCTTCAAAAAAGCACACAGAGACAAAAGGAGTCTAAATAGTGTAGTAATGTTGTTCCAATGAAAACTAGTGTATATAGTGAATACGCACAAAGTAAGGTTGCTGACTGGGCAACCAACCAATTCAAGCATGTGGAGAAATAAGGTGCCCATACATCAGGCGACTTTAGCGGCCGATCAACCAACCAATCCGATTATCGTATTGGTTGAAAAGAAGTGCCACCAAGTGCAGACGCAAATGACAAAGTGACCAATTTCGAGCCAAAATTATTCGCGTTAGTCGATCGCGCCTGATTCAAAATGTCGGGCTGAAGTTGGTTGACCGCGTGTGCAGAGGCCGATTTACGAAAGAGCGATGAAACACCACATATCAGCCACATACACGCTATGCGCTGCCACCAGCATGTATGCAGCTGATAGAACCCGGAGAGATGGATGGACACCACACGTATGCTGACACAGGACAGGTAATGTATAAATGCACACACACATGGGGGGGTGGGGTGGCACATTTATACATTAGGGGCAGCGACGGAGTGGACGTGGCGGGCTCAGCCGATTACCCGAAGACTTTATGCTGAAATCAGACGGGAATCAGACTGCAGTATATGGGCAGCTTCGACAAAGACAATTTATCTCTAATCAGATTTGATTAGAGATAAAATGTGTCTGTCGAATCTGCCCATAATCTTCTGATGTATGGGCACCTATATCCGTCTCCACCCAGGTATACCGGATTTCACACTGGGTGGGTGATGGTTGATTTTCTTATGTAAAAACAAAGGGTTTGATAGTTTGGTATACCAGACTTGAGGCTTTAAAAGGGAAGGTCCAAGCACAAAGAAAAACAAAAAACAAAATCCACTTACCTGGGGCTTCCCTCCAGCCCCTGGCTGCCGTCCTGTGTCATCACCGCAGCTCAAGTGGCTCCCGGTGTCCTCCACTGTAGAAGATGACCTCGCCAGGTCGGCTTCACGGCTTTACGTGGTCCGGCTGCCTTCATCAAGTCTGTACTGTGCAGACCTGATGACGTCAGCCGGACCACGCGACCCGCGCTGTGGAGCGCACAGGAAGCCGACCCGGCGAGAACGGCTTCTGCAGAGGAGGACACCGTGAGCCACTTGAGCTGCGGCGAGGGCCACCCAGCTGGAAAAAATTTCTGGGGAGAACACTGGAATATGTTCCTTGAAGGATACTTTTTATGATTATTGCACATGTGTTTTCTTCAATAAAGACTTTTTGCATATACTGTATATTCCGGCGTATAAAACGACTGGGCGTATAAGACGACCCCCTAACATTTCCAGTTAAAATATTAGAGTTTGGGATATACTCGCCGTATAAGACTACCCCTCTTTCAACGCACACCAAATAAAAAAAAAATAAAAAAATCATATACTGGTGCTATGTATGAACAGATACTGGTGCTGTACTGTATGTGGTACCCAGTATATAGGCGATTGACTGGTTGGATTGGTCAACTCTCCCTCTCCCTAAGTGGACTGGTCAGCTCTCCTTGACTGCTTGTTTATCAGAGTGGTATGGAAGAATGGATTGCGCTGTGCCCATAAAAAAAAAAAACAAAAAAAAAAAACACGCCTCTTTCACCCTTCTGGCCCGTCCTTGTATCCTATGTACCTTCTTCTCTGCCTCTCAGATCTCTCACATGCGAGCACGCCTGCACCACTTCACTACAGTCCTTAGCAGCGAGATCTGAGAGTCGGTAACAGGATAGGGCGCATCACCCGGTATCCATGACACCCGACGTATAAAGACTGCCCGACTTTTCAGGAGATTTTCAAGGGTTAAAAAGTAGTCTTATACGCCAGAATATACAGTACATTTTTCAAGTTTCTTCAGTATTTTTGATTTATAAATCCTTGTACTGGTATAAAGTCTATGTGGGTGCTGTGGCACACCTGAGAAGATATTGCTATTTTTATGTCCCTTTATACGGAATATGGAAAACTACTCGGCCAGGTCACTCGAATTTTACTGTATGTCTTGGTAATCTATACTATAATGATATGGAAGTTGTTTTTTGCTTTTACACACCAGATCCCGTTGATCTTCTTGCACCAAGTCCATCTTATGAACTAGACAAAACACTTTGGCATCAGGCGAGTTCTGCAGGATGGCTTCCAAGCAGGATTGGTAGTAATGCATATCTTTCTCCAACTCACGGCTCTCCACATCAAAAACATAGATGAGAACTTCAACATTGCGGAATATGTTGTCGCGCTGGCTGGTGAAATAATTCTCCATGAAGGTGTCTTGACTGTAAAAGTAATAAAGGCATTCTTTGAAAAGATCAGCAAAACCTACTTCTCAGTAATACATATGCTCAATTTCAATTAAAGTGGACCTGAACTCTTTCACTGGACAGAAGGAAAACATTTAACAATACATCCCGTATGTACTTCCCCCTTAATTCCCCCTCATCTGTGACTAAGCACAAGTTGTAATTTGATCCCTTGGCTGTGTCAGCTGACTGCCATGGTAGAGAGATCATTTGTACACACAGGTGGTTAACAATATGTCTGCTTTCATGACAGCAGGAAGTAGACAATTTGTATCAGCTGTAACAAAGAAATGTTTTTCTTCAAAAGGATATTATACTGTTGCTTATCTTGTAGACCTGAGATGAAGTTCTGAGTTCAGGTCCGCTTTAACCAAGAGCTTCATTAAGTCATTTAAAAAAAAAAAAAAAAAAAAAAAAGAAACTAAGGTAGCATCAAAGTCGCTGACAATAACTAAAGACAGCATTAAGCTGGGTTCACGCATACAATGTGTTCACTTCCATTCCAGTCAAGGCTCGCTAGTTTTCATCAGTATAGTTTAAATTTTCGATCAGTTGTGTTCCTGTGTGTTAAAACGGATAGAAAACTGATACCAAACTGATAGGAGAAGACTGGAATGGAACTGTACACATTGTATGTGTGAACCTAGCCTAAAGGGGCCCATACAAATCGATTGGTCGATTGCAAATCGATTGACCAATCGACTGATTTGCGGCCGATTTTGATCAATTTCAATCGATCTGGCAGGCTGGAAAATCTAGGTCGATCTGTTGAGATTGCTTATCATTTTGCATTGGCCCTAATGGAAATCTGATGGCAAAAAAAAATGCCATCAGATCGATTTTCAATAGATTTCAAACTGAAATCTATTGGAAATCTGTTCCTAGTAAAAAATGTTCCTAAACACATCAGATAGATCAGAAATCTGATGATCTATCTGCTGCTAATCTAATGAGTGTATGGCCACCTTAAGGGTGGCCATGCACTTATAGATTTGCAGCAGATTCGACCATCAGACAGATTTCTGTCAGATGCCTGTCAAGTCAAATCTGACAGGTATCTGATGTGTGCCACACACTAGGAACAGATTTCCAATAGATTTCAGGATGAATGAATGAAATCTATTGGAAAACGATCTAAATGCATTATCGGTCCATTAGATCCAATGCAACTCTATGAGCCATCGATCTGCTGCTAGCAGCAGATCGACCTAGATTTTCCATCCCGTCAGATCAAATTGATCGAAGTCGGCCGCAAATCGATCAATAGATTTGATAGAATCAATCTCCGATCGAACTATTCTATGGAGGGCTGAAATCGATCAAGTGTATGAGCCCCTTAACTGAAAGATGCTTACAGTTCAGTAAATATTAAATCATAGACGGAATAAAAAATAAATAAAATCAAAAAGGCAGAAAAAAAAAAAATGTAAATAGACACAGCCAGGTGTTCTAGAAATCCATCCTTTCCAGAGTAAACAAACAGTGTAAGGCTGAGATCACACATACAGGGTGTACACTTCCATTCCAGTACTGTCTGTTTTTCATTAGTTTTATATCAGTTTTAACGGAACGGATACAAAAGTCATGAAAGCTGACAGGACAGTGCTGCCTGGAACAGAACTGAACACAGCCAGCCTCATAATAACAACAAGAAGCACACTTGAGCAACCGAAGTCCAACAAAACTCTAATAAACATTGCATTAAAAGGATAATATGCATTCTGACAGAAGGAGAATTCCACTACAACCAAAATAAATTTGCAGATATCATAAACTATCCGGTTCGGCCTATCTGGACGAGCTTTCTCGTCCAGATAGGCACTGCTGCTTTGCCTGCGTGGTGCACGCGATCGGGCGCGCGCCGGCACCCGCCGCTAGCCCCCCGATCAGTGAATAGGAATATAATTCCCATTCACCGACCTAACTTCCCCGCAGAAATACCAACGCTTTCTATCCAGAGAGCGCGGTATTTCTGCCCCCAGGAAACTTCTGCTCAGCATTTTAGTTCCTGGATGAGAGATCGTTCGCATCCAGGACTTTTTTCACTGTGGCCATCTTGTGGCCAAATAGTAAACTGCACCCACATACATTTTTAATTAAAGAATTATAATATTTTACATTTAAAATAGGCAGTTTCCCTCCCACACCAAAAATTACCCACATACATTTTTTATAAAAAAAAATACAATAAAACAAAACAAAAACAACAAATAGTTACCCAAGGGTCTGAACTTTTTAAATATACACGTCAAGAGAGTATGTTATTATAGTATTTCAAATTATAAGCTTATATATAGTGATGGACGCAAATTGAAAAAAATGCACCTTTATTTCTAAATAAAATATCGGCACCATAAATTGTGATAGGGACATCGTTTAAACGGTGTAATAACCGGGACAGATGGTCAAATAAAATACATGAGTTTTAATTACGGTAGCAGCGGTCCAACCATACAGTTGTGGCAACACAGCATGTGTTGTATGAACTCATTCTTATAGTTAATTGTATAAAAAAAAAAAAAAAAAAAAAAAAGGGGGGGGGGGGGGCTGGCGGGTTGAAGAGTTGAACTTACCTGCGGCTTCTACCAGCCTCCTGCAGCGATCCTCTGGTTCCCTGCAGGGCCCTAGTTTCGTTCTGATGCGCAGCCCTGGTCCGCGCGGCCCCGGCATGCACAGTATGAAAAAAAAATCTCTACTGTGCATGTGCAGAACAGGATGCTTGCTGCCACGGCTGCACATGTGCAGTGGCCCGTTTGTTGTCTGCATTGTAACAGACTGCGTTTTCCTAATGCACCTTTTTACAGTGCATCTCTGGATAACGTGTGTAAAACATGCAGGTTACATAGCAGTGGATCGTGCAATGAAAATAACATGCATGCTGCAATGTGCAGAGTGTGTGTTGCATTATGGATGAATGCATAACACAGTGCACAGTGTGAGCTTAGCTAAGTCTGCTGCCACACTGATTTTCAGAATGGATGGCAGTATACCAACAGACATGCAGAATGTACTCAAGCTTTCCTGGACCAAACATGGCGGCATACATATGGGTTATGGCTCCGCCCGCTGAACCCGATAGGACAGACTACCTATAAAACCCTTTGACCTGCCCCCTCCAGCCATTCTTTTTTTCTGTCCTCGAATGGACAGGTTGCCTATTTTTTTCCCTTTTATTTTTTTCTTTATTTTTCTTTTACCTTTCTTTTTTTTCAAGCCTGTGCAGGACGGGTTCAGCCTCTCCCGTCCTTGAGGAGCGTCCTGTACCCTTAAATAGGGTTTAATGGCGTTTTCCTCCGTGTGCAGCAGCTTTGCTGTTTGTGGCCGGCTGCCCTCTTTCTTAATGGCGCCGCCTGACCCCTCCGTCTAGCATCATAGCGCCGATGCGCAGGAACTCTCGCGAGAGGCGAGATTTGCAGAGTCGCCGCTGATTGGCTGCTCTTCTGCATTTGGGGAGGACCCGGAAGCAGCTCTGAGTCTCGGCACGCTGCTTTGGCGTCTCTGATCGAGACAGCAGGCGCTGACAGGGGACTGAGCTGAAGGCTGTACGAGCTGAAGCTGATCTGACCCAGGATTACATGCTGATCTGTCTGCTGGAGCAGGTATGATTCACAGTATTATTATGAAATGCAATGCAATGCTATGCAATTTCTATGCTGTTATGGTAAACTTTCTTATGGCTCTTTATCTTTCTCTTAAATAGAGAAATGGATAATGTGGAGCCTAGAGAGGAGGTGATCGTTGTCAGGTAATGGGCTGCTAAAAGCAGCCTTTCTGATTATGCACACAGGGTGATCCTTTTAAGTTCTCCCAAGCACAGGGGTTCCAGGTTAAAAAAGAGTGCTTTCCCTTATTTTGTATTTCTGGTATACACGGATTCTTGTGGAAACATATATGTGTATTCTATGTTTCCACAGTCCGGGGGAAGGAGGAAGTGGCCAGGTGCCGAAAGATCGCAAGTCGGCATCTAAGAGACGGCAATCTCGGTCACGTTCCAGAGACAGGAGCCATCATTCCCGTAACAAGTCTGCAGCCAGGAGAAGGTCCTCCAGAGAGCATAGGAGTAGATCCCGGAGAAGATCTCCTAGAGACCGCAGAAGTAGATCCCGGAGCAGAAGCAGAAGATACAGGGAATCGTCTAGGAGACGGCAGTACCGTTCCCCTTCACATAGACGTTCCAGAGACAGAAGGAGAGAGCGGTCCACTGATCGCTTTTCCGCCGATAGACGGAGAGGACGCTATGAGAATAGGTCCCCTAGGAAAGGCAGGGGGGAGTGGAATAGGTCTCCAGAGTCAGACCCCTTTGAGCCTTTCCAGAGACCTGTTCAGAATCAATGCTGGTCATGCTCCCTGCCAGCAATGCCTGATAAGAGGGTTTGCGAGGCTTGCTTTGCAGAGCTCGGAAGGGACAGAGACTCTGATAACCAACAGGTGTTAGCTTTCATCCAACAGGCGGTGCAGGAGACTTTCCAGAATATGGCACCTTCTCAGCCTGGGACAGCAGCAGTTGCTCAGGCTCTTCCGGAAGACCATCTGTCTCAAGAGGATTTATCCCCAGTGGGGTTTAATTTTGCCCTAGTGCCTGCATTTCTTACAGCTATTAAGGCAGCTATTGAATGGCAAGATGAGGAGGGTACAGTGCAGGAGCCAGATAAGTACTATCCTCATTTAGACCAGCAACCAAAGGTTTTCCCATTCATGAAAGTGATAAAAGATGTTATGCTGAAAGAATGGAGTAAGGTGGAACAAAAACCATCTCTCAATAATAAACTGTCTAAACTTTATCCTCTGAGGCAGGAGGATGCAAAGTTATTGGACTCTGCGCCGGTAGTTGATGCATCAGTGGCCAGACTGGCCAAGCATGTGACTCTGCCTATGGAAAACGTGGTTGCCTTCAAGGAACCTTTAGACAGGAAGATAGACACGGATGTTAGAAAGGCCTTTCTGTCTGCTGGTTCAGCCTGCAGGCCAGCCATCGCCTTGACCTCCCTAGCAAAGGCCACTCGCGTATGGGTAGACAACGTGGAGGCAGCAATCAATGCAGGTGCTGACAAGCAGGAGATCATAAAAGCTCTGGATGAGTTGAAATTGACAGGAGATTTCATGGGGGAAGCGGCCATTGACATCATTAGATCAGCGGCAAGATCAATGTTATACAGTGTCACCGCCAGAAGGGCCCTGTGGCTGAAGCCCTGGTCAGCCGATCAAGCATCAAAGTCTAATTGGTGTAAGATTCCCTTTGATGGTTCCCGTTTGTTTGGCGCTCAGATGGATAGTGCTATTTCGATGGTGACGGGAGGAAAATCGGGCCTGATTCCACAGGATAGGAAACAGAGGCCCTTCAGACAGCAGGCCCCAAGAAGAGTCCCCAACAGCAGGTTTCAACAAGCAAGATCTTATAAGCCGGGGAGGCAGTTTAACAGAAGCTGGAAGGGGACACAGTCCACCTTTATGAAGGGGATGAAGGCAAAGGCTTCCTCCGACACTCTGCAGAATCCAAAGCGTTTTTGATGGGGCGCTTACTCAGGATTATCCGGTAGGGGCCAGATTAGGCCTCTATTGGAGATCTTGGGTAGGGATAATCAGAGATCCCTGGGTGTTAAATACTCTGAGGACGGGTCACTCCTGGAGGTTCAAGAAGAATCCCCCACACTTCAAATTCATGGCCACAACCATGCCTCAAAACAACGAGAAGTCTCAGACCCTAAACGAATTTGTAGAGACATTACTGGAGGAAGAAGCGATCATTCCATTATCAAGCAAAGAATGTCGGAGGGGAATCTTTTCTCCACTATTCTTAGTAAGAAAGTCTACAGGAGGCTGGAGACCGATACTCGACCTGAAGTTCCTGAACAAACACATAAAGATCAGTCACTTCAAGATGGAGTCTCTACAATCCATCATTCCAATGATAGCTGTAGGGGATTGGATGTCGACAGTAGATTTATCCGATGCCTACCTTCACATTCCCATAAAAAGAGAGTTCCAGAAGTTTCTCAGGTTCTCACTAAATGGAAGAGCCTATCAGTTCCGATGTTTGCCTTTCGGTCTCTCCACAGCCCCAAGAACCTTTACCAAGGTGCTACTGCCAGTAATTGCATATTTGAGGCTTCAGGGATTGAGGATTTACCATTACCTGGACGACATCCTGTTACTTCATCAGGATCGTCAGGAGTTGTTGCAACATCAGGAAATCCTGCTCAATCTACTCCATCGCTTGGGCTGGTTAGTGAATACCAAGAAGAGTCAGCTCTCTCCTGCACAGGATCTGATTTTTCTAGGAGCAAGATTCAGGACAATACAAAATCAAGTATGCCTGCCGGATCAGAAGATTGTCACAATCCAGATGAAGGTGCAGAGGGCTCTGAAAGTTCCTTTTCTGACCACCAGGGACTGTTTAAGTCTGTTGGGGACCTTGTCATCATCTATCCCGATGGTAAAGTGGGCACACTGGTTCCTCAGAGAGCTTCAGATATTCTTTTTGCATCATTGGAACAGAACAAGCTTGGTACAGAGGTTCCATCTTCCCCTCCAGGTGAGGATTTCCCTCAGATGGTGGACCAGGGAGCAGAATCTAAGGAATTGTCGGCAGATCCAGCCAGATGTGCCGATAGTAATTACCACAGATGCCAGTATAAGAGGTTCGGGGGCCCACTGCAATGGGATCCAGATGCAGAACAAATGGAGGACATTACAGGAGGGAGTTCCCTCGAATCTCCTGGAACTGAGAGCGGCATTCCTGGCCTTGAAGGCCTTCCAACACCTGATATACGGAAGATCGGTCTTATTGAAGATAGACAACGTGTCCGCAGTGGCTTATATCAGGAGACAGGGAAGTACCAGGAGTCGGTCACTCCTTCAAGAGACTGGACATCTGATGGCCTGGGCAATGAGGAATCTGTCAGACCTCACAGCAACTTATCTCCCCGGAGAGAAGAATATATTAGCGGATCACCTAAGCAGGGAATTTGCAGATCCCCACGAGTGGTCTCTGGACAAGAGGATCTTCCAGTGGATTACCAGGAGGTGGGGATATCCACAGATAGATCTATTGGCCTCTCCCCAGAACAACAAAGTACAGAGATTCTTTTCTCGCTTTCAGCACCCAGCAGCAGTGGATTGCCTGGTCCAAGAATGGAACTTCTCCCTGGGATATGCCTTCCCTCCGTTTCCTCTGATCCCCAGGTTTCTTCAAAGGCTTTGCAGGGAGCGGTGCACGATCATCGCTATACTTCCCTTCTGGCCCAGGAGACCTTGGTTCGCCTTAGCAATGTTTCTGAGCATAGAAGACCCAATCAAGTTACCACCGAATCACGATCTTCTGTCACAAGGTCGCCTTCTTCATCCAGGAGTCAGCGGTCTGAGTTTAGCGGCCTGGAAATTGAGAGGAAGAAGTATACTGATGTCGGATGCTCCTCTCAGGTGATAGAGACTCTGTTAAAAGCAAGGAAGCCTTCTACGAATACTACCTATTATCGTATCTGGGAGAAGTTTGTTGCTTATGCTCTTGATAAAGGCTTCGACAGTCTGCGTCCAGAAGTCCAGAATATATTGGATTTTTTACAAACAGGAGTGGGCAAGGGTCTCAGTGTGGCAGCTATTAAAGTTCAGGTGTCTGCTCTTTCAGCCTTGACAAACCACCGATGGGCGGTCCATCCATTGGTGATAGTTTGTGCAAGCAGTTTTCAAGATCCGTCCACCTAGAAAGCCTTTCTTCCCAAAGTGGGATCTGACAATGGTATTGGAGGTATTGTCTTCCCCTCCTTTCTTCCCACTTCAATCAATTTCTTTGGAGAATTTAGTTCTAAGAACAGTCTTTCTAACCGCTATGGCATCCGGAAAGAGAGTCTCAGACTTACAGGCCCTGGGTTGTGCCAATAACCTATTTGGAGTTTTTCCCAGATAGGGTAGTGGTTAGGCCTGTGTTACATTTCATCCCAAAGGTTGCTTCAGGATTCCATATAAATCAGGAACTCTCTCTACCTACTTTCTTCTTGGAGGAGGCATGTCACCCACTGGATGTGGGACAATCAATTAAGTCTTATCTGGAGGCCACGGCCTCTTTCAGGTCTTCCGACCACTTATTTATTAATTTCAGAGGTCCAAGAAAGGGCATGCAGGTTACCTCTAGGACCATTGCTTCTTGGCTGGTTAAGACGATTCAAAAATGTTACAGCATTAGAGGGTTACCTGTTCCGAGAGAGATTAATGCTCATTCTATCAGGGGCATGTCTGCCTCCTGGGCATGTTTTTCTAAAGTTTCAGTTGAATCTGTATGTAGAGCAGCAGGTTGGTCTTCTGTAAGCACATTCCTCAAACATTATCATGTTGATCCTGCTGCCTTGTCTTCTGTGGATTTTGGAAGAGCTGTATTATCTGTGTAAATAAATTTTGTTACTTTTGCAGCATTCCCTCCCTCAAGTGTGATTTGTTACATCCCATATGTATGCCGCCATGTTTGGTCCAGGAAATCGGAAAATTGTATACTCACCTTCCGTAATTTTCCTTTCCTGGATCAAACGATGGCGGCATACTAATCCCTCCCTCTGGTCCATTCGAGGACTGATTTACACCAAGAATGGCTGGAGGGGGCAGGTCAAAGGGTTTTATAGGTAGTCTGTCCTATCGGGTTCAGGGGGCGGAGCCATAACCCATATGTATGCCGCCATCGTTTGATCCAGGAAAGGAAAATTACGGAAGGTGAGTATACAATTTTCCGATTTCCTATGGGTCCTTTCTCACATGTCCATCTTTACCCTACCTGGGCTAGTCCTTTATGTTTCCACAAATGCACAAAATACCCAACCTACACAATTTCTCCCACAGGATAGCCTGGATCTGCTGCAGAGTGCAGCAGAAGTTGCCATGGACCGCCAGAGGAGTACAACGTATTCATGTTAATAGAAGATGCTGCCACTCTGGCAAGTGTGACCTAAACCTAAGAGGACTTCAGTTGTGTTTAAACAATTACTTACCCACCACAATCCCAAAGATTTAATACTAGATTCCCCAAAAACCGCACATGAGAATGTTCAACATCAACTGCAAGAAAAAGAATAAAAAAAAAAAAGTTATATTACAATAATTTTTTTTTTTTTACACATCCATATAGATTTTTTTTTTACTTTTCAGATACTTACTTGTGGCACCCAAACGACGTGTGTCCCGCGCTATGTAATTTGCAAAGATAATGGATCTCATGCTGGTCTTTCCTGACCCACTCTTACCCATCAGAAGAACCTGCAAAATAAAATAAGCATCCCGTGCTCAAAATATAGGTTCTCTCTTTAATGCTGGATACACACGGGGCGTTCCCGCACTCAATGCGCCCGCCGATTTGCGTCGACTCGATTATTTCCTAGCGCATTTTGATGATTGTTCGGTCGATTTAAAGTATGGCAAATCGACCTAACGATGCATCGAAACGCAAATTGGACATGTCGGAAATATTCGAGTCAACGCGAATCGACAGGCGCATTGAGTGCGGGAACGCACCGCGTGTATCCAGCATAAGACTTCTAGACTCTAATATCTTGCACCACATATTTCACACACAATTTGCAAACGTTAATTTATTGCATTATTTTAATTATTAGACTAGAATTCTTTCAAATGTATTTTATATTACCAGGCATTAAAACAGACGATCTGTTAATGCATAGTTACAAAGTTGCCTAGGTTGAAAAAAATAAAATAAAAATGTATCCATAATGTTGAACATCACAAACCATCTACCTGATTGGATCAAGATATCATCTTCCTACATATAGCTGTCATAGCTATGGATGCCCTTCAAAAGTAAAGAAAGCATCCAACCTCTTTTTAAATGCAAGTTTAGAATTTGCCATAAGTACTTCCTGTGGCAAGATATTCCATTGTAGCCACTGTAAAGGTGTCCAAATGCTAATCGATTTTGCCAGGCAGATTGAGGCCTGATCATATCTGCCAGATATCAATAACCCATCATGCCTCCCCAAATGTAATCCTGATAGATTTCTGCATACATGTGATCAAAATGATCAGTCTAGATGGAATATTATTCTCAAAGGGCGGCAGAGTGAGGTCGCGGTGGTATGAAATTTGCATGTGGCAGTATACCTGGGTCACTAGTCCTGGTGGATCTGATCAGCAGATGAAGGTCCTTTAAACAAGGTGTGTATGAGATCTCCAGATGATATAGACTATGAATGCATTTTGCAGAAACTGATCTTTGATGTGTACAGCATCTTTAGAAAGATCAGTATTTCAAACCTCCCTTATAAACCTGTGAGGGCTCGTTTCCACTATCGCGAATCCGCATGCGTCCAACGCATGCGGATTCGCACACGTAATGCAAGTGAATGGACCGGTTTCCACTGGAGCGTTTGCGTGGTGCGTTTTTATGAGCGGTGAAAAAACGCACAAAAGAGCCAACGAATTCGCCTGCTAGTGGAATGCATGCGAATCGCCGCTAATGTATTTAATAGGGAAATCGCATTTTACGCGATTACGCATGCGATTCCGCATAGGAACCAATGTAAATTAACACAGGCAGTGACATGGTTAAAAACGCACATAGCCTAACCTATGCGAAATCGCATGCGTAATCGCGTAAAATAACGCGTAAAAAACGCACCTGCATGCGATTTCTTCTGCGGTGGAATCCAGGCGATTCCGCACCGCTACAGTGGAAACGAGCCCTCAAGACAAATTCCTCAGTTTGCAAAGATTTTCATATGATGGGTCTACTCAGCTTAATAGAAGGACATACTGGGCATGCTCAGTGCTAGAGTCTTCTCGTGCATGACTGTGCAGGGAAATGCTCATGATTTATGCACCGCATGCCGCAATACCCCAGAAGTATTTCCGGGGTCTCACCCATCATGCTGGCAGAACGTGATTTTTAAACTGAACAAAAATGATAGCAGTGGCGGAAAAGAAGTCAGCGAGGAGTCATACTTAGGGTAATATGTTTTTATAATACAAATAAAGGAGGTTTCAGGTTTCCTTTAAGCAATGCACGATGTCAGAGTTTTAGTGTAGATTTGGCCTGAATAGCTTAGTTTCCTGTACAGAGATTCTGAATTGCCAAAATGTGTTAATTTGATAGAATTCTTTCACGCCAAAAATTGTAAACCAAAATCGCAAATGCAACGCATTTTGCACTTTTCACTATGGTGGCCTCAATCAAAATGCAGGAAAAAAAATGTAGCAGAAGTACGATTACCTTTTTAGAAAAATCGGAGACTTCTTCACTATGAATGCATTACCATGATTCGAATTGTAACTTTACTGTACGTACCTTAGGAAAACTAAAGCATTTTCAAAAACAAAATGGAACTCAGACAGTGTGAAAGGGCCCCTACTGCCCACTAATCATGTAAATACATGCATACTAGATGTTTTACGCCTGACATGCACATATAAAGTGTGCGCATTATTAGTATGTGCATATTTAATTATCAGGGGATGTAAATGCTAAAGACAAATATTATGCAATTCATATCATCTATTCAGGAAATTGTGTTATTTGGGTCAAACCTACACTTGAACGCCAAAAGTCGAGGTGAGTCTGCACTGTCGACATACACAGCTACAGAAACTAACAGTGAAAGATTTTTTTTTTTTACAGATCTTTTCTAAAATTAAAATTACATTTCTTCTTTTTTAAGTTAAAGTCTCATTATGTGACAAAGTTCCACATTCAGGCAAAGATCCAGTTTACAGAGCCACTATGAGTATGCGGTTGCCACTCAAAGGGATTTCCTGCAAGCCTGACCGCTACTAATGAGTATAGGTGGCCATACAATAGCCGACCATCCAATTCGATTATTATAATCGATTTGGATGGAAATTGGTGCTGCCAAGTGCATGCCCGACAAAGCGACCGATTTCAGGACAGAAATTGGCCACACAGTCGATTGCGCATGCTGCAAGATGTCAGGCCGAAGTTGGTTGCTCGGGTGTGCGGCGGTACGGCGGCCGATTTGCGAACAAGCAACGAGACGACGAAACTCCTGCCGCTGCAATGTATAAATGTATGTAGTGTGTACATTTATACATTACCTGTCCGGTGTCAGCCTCCACACGGTTTCAGTCCATCTCGCCGGGAGCGGCATACACGCTGGCGGCGCATAGCGTATATGCGGCTGTTACCCGGCAAGATGGACGGACACCGTCCGGAAGCTGCTACAGGACAGGTAATGTATAAATGCACATACTACATATATTTATACATTTGTACAGGTGGACGCGGCGGGCTCAGCCGATTCCCTGATGATTTCATGCTGAAATCGGATGTGAATAGGCCTGTAGTGTATGGGTAGATTCGACCAAGAGACAAATTTATCTCTAATCAGATTCGATTAGAGATAAAATTTGTCTCTTGGTCGAATCTGCCCATAATCTTCTAATAGATGGCAACCTTATGTGCATGTTTGGGGGCTTTTGTACACTGTGCAAACACACCACAAAATGTTCACTATCTAACCTTATAAGTACTGTACATTTTAAACAATGCTGTCCCCTTCTCAAATTACAGAGTGCTCATTGTGAGCAAAAACGCCTAGAAGTGTGTAAGGGGCTAAAAAGGACTTAAAAGCTCTCTTACTAAAAATGCTATGTAAAAACAGAATCTTGCCTTCTTGAAACAGAAGATATGTGTTATTATTTAGGCTGGAGTAAGCATATGAAGTATGCCACAATGCATCACTGTTGAATATGAGCTTAGTGGGCCATCTAATTTTGGGCGTTTCCAGTTCTCCCCCACAGAGCCATATTAATCCATTCCATACACAGAAGAAGATCAACCAGTCTGAAACAGTCTGTATGCATGTTGGATTAGTATGGCTCCATACAATTAACATGACACATCATTGCATTCCAGTGGTTGTGAAGGCGTATTTAGCTACCAGGGACAGCAAAGGACAATTTTGCACAGTCAGCAGTGATGCACTGTGGGACACCTCATAGGCTCACTCCAACCTAAATCATCACAAATACTTTTGTTTTAAGAAGGCAAAAATTCTGTTTCACTTCTCAAATTACATATTGGATCAACAGGAATATATGAGGGAGCAGGCTGGTGTTGTACTTTGTTCTCTGGTTGAACTCGATGGACGTATGTCTTTTTTCAACCCAAATAACTATATATACACGGTAGCGTACACTGGCATACAGTCTGATAAAGCCACTTTTTAACACAAACACCCCCCCCCCCCCCCTCCCATCATTTGTGATCAATTTGGGCAACAGTCTATGGTTACAGAATTATGTAGGTTGGAAAATGAAAAAAAAATGCAGCCAACAAGTTCCACCTGATAACTTTGGGACAGCACTATTGGGGCTTAGGGACAGCAAGACCGTCGCTATGAAATATTACTTTGAGCCAGAAACAGATGTCTACAAACACTATGGAAATCTCCCAATGCTACCTCAGTAGTGGGAAGCCTCTAAACGGTCCAGAGGCTTTCCTTCCCTGCCTGTCACCGATTCAGCGCTGAGACTCTATACCAGGCGTCAGGAACCTTTTTGGCTGAGCAAGCCATAAACGCCACATATTTTAAAATGTAATTCCATGGGAGCCATACAGTGTTTCAAACTGGGACAGTGCACATGCATAGCAGAGGGCTCACGTCCCTGTGGCCATGGTTATATGTACAGTTGATCCTCCAGGCAGCGGAAGTGTCAGACACGTCTTCAGTTTCTCTTGGGTTTCAGCAATATCAGCAATTTCCCCAAGAGCCAGACAGGAGAAATGCAGACTAACAGCTTGTACAATTAGCTGACTTAGAGGTTGATTCACTTTGTAGGACGAGATCTCCATACTTTGGCACAATAGGCTGCCTGTCAAGTGACAGCCTATTGGGCCAATCGAAGTGCAGGGATCTCGTCCTACAAAGTCACTGGACCGTACAGGGTCCAGAGTGGGACAGTTGGAGCGGACGTGGATTTTGGGGGGGGGGGGGGGTAGAGCATAAGTTAGTTAGTAGTGCATGCTTCAGCAGTAAAAATTTTACTTGCTCTGTCGCACTAAGCTGTGCTGCTTGCGCAGTGTAGCTTGGTGAATCAACCTCTACTGATTTGTCTGTGAGCCAGATGCAGCCATCAAAAGAGCCACATCTGGCTCCCGAGCCATAGGTTCCCTACCCCTGCTCTATACCAATGTGTGTTTAATAGGTTTATTTCATCCGCTGTTCTGGTCATAGATGTGCACATCCAATTGGGCATGCGTGAATAAGGACAGCGCACACCCACCAAAATGAACCACTCGTGCACTGAGGAAAAAAGCCATGCAAGAGTGGCTTTGTTCTACTGGGCATGGACAGACCTTACTTACATATGCCCAGTTCGGATGTGTTCATCAAGGGTAAGGAGAAACTTATTAGACTCACACTCAAATGGGTCTGTGCCCTGCATCAGTGGGTTGTAGGAGGATCTGGGAAATCTATGGACACATATACAAGGACGTTTTCCCATCTGAATTGGGACTTGATTCCTCAGGCAACAGTTTGGGTAAACGGACCTTATTCGTGCATGCCTAGTATAGAAGCTCTTGTACACAGTGACCGTGCAGCCACAAAAAACATTCATCAAAGTCTTGTCAAATATGCTTAGAGGGACCCAGCGGTTCCTGGAAGTGTGTGCTGCAGGATGACCAGAGAAACATCTGGACTTTCCCGAGGCTTCCCAGTACTGAGGGAAGTATCTAATGCTTTATAAAATATTGCTTCAGGTATGACCTAACTTATTCACCCATACTCTAAAGCTCTTCTCCAAGTCTGATATTCCCAGCTGTGTCCCACCTTGCTTTTATGCCGCTATGGTCAAAATACATAACTGTACATTTATACAAATGAAATGTTATCTGTCATTTTCCTGCCTATAAAATAAAAATCCACCCTGTCAATATAATTCTGTAATTCTGCAGTATGTCACTGCCTTGCTGAGTGTTGATGAACAATTCTTCTGTACTAGCAGACCTAAGCCTGTTAACATAACAGGCTCTAGGCCTCCCTCACAACCCTCCCCCTCTCGCCCCTATGATCGCCGCCGCATGTCAGCATGCCCACCCACACTCCTGGCCCTGTCCTCCTGTCCCAACGGCCGCCCGTGTGCCACACATTCGCAGTAGCGCAAAAGCACAGGATGGGACGCAGAGACACAGGGGTTTTATATTATAGGATTATCTGCAAACATGGTGACACCACTTCCCTTTTGAACAACGAGGTAATAAATAAACTGGACCAATTGGCAGAACCCACTACTAACAGTCGGAGCAGTGCTTTTCAGCGCTGCTAGATTTGGGCGCAGCCAGCGCCGCCATAGACTGTAATGGGAATCAGTCTATAGCGGCGCTCAGTGAGGAAGGTCGGCTCCGTCAGAAGACGGAGCCGAAGTTGCTTAAAAAACACAATAATTCGGCCTCCAGCAATCGCTGGAAGCCGAATTATTTCATTCCCCCACTATCCATGTCGGCCTGGAGGGGGAATAGTAATTAAAACGCCCCGGACTTGTGCAGAAGCAGGACCAGCCATTTAACAGCTGGATCCTGCGCCCAAGTCTACCAGCGCCGTATTCAAATGTACGCACTAACAGTTGCCTTTTTTGAGAACGATCAATTTATTGCTTTTAATACACAAATAATGTTGGTGCTGTATACATAAAATAATAAGTGCCAAAAAGTGTCTTCCTTTGTAGCAATGCTTTTTCCTGTAACTTTTCAAATAAAATAATTTAATATACCTTTTTCTTCATGGCTAAACTGGGCATCACACAGGTGGTATATTCTGCAAGCAAATACAAATCAGGTTACTTTATGCTGCTAACAAATTCCATGAAATTTAACAATCAGCTGTTCTGTATAATGTTTTAATGCATAGACACAGCATTCCACAAGATACACACTTTTCTGATTTCGATTAGTTCCCAATCTGAACCAACTGCAGAACATACAGCCCGATATACCCCAAACCTGATATAATGGGTTACCCAAAGGTAGTAACTAACAACAATCGTCACCACTCATCATTTCACTTAGCGAGAATATCGAATTGTGCATTGTCCGATCTGCAGCTCCCATAAAACTAAAACGCCAATAACAACATACTGTAATATAATACACACAGAGGAATAGATAATAAACGCCACCCTACTTTGTGTAAGCGAAGACCCGGATGTGCTACTATCACATGACTAATCACAAGGGTTATAGGAGGGCCTTTGGTGATATCACCATCACGTGATTGGTCGCACACGTGACGTGGGCAGAACGAATTAAGGCAGAGCGGATTGCAGGTGTTGTGTCTGATTATGCTGCCTGTGGATTTGAGCTGCCCCGCATGCGCAGTAGGAGACTGTGCGGCCACATTTCTATAGAATGATGCTGCAGGCTCACTGAGAGGCGTTCTGTAGAGGAAGTGAGAAACTGTGGGGGCTGGGGAGAGTCTGAGAAATCTCACACACTACAAGAATGATGTGCGTGTTCACCTAATAGTGTACAGAAAGCTGCTGTAAAATCAACTGCATTATCAGACACCAGAAGGATTTGGTATGAAGATGAATGGATTGAGGAAACCAGGTTAATGGGCAGAGACCTACATGTAGTAGTAATATGGGAATATTGTAACAGTGAGAGCCTGTTTCCACTACACTCAGATGGGATGCAGAAAAACTGACTTCAATGAATGCCTATGGGAAAATCTACATCAGAAAAATTGCATTTAGTGGAAACAGGCCCATAGGTATTCATTAGAGTCAGTTTTTCTGCATCAAATCTGCGTGTAGTGGAAGCAGGCCCTTAAAGTGCCCATACTTTACTTGATACTGTGGCTTTAACAACCTTCACGCCCGATCAAGTTATCAATCTAATTCCACCTGAAATCAGTCAAATGGCTGGATTGGGAATGGCAGGAAAATCTCACTTGCAAAGGCTTGATTGGGTGTGCGACAGGAACAGTGTTCAGTGTTATGCCAACTGGCGTCCCCTCAAGTGTATAAGGGCCACCCAGTCCCATGCCTGTGTGCAGTGTTAAAGGCTCAACTATCTGTTGGCCCAACTCCTGGCCTCTGGTGTCTGCTGTCGCCACAAGTGCCGTTTCTACATGTCACTGGAGCATGATATTGCACATGCCGAGTCACGTGGCACAGGTGCTTGCAGTGACTCTGAACACTGGAGGAGGCCAGGAGTCCTGCAGGGTGATTTACAATAATTTTAATGCTGAAATCTACTGGAAGTCGTTGTGATGTGTGTGAACAGGCAATAGGTCTCTCTCAGGTCTGATCAGAGAGGGTCTATCTAATGGTCAACCGGGCCATACATGGAGTGATATATGGCCACCTTAAAGTGGATCCGAGATAAAATTTTACTCATTGCATAATTGTGTCCCTTTCCTGTAGTTTATAGGGCATTCCTCAAGCCAAATACTTTTTTGTTTTAATACTTTAATTCCCTATAAACTAAACAAGCCTCGCCCACAGCTTTTCACAGTGCCAAGGCATTTTCAGACCATAGCAAGGGCTTACAGGAGCTCAGTTATGGCAGGAGGAGGGGGAGGTGTTACTAGCCATTGATTTCAAAGGCAGAGGGGAGGAGGGAGAAGGAGAGGGGACTGAATTTACACTCAAGAAAGCTGATACCATCTCCAGCCCTTAGCCTGTAACAATATGACAAAAAGAACATGGCTGCCCTCATCGTATCATAGGAATAAATAATCATACACTTTTTAAACTTTTGCAGCTAGATATGCTGTGTAAACTATCTAAACCTTAGATAAGATATATAGACAAGTTACTTCTTATAGTTAGTTTTTCATCTCGGATCCGCTTTAAAGGACTTACGAGGCAAATTTTAGAAAAAATGTTAGTTACCTTATTGCAATATCAGACCTCAGGGCAGACGATCAGTGCTTCCCATGTCAGTTTCAGGCGCTCTGTTATCTAAATCCAGGATTCATTTCAGGCCCCGACCCTCTGCAGGGTCGCCTGAACTTATGAGATAAGAATTGCCGCTTTAAACAGCAATGTGAGTTACACTCGTGGCCGCCACATAGCGGCTCCCTCCCCCGCTGTGAGCCGCTGCTAGGAGGGAGCCGCTGCTAGGAGGGAGACCGCTGCTATAGTAGGCAGCCCTGCCGGTATCATCCATTCACATGCCGCAGCCTCCCTTCCCCGACCCGCCGAGCAGCCAGCACATCTACCTCCTTTTGCGGAGGAATTCTGGACATGCGGTCACTGAAGAAGAGCCGCTGGCTCATATTAAGCAGAGAGTCACTGAGGAGCCGCTGGTGAGCCGGCTCACGTACGAGCGGAGTGCGGATAACAAAGAACCGCTGGTGATTCTGATGTTCCATGCAGCAATACCTTTACTGGGTCCCAATCTCCACAATCTTCCCATAATTCCTTAATACAATCCAACACACCCTTCCAAAAACCCGATATTACTGGACACTCCCACACTAAATGCATTAAAGACCCCTTTGCTCCAAACCCCCTCCAACATCTTCACTTCACCCCCTGAAACATTGTAGCCAACCTATCCGGTGTTCTATACCATCTTGTCAATAATTTGAAATTAATTTCCTTAATTCTAGAGCTAACTGATGTAGCATGAGCCAAAATGCATATTTTCCTTTTCAACCCATCTTCTAAAGAGATGCCAGCGTCCTTAATGGAGAAGTTTCTGGTGGTGGGAGCAGTGAGAACAATTCTATTGTGCTGTGCCTGGGCATTGCTAAAAATCTAACACTCCGCATCTTTATGCAATCGTTGTGCGCCTGATGTAGTCACGTTGGTCTGACCATATTAACAACCCCCGCCAGGGCAGTCATGGTGCACCACTCTGAGTTCAGACCAGCATGTGTATGGACCTTTCGGGTTGGTTCAGGCGGATGTCTCAATCACCTGCCCAATGTCTCGTCCAAATGATTTTCTGCAAGCAGAAAATCATTTGTTGACTTTCAATAGCGATTCCCAGCGATCGTCATTTTTCATCTCGCAGGGGGACACAGAAGTGTGGCACTAATGGACCCCAGAATGACCAGACCGCTCTGCTTCCAGACAGTGGAAAAAATAAAGATCAAAATGCTGCTTTTGCATAAACAGCAGTAAATGACGTGCAAGTGTGCATGTGAACTGGCCCTTAGTTGTTGTACCACACAAGAGAGAGGTTTTAGGTAAACACTGGACAGTATTTATTTCTGCATCTGTAGATGTATTTCTTCATCCATATTTGAGGAGGATTTTTCTATTTGTGATTAAAAAGTTTAATGTAACTTTTTGACATGATTTTGTATTTGAACGTTTTATTATACTCAAAATGGATACTAGAACCTTGCTTGACGGATTTTAGTAAGTTGCAAGCAAAAATTTCATGAAAATTAATTGAACCACTTTTTGCACAGAAATCCTGCCGCCATTGAACGCTAGAGCATGAAAATGGCTGTGAAGAAATGTCATTTTTCTGGAGAAAAAAAAAGATGCTTGGAAAATAGGCTCAGATGTGGTGATGTTATTTATTTTGAAGTCAGAAATAAAACTATGCCGACTAATTGTGGCATAGTTAATAATTTGAACATATAGGATTTCAGCACTAATGAACTTCATAAACTGTGGTTTGAAGGAGGAAGTGCTTGAATCATTTTACACGTTTGCAGTTTGTTTCCATTCACAAACCACATCTACATTAGACACAGTCAGACTATACGTCTAATTTGTCTAACAGGAATTAAAGGGTGGGGCTTGGTACCCACACAGGCAAGTCTCTCTGTGCTAGCTCGCAATATGAGTACAGTGAAGACAAGCCATGGAAAGGAAAGGTAATGCCATCATTTTGCTATAGCTGACACACAGATTATGAAAGTCTTTCTAGAACAAATTCTTTATGTAATGTAAATATTGTTATTATCATTTGTATGATATGGAGATATTACTTCTCATTAACAAAAGAAAGATCGTCATTTCTTTTCTCTAGTATTATTATCACTAACAAATATTGTTTAGGTTTCATTCACAGCATACACTTTGTAACATGCGTGCAAAAAGGCTCATGCAATTGCAAATCACACCAGATTTTGTAGTGATTTCTTTAGTGAATAGTGCTATGCGCACAAAAATCATTGCTGGACAAGTGCACCATTTAGAGGGTATATGATGTAAATGGTTCCACATCATATGTTTTTATGGGTGTATTATTGCATGTGAAAATGTAAACTAAAATAGAATACAAAAATGCATTTAGTGTGCACAAAGCCTTATATAGCAGTATTATTGTCCATGGCACCATGCAATTAATGTGTTATACACAACACACACATAATTTACATGACACAGACAAGGGTAATATAAGTTCTCTAGCTGCATGTTGCACATCCAGTAGAAAGGACATATATCATATACTAATGAGGCCCATTGTACAGCAATACCAAGACTCAATGGCCTCAATTCTGGTAGCTATGTGCGGTAAATATATATATATTTTTTGCCGGTAGCATACCTCACGTGATATTTTCCTTCTTTTTTAGCAATTCTGAAAGATTTTTCCGCATTTCCTAACATGTTGTAAAATGTGTAGTGAAACGTGCGGTAAATGCATAAAGTGTGGTAAAAAGTGTGGTATTTCAGTGGTAAGCATGTGGCAAATAAATAATAGTAGTCTTTAACCTCCCTGATGGTCTGATTCCCGTGGCCGTAGGGAAGTTTTTTTTTGCATATTTTTTTTTCCTATCATGTAGCTAGCCTAGCGCTAGCTACATGATGCCCCCCTCCCTGCGGCGTCCCTCCCACCCCTCCGATCGCCGGCAGCGTGCTTGCCCATAAGGAAATCCCGTTCTGAACGGGATATCCTTTAGGGCTTCCCCCGTCGCGATGACGTCATTGACGTCGTGACGTCAGAGGGAGTCCCGATCTACCCCTCAGCGCTTCCTGGCACTGATTGGCCAGGCTGCGCACGGGGTCTCGGGGGGGGGGGGGGGCCTCTAACGCGGCAGGTAGCGGCGAGTGGCGGCGATCGCGGTATACACGCAGCTAGCAAAGTGCTAGCTGCGTGTAATAAAAAAAAATCGTTGGTTGTTACGATAAAAATGCCAGTTAAATATATCATATAGGAGACACACATAGTGATATTTGAGAAGTGAAATGAAGTTTATAGGATTTCCAGAAAGTGTGCAATAATTGTTTAAACAAATTTAGGCAGGTGCATAAATTTGGGCACCACAAAATAGAAATGAAATCAATATTTAGTAGATCCTCCTTTTGCAGAAACTACAGCCTCTAAACGCTTCCTGTAGGTTCCAATGAGAGTCTGGATTCTGGTTGAAGGTATTTTGGAACATTCCTCTTTACAAAACATGTCCAGTTCATTCAGGTTTGATGGCTTCCGAGCATGGACAGCTCTCTTTAACTCACACCACAGATTTTCAATTATATTCAGGTCTGGGGACTGAGATGGCCAATCCAGAACGTTGTACTTGTTCCTCTGCATGAATGCCTTAGTGGATTTTGAGCAGTGTTTAGGGTTGTTGTCTTGTTGTGAGAATCTGCTCAGCTGCCTGTGCAGACAGGCAGCGTTTTGACCACTGTTCACGTCTGCATTCTGCAGGTCTCTTTAAGAGAGACTTTCTGTCAGTTCTGCAGCTTGTGTTGCTGAGGAATTTGCATACATTAGTCATGCAAATCCGTTACCTGCCTTCTTTTGATGACTAGCACTATAAAAGCATTCTGCTCCCAGAATGCTTTGCTGGACATTTCCCTTCCATGGTCTGTTCCTGATGGACACTGCTGGAGTGTCAGCCATTGCTATCTAGTATAGTTAATTCCTGGGGGTTGCTTTAGGCTCCCCTTCTAGTCCAGTCAGGTTGTATTATCTGTTTTGCCTGTTCCGTCTGTCTTGTGTTTGGATCGTACAAGCCCTAGCGTTAGCGGCTGTGGATCCTTCTGATTGAGTCTGGAGTGTAGGTTGAAACAGCGGTTGTTTCTGCCTACCTCATCTGTTCTGTCTGCCGTGTGTTTGGATCGCACTCGCCCTAGCGCTAGTGCTGGGGATCCTTCTGTTCTGTCTCCTGGGATTGCGCTAGCCACTTTTCGCTAGCGCTGGGGATCCTTCTGTTCTGTCTTCTGGGATCGCGCTAGCCACTTTTCGCTAGCGCTGGGGATCCCTCTGTTCTGCTACTCTGTCTCCTGGGATCGCGCTAGCTACTTTTCGCTAGCGCTGGGGATCCTTCTGTTCTGTCTTCTGGGATCGCGCTAGCTACTTTTCGCTAGCGCTGGGGATCCTTCTGTTCTGTCTTCTGGGATCGCGCTAGCCACTTTTCGCTAGCGCTGGGGATCCTTCTGTTCTGCTACTCTGTACTTGGATCGCGCTAGCCACTTTTCGCTAGTGCTGTGGATCCTATCTCTCGCTTGTCCCTGTTTTCGTGTGTCTGTCTTGTCTGGTTCGAAACGCTTGCTGTAGGCTCGGTGAGGTAACCGTTAAGCAAGCGCTCGCGTTCTCTGTTTCGTGTTTGTCTGTCTTTGGTTAGTTAGGCGTGCTTGTCTCTGTTGTGCGTAACACGCGGAGACCGCGCACGAACGCGTGCACTGTTGCGAATGAGTGCGGTGTTCGCGTTCAGCTAGCATTTGCTATTTTCTTTATCTTTCTCTTTGTATGATTTGCTGTGCCTTTGCTACCCTTGTGCTCTGTCCTGCTCAGTCTTGTGTCGCTATTGGCAATCGCCATTCTTGCGATTGCGTTTCCTACTTCGTTTCCGCCGTTGTGTGTTCGCCGTCGCTGGGTGGCGACTAATTTGGTGGGCACACATTGGTTCTGTCCTTTTGCTCTGTTCCCTGTGGGCTATCCAGCCCTGCCTGATTGTACCTTGTCCCGGATCTGTACAATTCCCATTTGGCATCTGTGGCTGTGCAGCGGCTGTGTTCGCCTGCACTCCACAGCGCCATCTGCCGGTGGGAATTGCCCTCTGCGGGTGCATAGCACCTAGCCTGGGTGTCCGCAATAATACGCTTGTGGAGGAAATCCGCCGCGTCAGCGCATGTCTGGTGCGCTGACCACGGAGACGATTCCGCAATCGTTACAGAATGTCCAGCCCAACCAAAATTCCCAGGGCAGAGGGAACCTTCGATTTTGTTCAGATGTCATTGCCTGAGGCAAAGGCATATGTGGATCCTATTATAGGTAGGATCGCACGCTATATTAAAGCAGTTAAAAAGTCTGTCCTCGTTCATGACCCCAACCCATATGGAGATTACCTAGATACTTAGTTGTTTGAACCGCCATTTGCCTCATGGGAGATTGGGGCCTTGTTGGAAGAGTTTGATTTCGATTGGAAAGCCTTTTGCGATTTTTATATCGCAAAGAGCGCGGATGACCTGAATGATTGTCTCGACTCTATGTACCTTTTGATCGATTCTGATGAATGTGATGAGTGTGATGTGGATCTGGTGATTTATGTGTGGCAGACTATTTTGGACGAATTGCACACACACCAACCAATTATTTCCAATAAAGAGACACCATTGTCACATGATTATTCCTGTCTTTCTGGGGTAAAGCAAGTGAGTTTGGACACTGTGCGACCTGAAATGAATGGGTGTGCCTCGACTGTGGACACCTGCGTGAATTCTGATGGAGTTTCCCTCGTTTGTTTAGAGGTTAAATCTGTGCGATCTGATGCCGGTTTCTCAGATGTTCCTGTCGATTGTGATCGGCGTGAGTGTGTCAGTTTTGTCAATGATTTGTGTGATCCCTTGTCATGTAAAAACAGATCTTCTTCTCTCAGTACTACTTTAAGATCCTCCATCTATGATCTTGCTATGGGGAAAATTCCCAAACTATGCAGTTTCAAGAGTAAAATTAATATGATTCCTCATGTTGTTGTCACAACTTCCCCTAACATGGTTCAGTATGAATGCTCAGACCTAGTCAGGTGTGAATGGGAGCCCCCGTTCCAGAAAAAACAGCTCGAAGCGTTGGCGTATGAATTGGAGAACGATTCAGAGTCGTTTTGTGAGTACTACATTGCCAGAAGTGAATCTGTCTTGAGAGCATGTATAAGTTATGCTTCCGCCTTAAGAGAAAAAAAGGGGTGTGAATTTGACTTTGTGAGTCCGCTGATTTGTATGTGGAAAATGATTCTGAATGAACTACGTGTACGTCATTCAGGTGACGTTTGTAAAGGTACATTGTCAGCTGGCGTTTCTGAGATCCAGCAATCCAGCGTGGAGACCTCAGAATCCCTGTCTTTGGAGTGTTCGGTTTCGCAACCTAAAGCGATTGTGGATTCGCAAATTTTGCGTTCTGTCTCCTCGGATTCGACATCGTTGGCCGAGTCTAAGAGTGAGACAGCACTTTGGTTTTGTGAACCTGATACTGAAGCACCTTTGCTCTGTCCAGAGAAGATGTCTCTGAGCCTGCCCTGTATCATGAATAAAGACATTATGTCCACCCGCATTGACATTTGCGAGTCTGATTCTGAAGTAAGTACTGACTCTCCACCCAGTAATCTGGATGAGTCAATATTACCTTGTTTAAAATCTCCTGCAGTGTCCCTAGAGGCTCGTCTAGGTATTGCAACCATTGTTACCTGTTTCTCTGCTATTTTGGAATTGCAGTCTGGTTTGACTGCTATGGAGGAATTTCCCTGCAGTGAAACGAAACTCAGAAAGCCAGAGTTAGTTTCACTAGATATTTCTGTGTATCCCTGTCCTGATGATGAAATTCAGTCTCAGTTTATGGTGGAACCTTCCCTGGGACATCTGCCCGGTTCACAAAATAAAGTTCAAGCCTTGCCCTGTAACATGGATAGTTCAGAATCCTTCTTAGGAAACTTGAAAAAGGATGTTCCTGAGGTCCTGTCTGACCTCCTGGAGATCTCCGAGTTCCTCCCAAAGGGTGCAGAACTTGTAGGAGACGTTTCCTGCCCCCCAAGTCCTTCTGAGGTGTTGCCCACTTCAGTAGGCATTGCTGCCTTGCTGGCTACCTTTTCAGCTCTGATGGAGCTTCACGCCTGTGTAGTCAATGATGATATTATTGTCACAGAAATTTCTGAATTTGTATCCGAGTCTTCTTTTGAAAGTCCAGTGCCTGTGACCTCCACTCATGATGATTCTCTGCCCGGTACTGGTTTTGGTCTTGACGTGCCGGACTCTGAGGTTGGCAGTTCCCCGACATGTCCTGAGGTTTCTCCTGTGCTGGTGTACCCCAGTGTGCTCTGTGACCCAGAAAGCCCAAGTGTGCCTCGGTTACCAGCGTACTCAGATGCTTCCTCGGTGGAGACATGCTCTGATATGGCCTGCCTGCTTGCATGCCCAGAAGTGGTCCCTGAAAGTCTTGATCTTGATGGGTGTCCTCGTAATTCTGAATCCGGAATTGTCATTGGTTCCATGGGGGTTCTTGGTAATTCTCCATGTGAGCCTGGTGATTGTTCTACCCTCTTGGGATCTCTGTGGAGCTTCAAAAGGTTCTGGGAGATTCCGGGAGAGATTTTGCTTGGTACCCTGGATAAGATCAACGGTGGCTTTTGTGTTGTAAGGGACACTTCGAACAGGTATTGTGGCAGGTTTGGTATTTTCGGACGCTCCTTGGAAGGTGGTGGGTATTGTCTGGAGGGTGTCGATGGCTTCTTCTCTGGCGTTCACAGTCCTGATGGGTGTTATACTGAGACTGGTAGTACTGATGGGCATGTTTCGGTGGCTTCTGTTTCCGATGAGGTCGGTTTCGGGTGGACTGACTCTGGAATTGGACCTTGTCGGGCTGCCCCGACCTTCATGAGTCTTCTGTTAGAATGGTTTGGAGATATCAGTTTTGAGGGTCGTCTGGAATTCGACCCTAGAAGGGGGGGTACTGTGAGAATCTGCTCAGCTGCCTGTGCAGACAGGCAGCGTTTTGACCACTGTTCACGTCTGCATTCTGCAGGTCTCTTTAAGAGAGACTTTCTGTCAGTTCTGCAGCTTGTGTTGCTGAGGAATTTGCATACATTAGTCATGCAAATCCGTTACCTGCCTTCTTTTGATGACTAGCACTATAAAAGCATTCTGCTCCCAGAATGCTTTGCTGGACATTTCCCTTCCATGGTCTGTTCCTGATGGACACTGCTGGAGTGTCAGCCATTGCTATCTAGTATAGTTAATTCCTGGGGGTTGCTTTAGGCTCCCCTTCTAGTCCAGTCAGGTTGTATTATCTGTTTTGCCTGTTCCGTCTGTCTTGTGTTTGGATCGTACAAGCCCTAGCGTTAGCGGCTGTGGATCCTTCTGATTGAGTCTGGAGTGTAGGTTGAAACAGCGGTTGTTTCTGCCTACCTCATCTGTTCTGTCTGCCGTGTGTTTGGATCGCACTCGCCCTAGCGCTAGTGCTGGGGATCCTTCTGTTCTGTCTCCTGGGATTGCGCTAGCCACTTTTCGCTAGCGCTGGGGATCCTTCTGTTCTGTCTTCTGGGATCGCGCTAGCCACTTTTCGCTAGCGCTGGGGATCCCTCTGTTCTGCTACTCTTGTCTCCTGGGATCGCGCTAGCTACTTTTCGCTAGCGCTGGGGATCCTTCTGTTCTGTCTTCTGGGATCGCGCTAGCTACTTTTCGCTAGCGCTGGGGATCCTTCTGTTCTGTCTTCTGGGATCGCGCTAGCCACTTTTCGCTAGCGCTGGGGATCCTTCTGTTCTGCTACTCTGTACTTGGATCGCGCTAGCCACTTTTCGCTAGTGCTGTGGATCCTATCTCTCGCTTGTCCCTGTTTTCGTGTGTCTGTCTTGTCTGGTTCGAAACGCTTGCTGTAGGCTCGGTGAGGTAACCGTTAAGCAAGCGCTCGCGTTCTCTGTTTCGTGTTTGTCTGTCTTTGGTTAGTTAGGCGTGCTTGTCTCTGTTGTGCGTAACACGCGGAGACCGCGCACGAACGCGTGCACTGTTGCGAATGAGTGCGGTGTTCGCGTTCAGCTAGCATTTGTTATTTTCTTTATCTTTCTCTTTGTATGATTTGCTGTGCCTTTGCTACCCTTGTGCTCTGTCCTGCTCAGTCTTGTGTCGCTATTGGCAATCGCCATTCTTGCGATTGCGTTTCCTACTTCGTTTCCGCCGTTGTGTGTTCGCCGTCACTGGGTGGCGACTAATTTGGTGGGCACACATTGGTTCTGTCCTTTTGCTCTGTTCCCTGTGGGCTATCCAGCCCTGCCTGATTGTACCTTGTCCCGGATCTGTACAATTCCCATTTGGCATCTGTGGCTGCGCAGCGGCTGTGTTCGCCTGCACTCCACAGCGCCATCTGCCGGTGGGAATTGCCCTCTGCGGGTGCATAGCACCTAGCCTGGGTGTCCGCAATAATACGCTTGTGGAGGAAATCCGCCGCGTCAGCGCATGTCTGGTGCGCTGACCACGGAGACGATTCCGCAATCGTTACACTTGTTGAAAGATCCAGCCCTGGCGCAGCTTCAGCTTTGTCACTGATTCCTGGACATTGGTCTCCAGAATCTGCTGATACTGAGTGGAATCCATGCGTCCCTCAACTTTGACAAGATTCCCAGTCCCTGCACTAGCAGACAGCCCCATAGCTTGATGGAACCACCACCATATTTTACTATAGGTAGCAGGTGTTTTTCTTGGCATGCTGTGTTCTTTTTCCTCCATGCATAATGCCCCTTGTTCTGCCCAAATAATTCTTTTTTCATCAGTTCACAGCATCTTATTCCAAAATGAAGCTGGCTTGTCCAAATGTGCTTTAGCATGCCTGAAGCGGCTCTGTTTGTGCTGGGGGCGGAGAAAAGGCTTCCTCTGCATCACTCTCGCGTACAGCATCTCCTTGTGTAAAGTGCGCTGAATGGTTGAACGATGCACAGTGACTCCATCTGCAGCAAGATGATTTTGTAGGTCGTTGGTGCTGGTCTGTGGGTTGATTCTGACTGTTCTCACCATTCGTTGCTTCTGTCTATCTGAGACTTTTTTTGGTCTGTCACTTTGAGCCTTAACTTGAACTGAGCCTGTGGTCTTCCATTTCCTCAATGTGTTCCTAACTGTGGAAACAGACAGCTGAAATCTCTGAGACAGCTTTCTGTATCCTTCCCCTAAACCATGATGGTGAACAATCTTTGTCTTCAGGTCATTTGAGAGTTGTTTTGAGACCCCCATGTTGCTATTCATCAGAGAAAAATAAAAGAGGAGGGAAACTTACAATTAACCTCCTTAAATACTCTTTCTCATAATTGGACTCACTTGTGTAGGTCAGGGGTCACTGAGCATACTAAGCCAATTTGAGTTCCAGTAATTCGTTCTAAAGGTTTTGGAATCAATATAATGACAACAGTGCCCAAATTTATGCACCTGCCTAATTTTGTTTAAACAATTATTGCACACTTTCTGTAATTCCAATAAACTTAATTTCACTTCTCAAATATCACTGTGTGTGTCTCCTATATCATATATTTAACTGACATTTTTTTATTGTAACAACCAACAATTTATACAGGAAATACATGACGATTAACAAGGTTGCCCAAACTTTCACATCCCACTGTAGCTAAAACTTTTTTCCTCCATGTGCAGATCATGTTCCCTAGTCCTTTGCACAAGCCTAGAGAAAAAAGGCTCATCTGCCAAGCTTTCATATTGCCATCTGATGTATTTATACATGTTAAATTACATGTAATTACATGTTAGATCTCCTCTAATGCATATTTTCTCCAGACTTGGGCCTCTTTTCCATGGACTGTTGACTGTTGTCTCAACCTCTCACAACTGCTCACTGCTGCCTGATAACTGCTTGTTGCTGCCTGGTAACTGCCCACTGCTGCCTGGTAACTGCGTGCTGAGCACACAGTTCAGCAGTCCGTGGAAAAGAGGCCTTTGGACTCCTTTACACGGACTGTTAAACTGTGTGCTCAGCAAGCAGTTACCAGGCAGCAGTATGCAGTTACCAGGCAGCTGCAAGCAGTTGTCAGAGTTTGAGAGGCATTTCACTGTCTATCAGCTTCTCATGGAAAAGAGGCCTCCTGCCTCTTTTCCACGGACAGTTGATAGGCAGTGAAATGCCTCACAAACTCTCACAACTGCCTGCTGCCCAGTGGTGTCGCTAGGGGCTTTCATCCGGGGCACCGCCCCCGAACCTGTTGCCATGGTGCCCCGGATCAGACTGAGCAGCAGGAGAGGGCACTGGGCGGAGCAGCGATGGAGCAGGCATAGTGTAGTTAAGAACTTACCTTCCCGCAGGCACAGCCTCCATCTCCTTCCTACTTCCTCCCCCGGCGTCTGTCGCCTTGGTTACAGCGCCCCCTGTGATAACATAACCATGTCATCACAGGGGGCGCTGTTACCAATGCGAGGGACGCCAGGACAGGAAGTAGGAAAAAGATGGAGAGTGCGTGCGTGCCGGGATCAGAAGGTGAGTTTTTAACTAAACTATGCCCGCTCTCCCGCAGCTCCGCCCAGCGCCCCCACCTCCTCCTGCTGTCTAACCTATACTGGGGGCACCTACCTATCTAACCTATATTGGGGGAACCTACCTATCTAACCTATACTGTGGGAACCTACCTCTCTAACCTATACTGGGGGCACCTACCTATCTAACCTATACTGGGGGAACCTACCTATCAAACCTACACTGGAGGCACCTACCTGTCTAACCTATACTGGAGGCACTTACTGTCACGGAACAGCCGTGAGAAACGAGAACGCAATTGGTTTATTGCACCGATTGCCAGTGACGTGCTATATCTAGATGGGCTGTGTAGTCGTGCAAGCGACCAGAAATGACATTTTTGTGTTTTTTTAAAACCAGAGATCTGTTCCCCTGTGAGCAAAGTATTCCCCTCACCCCTCAGGAATGTCACACGTGGCCGGATTCCCTGCAGGGACCAGCTCCTTCCCCCCACAACCAGATGACTCCCTGAAAAGAGAAAGGAAACTGGCTCTCCAGGGGGGCCATAACAAAGCAGCCGGAGCGGCACCGACAAGGCAAATATGAAAGCATGTGGGATATGGTTTCTTACCTATTAAATGGAGACCGTATATCGCACAGCTATGAAATTCATATAGTCTTATTCAGTAAAATCTGGCCATCGTGCTGATATGAAATTCATCGCGATAGCTCGTCCGGTTATTGAGGTATGACCCTTCTCAAGGACTGGGTCCGCTGCACTAGCCATGTCTGATGTCATATTAATCTGTGTTTTCCGACAAGTATGAATCTGTTATCCACCTAAATATGACTTGTATAGTTTGTGAGTTGCGGCATTTTATAAGTTTAAACCCAAAATTCTCAGAGGGAGTGAACTGTCATTGGTGGGTAATTCAGAGGGGGCCGGCATTGCCACACCCCCAAACCAGCTTCATCAAAAGTATCTGCGAGGGGCTCTTCCCTCATTCCTCCATATTCCACCTTCATGAACGCACGGCCACCTGAGGAACAAGTGGTGGCCATTTTGCTTGGACTTTACCAAGGACTTTATGATTCTTCCCACAAAAGGACATCTTCCCATGAAACTAAGTATTTTTTCTCCCTTTCTTTTATTTTTCATGCTGGCTATTAATGTTTGAATAATTGTTGATTTTAATAATTGTCTGTATATATTAATTATTTATATTGCCCGTGAATAAAGACTTTATCAAAGTCATTCACTGTTCTGCTACCCTACTTCTCAGCCGCACAAACTGAACCAGACTTCTGGAGAGACGCTACTATTGTACTGTTGTTAGCTAGACAGAATACAGCGTGTTTTAACCGTTTTTATTTGCAGGACCAGTCAGTCAGTCGGGTCCACTGGCCCATACCAGTGGTGGTGGCAGATACCCTGAAATAGTGTGTAAAGTTGTAATTACCGTACCTCACAGGCTCCCCTCTGGTCGGGCTGCTGTGCAAATTTCCGTCAGTTTCTGCGCAAAGATCACGCCCACAGCTTGCATGGTCTGTGTGCTGAAACCGATTGGAAGGCAGTTTGCGGTCTGACCACTAGGGCTCCTGTGACACTTACCTATCTAACCTATACTGAGGGCACCTACCTATCTAACCTACACTGGAAGCACCTACCTATCTAACCTTTACTGAAAGCACCTACCTATCTAACCTAAACTGGGGGCACCTACCAATCTAACCTACACTGGAGGCACCTACCTATGGGGGGAACCTACCTATCTAACATACACTGGTGGCACCTGCCTATCTAACCTATACTGGGGGCACCTACCTATCTAACCTACACTGGAGGAACCTACCTATGGGGGGGGGGGGGCTACCTAGCTAACCTACACTGGAGGCACCTACCTATTTAACCTATGCTGGAGGCACCTACCTATCTATCCTATACTGGAGGCACCTACCTATCTAACCTAAACTGGGGGCACCTACCAAACTAACTTACACTGGAGGCACCTATCTATGGGGGGAACCTACCTATCTAACCTACACTGGAGGCACCTACCTATCTAACCTATACTGGGGGAACCTATGTATCTAACCTACACTGGAGGCATCTACCTATGGGGGGAGCCTACCTATATTACCTATACTGGAGGCACCTACCTATCTAACCTATACTGGGGGAACCTACCTATCTAACCTACACTGGAGGCACCAACCTATCTAACTTATACTGGGGGTACCAACCTATCTACAGCCAAACCCAGCAAAGCAAACCCCCCAGCCTAGCAAAGCCTCCTGGTCCCAGCCCAGCAAAGCGTACAGCCAAGCAAAGTCTAGTAAAGCCCCCAGCTCAGCAAAGCCCCCCAAAATGCCCCCAGCCCAGCAAAGCCCCCAGCAAATTGCCCAGCCCAGCAAAGCCAGGCTGGCTCAAAATCACTGCCAGTCAAGCTGGCACAGCATCACTGAGAACAGAACAAATGACAGGGTCTCGACCTGAATTTATGCAATTATAGCTTGATTTATTAGTAGCAGGCTGGCATTTGCTAGCATGTGATAAAGGCCTGTGTGCCAAAACGTCGTGCTATCTAATGATGTACTACTAATAAATCAAGCTATAATTGCATAAATCCAGGTCGAGACCCAGTCATTTGTTCTGGCACATTGGATTTTGACACCTTGCTGGGATCCGGGTGTTGGCTGGTTGACTCGCTGGTTGTGAAAAGAGTTGTGGTCTGAGCATTTTGGGCAAATCGTTTATTTTTGTGCGGCACAGCATCACTGCCAGCAATCCCAGCATAGCACAACCACCAGCCAGGCAACCCAGCATAACCGCCAGTTGAGTACAGCACACAGGCCAGCCTGCCGAAGACAAGACAGAAGCCAGGTGAGGGGCTTGTTTATGTGAAATACTGCCTATTAAATATATTTAAGTTATGCCACTGCTATGTTCATGTACATTTGGCCCCACCTAAGACCACGCTCACCTTCCACGGCATGACCACGCCCATTTTTTTTGCCTCTTGCTGCCCAGGGGTGCCCCGGTTCTCCTAGAAATGCCCCTGCTGCCTGGCAACTGCTTGCTGCTGCCTGATAACTGCTCACTGCTGCCTGATAACTGCTTGCTGAGCATACAGTTCAACTGTCCATGAGGCCTAAGGCCTCTTTTCCACAGACTGTTGAGCTGTGTGCTCAGCAAGCAGTTACCAAGCAGCAATGAGCAGTTGTGAGAGGTTGAGAGGCATTTCACTGCCTATCAACAGTCCGTGGAAAAGAGGCCTAAGGCCTCTTTTCCACGGACTGTTGAACTGTGTGCTCAGCAAGCAGTTGCCAGGCAGCAGTGGGCAGTTACCGGGCAGAAGCAAGCAGTTGTGAGAGTTTGAGAGGCATTTCACTGCCTATCAACTGTCCGTGGAAAAGAGGCAGGAGGCCTCTTTTCCATGAAAAGCTGATAGGCAGTAAAATGGCTCTCAAACTCTGACAACTGCTTGGTAACTGCTTATTGCTGCCTGGTAATTGCTCACTGCTGCCTGGTAACTGCTTGCCGAGCACACAGTTTAACTGCCCATATAAAAAGAGGCCTTAATAAACACAGTTTATCTAATCTTTCCTGGTTAGTGGTTAATATTGTAATATTGTATTGGTAAGGATGAGTCAGGCTTGTCCAAAAGTTTTGAGACTGTCAAAAATATTAGTTTTCACAAAGTTTTCTGCTAAACTGTTTTGAGATCTTTGTTTCAGTTGTTTATGTGATGTACTGAAATATAATTATAAGCACTTCATACGTTTCAAAGGCTTTTATTGACAATTACGTGAGATTTATGCAAAGAGTCAGTATTTGCAGCGTTGGCCCTTCTTTTTCAGGACCTCTGCAATTCCACTGGGCATGCTCTCAATCAACTTCTGGGCCAAATCCTGAATGATAGCAACCCATTCTTTCATAATCACTTCTTTGAGTTTCTCAGAATTAGTTGGTTTTTGTTTGTCCACCCACCTCTTGAGGAATTATTATTATTATTATTATTATTGATTTATAAAGCGCCAACATATACCGTGGCGCTGTACAAAGTAAGAAACAAACATGGGGTACATAATACAGACAATGGTGTACACTAATATACAAAATACATAATTAGTGACAAAATACAAAAAACAATATAACATACAGAATACAAAATACAGAAGTGGTAATGACAGTGATAAACGTAACATAATGAATAAAATGTATAATGATTTCCAAGACACAAAAGGGGGAGAGAGCCCTGCCCTTGCGAGCTTACAATCTAAAGGGAATGGGGGGAAACAAGAGGAGGGATAGTATACGATAAAATATATAAAGGCAGTGTGTTTTAGGATACCTAGTAGGAGTGCAATTTGGTCTTAGGACAAAGGGAAGTGGCTTAAGGTAGCGCATATGCTTGTCGGAACAAATGAGTTTTTAGAGAGCGTTTAAAGAGGAACTCCAGTGAAAATAATTTAATAAAAAAAAGTGCTTTATTTTTACAATAATTATGTATAAATGATTTAGTCAGTGTTTGCTCATTGTAAAATCTTTCCTCTCCCAGATTCACATTCTGACATGTATTACATGGTGACATTGTTACTGTGGGCAAGTTATGTAGCTGTTTCTAGCCGTTCTGGCTGTTACAGACAGCTTTAAACAGCCATTTCCTGTCTGTGAACATTGTTACATTGTGTCAGTTTGCCCAGAGTACCGCGGTATTCAGAGCCTCTTGTGGGAGGGGTTTCAGAACAAAATTAGTCACACAGCGCCCCCTGATGGTCTGTTTGTGAAAATCATTCTATTTCTCATGTAAAAGGGGGTATCAGCTACTGATTGGGATAAAGTTCAATTCTTGGTTGGAGTTTCTCTTTAAAAGTAACAAAGGTTGGCGAGTGACGGATGTGTTGTGGGAGGGGATTCCAGAGAAGGGGTGAAGCGCGTGCAAAATCTTGTAAGCGTGAATGTGAGGAGGTGATTCTAGAGGAGGACAACAGAAGATCGTGTACAGATCTAAGATTGTGATTGGGTTTGTATCTGGAAACTAGTGAGGATATGTACCGGGAAGAGAGATTGTGGAGAACTTTGTAGATTAGGGTTAGGAGTTTGAACTGGATCCTCTGGTTAATTGGTAGCCAGTGAAAAGCTTGACAGAGAGGGTCAGCAGAGGAAGATCGAGAAGAAAGATGAATGAGACAAGCAGCTGAGTTCAGTACCGACTGGAGCGGGGCCAGTTTGTTAGAAGGTAGTCCACAAAGTAGTACGTTGCAGTAGTCCAGACGAGAAATTATAAGAGCATGTATTAACATTTTGGTTGTGTCTTGAGTGAGAAAGGGACGGATGCGAGATATATTTTTGAGTTGGAGATGGCAGGAGCTGGTTATGGAGTTAAGATGAGGAATAAAAGAGAGAGAAGAGTCGAATATTACCCCCAAGCACCGTGCTTTGGGAACTGAAGTTATGGGAGTGTTATTAACATTTATTGTTACTTCAGGCAGAGAGGTGGCCAGAGACGGTGGAAAAATTATTAGTTCCGTTTTACTCATATTAAGTTTTAGGAAGCGAGAGGACATGAAGGAGGATATAGCAGACAAGCAGTCAGGAACACGTTTGAAGAGGGAGTTAAGGTCTTGGTCCAAAAGGTACAGTTGCGTATCGTCTGCATACAGGTGGTATTGAAACCCGAATGAGTTGATTAAGTCACCAAGACCGTGCATGTAGATGGAAAAGAGGAGGGGTTCAAGGACAGAGCCTTGAGGAACCCTGACAGACAAAGCATGAGGAGAAGAGATCTGATCTGAGTAGGAGACTGTGAAGGACCTTCCAGAGAGGTAGGAAGATAACCATGTAAGAGCAAAGCCCTTTATTCCTACATTTGAAAGTATTTGTAAGAGTAAGGTGTGGTCGACCGTATCGAATGCTGATGACAGATCAAGAAGGATGAGTATGGAAATTTGACCTTTGGATTTAGCTGTAAGAAGGTCATTGGCTACTTTGGTAAGGGCCGTTTCTGTGGAGTGGTTGGAGCGAAAGCCAGACTGGAACTGATCAAGTAGGGAGTTAGCTGATAAATAATGGCTTAATTCTGCATGTATGTGGCGTTCAATCAGTTTGGATGCAAATGGGAGAAGTGAGACTGAGCGGTAGTTGGTGAGTGTGGTAGGATCTAGAGATGGTTTTTTAAGTAGTGGTGTCACAACAGCCTTTTTGTGTGGCGACGGAAAGATGCCAGTGGAGAGGGACAGGTTAAATAGCGATGTTAGTGCAGGCATGAGAGATGAGGATAGCTGTGGAATGAAATGGGAGGGAATAGGATCCAAAGAACAAGTAGTTCGATTACCTTTCGATATTATAGAGGAAAGAGAATGTTCAGAGAGTGTAGAGAAGGCAGCTAGAGAGCAGTCAATGAGAGATGTGGAGGTGGGATTTGAGGGCTGCATGGAGAATTCACTTCTGATTTTGTCAATTTTTTAAATGTGAAGTATGTTGCAAATTCTTCAGCTGATAAGCAAGATGAAGGAGGAGGACGGGGATGGAGAACAGAGTTGAAGGTGCTGAACAAGCGTTTTGGATTGTGTACATGGGCGGATATTAGGGAGGAAAAATAGGACTGTTTTGCCACAGAGAGTGCGTTTCTGAAGTTGTTCAAGGCTATTTTATATGAGATGAAGTCCTCATTTGTGTTACTTTTCCTCCAACGCCTTTCCGCTGCTCTAGAGCATCTTTTTAACTGTTTAGTGTCTTTGGTCATCCAGGGTTGGCGACTGACACGGTGAGGGCGGACATTGACGAGGGGGGCAAAGTCATCCATGACTTTTGTAATGGAGCTGTTGTAGTGT
Organism: Hyperolius riggenbachi; assembly: GCF_040937935.1. Taxonomy (NCBI): domain Eukaryota; kingdom Metazoa; phylum Chordata; class Amphibia; order Anura; family Hyperoliidae; genus Hyperolius; species Hyperolius riggenbachi. Next base: position 198,561,306 of record NC_090653.1, on the reverse strand, counting down.
ATAGCAGCTGAGTCTAGGTCAGTGAAGGATTGTGTGAGGAGAGGTGCCAGGGCATCAGAGACGGATTGCATGTCTAGATTGCGATAGTTTCTGCGAATATGTGAGCGTGTTTGTGCCAGGGTGGTAGGAAAAGAGGAGAGATAGAAGCGAAGTAGGTTATGGTCAGAGAGTGGTAGTGGATCATTAGTAAAGTCAGTGACAGAGCAGAGACGAGTGAATCCGAGGTCAAGCGTATGGCCAACAGTGTGGAATGACCACAAGTTCTCAATGGAATTAAGATCTGGGGAGATTCCAGGACATGGACCCAAAATGTAAACGTTTTGGTCCCCGAGCCACTTAGTTATCACTTTTGCCTTATGACACGGTGCTCCATCGTGCTGGAAAATGCATTGTTCTTCACCAAACTATTGTTGGATTGTTGGAAGAAGTTGCTGTTGGAGGGTGTTTTGGTACCATTCTTTATTCATCGCTGTGTTTTTTGGCAAAATTGTGAGTGAGCCCACTCCCTTGGATGAGAAGCAACCCCACACATGAATGGTCTCAGGATGCTTTACTTTTGGCATGACTCAGGACTGATGGTAGCGCTCACCTTTTCTTCTCCTGACACGCCTTTTTCCAGATGCCCCAAACAATCGAAAAGGGGCTTCATCTGAGAATATGACTTTGCCCCTGTCCTCAGCAGTCCATTCACCATACTTTCTGCAGAAGATCAATCTGTCCGTGGTGTTTTTTGGGAGAGAAGTGGCTTCTTTGCTTCCCTTCTTGACACCAGGCCATCTTCCAAAAGTCTTCACCTCACTGTGCGTGCAGATGCGCTCACACCTGCCTGCTGCCATTCCTGAGCAACCTCTGCACTGGTTGCACTCCTATCCCACAGCTGAATCCTCTTTAGGAGACGATCCTGGCACTTGCTGGACTTTCTTGGACGCCCTGCAGCCTTCTTAAAGAGAATCTGTACTCTAATATTCTTACAATAAAAAGCATACCATTCAATTCCTTATTTTCTCCTGTGCCCCTCTGTGCTGTTTCTGCCACTCCCTGCTGCAATCCTGATTTGTAATGAACAGTTTTAGGCAGTGTTTACAAACAAATGACATGGTGTAAGGAAACGCGGAAAATCAGCCGCCTCTACTCAGCGTGAGGCGGCTGTTTCCATGGAGAGCATGGCGGAATGCGGAAAACCGCCGCGTCTGACGCAGCGGTTAGCACGCATGGCCCTGTTGCTGACACTTTGACCCAGCGCGGGGTGGCAGCCGCCGGTGCAGATAGTGGTGCGACCAACCCCGCGCATGGGTCAGCGGAGACATTGCAAAACAGTACTGGTGTGGCGGGGACTGATAGTCCACCTAGGTTCAGAATGACGCGCGTGCGCGCGGAGAGGCAGAACTTTTATGGCAGTCAGAGAAGGGTCACCAGGCCGGTCAGCTGACAATTACAGCAACTTTCATTGGTCCAGCACTTAAGGGAGGTGCTGGAGAGCACAGGTGTATATATACTGGGTGCTGGTCATTCTCTGGTTGTCTGGCGTTGCGATCACAACGTGGTAGCACTCAGACCTTGTTCGTATCTGTGTTCTAGCATAGTTTCCAAAGGTGTTGACGATCAAGGACCTCACACCTTAGCGTTAGGAATATTACCTGTATTATTTGTTATGACCTTTTGCCTGCCTGACTATTCTTCTGAAACTCTGATCCTGTACCTTGCTATTTCTGATATCCTGTTGCCAAACTTTGCTCGTTCCTGAACTCTGTATTTGCCTTCTGACTCTGTACCTCGCTATTCTGATACCCGTTGCCAAACCCTGCCTGTCTATTGGATTACGTATCCGTCTTCTGAATCTGTACCTTATCTGTCTGTGTGTTAACGACCTGGCTTGACCGACCTCGAGAACTGGCCTTACTGTTAGAGGCAGTTCCCAGACCTGTTAGTGACACCCTCTCACTAGTGTCACTCTCGTTCTGTCCTTCCTACTCTCTGCCTAACTTCTCCCCCGGGAGAGTCTAGGCCATCGGAAGGAACATACGGTTGTGCAGTACTCACTACTGCTCCTGTACCTCCTCCTGAGGTGCAATTCTCATAGTACTACTGTTTCACCAAACACTCGCTTATCTCAGGTGTTCAGAGGTTAGTAGATATATCTGATTATCTGTGATACTGCAGATCACCAATAATCGGGTATATTCTGTATTCTCGGTGATACTGCAGTTCACCGGTAATCAGACCCTCTCTGTTACAGCGATCGTTACACATGGCTTCTAAACAGAGTATCATAGGCTGTGAACAGCTATCTGGTGTGACTCATGCAGAGCTTGAAGGGGGTGTGTAAAGCTTCTGCCAATGACGAGCAGTGCTGCACATTCCACACATTCCAGCCTTAGCCCGACAGACACGACAGAGGAAAGGAGATAAGATTTATTACAGAGACAGTGTAACTAGGAAAGGCTGCAGTAAGACAGACCACATTAGAACAGGTATAGGAACTTATAGGAAGAAATAAGGCACAAAATTTTGTTAGAGTCTCTTTAACAAGAATTAAACCTCTTTTCTTAAAGGGAAGGTCCAAGCAAAAAAAAAAAATGAGTTTCACTTACCTGGGGCTTCTACCAGCCCCATGTAGCCATCCTGTGCCCTCGTAGTCACTCACTGCTGCTCCAGTCCCCCGCTGGCAGCTTTCTGACCTCGGAGGGCAGGGCCGCATTGCGTACATTTTTACGCATTCCCGCTAGTGCAGGAACATTAACATATACATTTTTACGCGTTAGTGGTGCAAAGCGTACATTTTTGTTCCTGCACTAGCTGGAATGCGTAAAAATGTACGCAATGCGGCCCTGACCTCCGAGGTCAGAAAGCTGCCAGCGGGGGACTGGAGCAGCAGTGAGTGACTACGAGGGCACAGGATGGCTACATGGGGCTGGTAGAAGCCCCAGGTAAGTGAAACTCATTTTTTTTTTTTGCTTGGACCTTCCCTTTAAAGTTCTTGATGATCCTATAAATTGTTGATTTAGGTGCAATCTTAGTAGCCACAATATCCTTGCCTGTGAAGCCATTTTTATGCAACGCAATGATGGCTGCATACATTTCTTTGCTGGTCACCATGGTTAACAATGGAAGATCAATGATTTCAAACATCACCCTCCTTTTAACATGTCAAGTCTGCTATTCTAACCCAATCAGCCTGACATAATGATCTCCAGCCTTGTGCTCGTCAACATTCTCACCTGAGTTAAAGGACACCCGAGGCGAAAATAAACTAATGAAACAAATTATATTTATCTTCCTTCTACTAAAAATTACTTTTTAAGATATTCCACAGTTTTAATTTATGTTTAAATCTACTTTTTAAGTTTTAAGTGTTTTATTGTTTTTGCTCAATGACACATTCATTGAAGTATGCCAGAGCTAAAATCTATGAACTATTGACCCTTTTATCCTTTTCTTTCTCTCAGAAGCCATTTTCTGCTAGGAAAGTGTTGTATAGTTGGAATTTCTTATCAGTGAGGGTCACACTGTAGTCACTTCCTGTCTTAGTCAGGACTAAGTCAGCCACTTACATACCTGATATTTAACTCTTTCAGGCAGAGAAAGAAAAAAAGGAGCACAGCATAGTTATTTGTGTGCTAGGCACTGTACATACCCATGTCTATCTCATCATGTCACATGTCACTTCGGGTATCCTTTAACAAGACGATTACTGAAATGATCTCAGCAGGGCCCATATGCAATTCACTTTTTCACCTGAGTTTTCTCCTAGGAGATAATTTTTCATCTTCTATTTAAAACAACTTTCCAGCACGTTTCAACTAAAAAAGTACCAACATGTAATTGAAAAAGTACTATCAAAATTATTTTGAGTATTTTCTTGCTTGCTGATGGCTTAAAATGAATTTTGACAAATTTAAAAATATCACCTAGGAGAAAACTCAGGTGAAAAAGTGAATTGCATATGGCCCCAGGTCCTTTTAATGACAGCAATGAAATGCAGTGGAAAGGTTTTTTTGGGACTCAGCTAATTTTCATGGCGAAGAAGGACTATGCAATTCATCTGAACACTCTTCATAACAATCTGGTGTATATGCAAATTGCTATTATAAAAACATAAGCACCAACTTTTCTAATTTCCAATATTTTTGACAGTCTCAAAACTTTTGGCCAGGACTATAGAGGCTCCCCTGGGAGCACATTCCCGACGTATTCTCTTTGATCCCTGGTGGCAATATCCGTTCTTCCATGTTGGCCGCTTTCTGTGCCTTGTCGATCACATGCCTCAGCACTACTGCCTATAGCAGCAAACATTGAAGGAAAAAAAAGAAAATGTATATTTTTAATAAAAATTAAAAAAAATACTTTTTTTAAATTGTACCATTTTCTCTGTTCACCCACCTACAGTCAGGGCCGGATTTCTGGGAAGGTCACAGAGGCCACGGCCTAGGGCGATAAAAATCAGCAGGGCGCAGGACTTGGAGAGATAAGAGGTCACATGTCAAAGTAAATCACCTCTCCTGCTTTGCTTTGGTCTGCCTGAATTCCAGAGATCCCTGCATCTCTCTCACTTGTGCAAAGTGTGTGTTATGCCAGTCAGCATCTGCTGTCACCTGTATGATGACAGGGGACAAACAATCTGCTGTGAGAAGAAAAATATATGGGCTCAAGTAGCAGAACTCTTGAGTTCCGATTAGTTTTTTTCATGCAGTACGCATTCACGGCCAGGAATTAGCAGCTCTCCCCTCTCCCTGACTGATGGTTTATTACTAGTAGGTCAGTGCTGTTAAAGACCTCAGATCTGTTAATTTTATGGCTTTTTTTTTTTCTCCTAGAGAATGACAACAACATTCTTTGTGTGAGTTTAACTCTTTCCTGGCTTTTTTTTTTTTTACCAGCAAAGTACTGTGTTAGCCATCAATGAAAGTAGGATGTTTTGAAACAGAATGACAACTGTGTTACATTTATTTATATTTACAAAACAATCAATGCATCTCCTGCTTACTGTATATATAAAGCTGTGTGCCTAACATCTTGTATACAATAACAAAGTCTGAAGATGGCTCATTAACCAAAGGCTCACTGTTTTTCTTTTGGTTAGCCAATAAAAAGTGTTATTCTGATACAAAACTTCCTGCTGACTGATTTTAAGATCTATCTTAAGTGCTAAATTGTCACTGTGTAAAGTACACCTGAGCTTATGCTGGGTACACACAATGCAATTTTCTGACAGATTTACTGTCAGAGCGACTATTTCCAACATGTTCGATCTGCTTTCCAATCAATTTTCTGAATGATTTTTCATAGAAGTGAACAGCAAATTGATCGAAAAATTGAAATCAGTTCAAACATGACGGAAATAATCGACCTGACAGTAAATCTGTCAGAAAATTGCATCATGTGTATATAGCATTACACTACATATATGCCAGTGTGTGTAGTGTCGGATCCTTCTACTTACCTGTCTTCTGTTTTGGATGGGCTTCTCTGCATTGTGCTGCACTGTCCCCTATTTGTGGCTCTGACGGCAGCAAGTAGCACAGAGGACAAAGAAGCAGCGATGTCCACTGGGGCTCCCTGTGATTTTGCACTCCTGTATGCATGTGCACAGGAGCTGATGGAGTGTTATGGGTATGCGTACTTGACAAGTGCTGCTCATACATGAGCATCATTTCTGAAGTATGCAAGCCCAGAACACTATCGCCTGCTGTGCATGCAGACAGGAGAGCAAAATTACATGGAGTGGATAGAGCATGCACTGCTTCTTTGTTGAACAGGGCAAAGCAGCAAAACAAAGGAGGGCCCATTCAAACTAGTCTGAATTGGACAGAATGGGGAGGGGGGGGGGGCGGTTGGTTACAGCCGGCCTAGGGCGCTGGAAAGTACAAATCCGGCCCTGCCTACAATCCAAAATCACAGAAAATAATTCTCAAGACAGATAATTGAGGTTTAACCTCCCTCCAAGCAACCTTCTAAGGGCCCTTTTTCACTGGTGGCTGAACTGCGTGCTCAGTGAGCAGTTACAAAGCAGCAGCGAACAGTTACGAGGCAGCAGCAAACAGTTGCGAGACAGAAGCTAGCAGTTGTAAGAGTTTGACAGTCTTTTCACTGCCTATCAACTGCTTGTGGAAAACAGGCCCCATGAGCAGTTGATAGGCAGTGAAATGCCTCTCAAACTCTCACAACTGCTCACTGCTGCCAGGTAATTGCTCACTGCTGCCTAGAAACTGCTCACTGCTGCCTAGTAACTGCTTGCTGAGCACGCAGTTTAACAGTCCATGGAAAACTTACTCTCACCCAAATTCTAATTTATTCATAATTAGGGAACTACTCAATCAGCCTTTTTTTTTTTTTTTGCATAAGCTGCACCCAGTCTCCCTCAGTCATCACACCTTTCTACTTTATTTCCAAGCCTGTGCTTTTATTGCAGCTAATCATATTGCACAAATAGTCATGGCTGTTTCATAAGTATGATGTTAAATCTTGCACATGCTCAGTCTACACCACCTCAACAAATATTTTTATTACACTTTGATGGGGCTGCAGCTCAGGGGAGCAGTAGCTAGATTATTATTATTATTATTATTAGTTGTATATATGAAGAGCCAACATGTTACGCAGCGCTGGACAATAAATAGGGATACATACATTGTAACAAGGGGTGACAGACAGAGAGGTAGTAAACGGTTATACAACATAGCACAAGGTTATACATGCAATCAGGGTATAAAATGCGTTTTACAGAAACCCGGCAAAACAAGTCCGAGTTACAGCTGGTCCACACTAGACACAGTTGCAGGACGGACACTGCAGTCCGGATCAGGGGAAGTACCCACCGTACTGCAAACTGATGAAAGTGCATCAGTTTTGCATCAGTTTCCGTTCAGGTTTTTCACTGACAGAAAACATCTCCATCATTAGGAAGGAGTGCGAGGATTTTTTTGGGCCAATCATAAAGCTCAGGCTATCCATTTTAACATCCGTTTTTTGCATGTGGAGCTGGAGATGCGTTTTCTCATTGCTTTCACTACCCCCTGCGTCTATCCGTGGTCCTGATCCGTTGCGTGAAAATGCAGCAGATCCGGACCTTCCGTTCAGGTTTTGAAAACGGATCCCCGCAAACGCAGATGGATCCGTTTTTTACTTGGGTGAGGCTGGCTGCTATTTTCAACATTAGTATCCGGGACTCCGTTTTTCATCAGGTTTGAAAAACGCAGCCACGGATACGTTTCCGGACCTAGTGTGGACCAGCTCTTAGTCCATGAGAAGGGTGTCATTGCTGTGGTAGTAAAATTAAGGACACACTTAGGGCTGGAACCCACAGGAGCGCTTTTGGCAGCGTTTTGGCAGCACTGCGATACGCTAGCAGTTTGCCAAAACGCTGGGCTAATGTTAATGGATGGGGCAACTTCCACAGGAGCGTTTGCGTTTCCCAGGAACGCAAACGCAGGACCTGCAGCATTTTGGGAGCGTTAGCGCTTCAATGGAAAGTATTGAAACGCTAGCAGAAACGCTCAGCAAAACCTAAACTGAGCGGTTTTGCTAGCGTTTTGCGGTTAAGCACACTGTAACAAAATGAAAAAGAATTCACAGGACCAATCAGGATAAAAACGCAAAACGCAAAACGCTAGGCACCCGCTGGGGAAAAAAATACAATGTTGCAAAACACGACCAAAAACGCGCATGAATCCGCTTGCAAACCGCTCAGACAAATTGCTAGCGGTTGCGTTTTGCGTTTGCGGTTTTCAGTGGGTTCCAGGCCTAAGGGAGGGGGGATAGTGTCTCTTTAGATCGTGTACAGTACTGGATAAAGACACTACCTCAGGGCTGGGACCCACTACAAAGTGCAAAGCACTATTGCAGTCCTAGTGATTTGTGGTAGCGCTTTGTAAGCAATTTTAGAGGCGATTTTCGTGCTCCTATACAATGCATTCAACTGCAAACACTCCCAAAATGCTGCATGTCCTGCGATTGCAATTTCCTTAATCGCAATCGCTCCAGTGTGATCTGCTCCATTAACTTAAAATGGAAAAGCGTTTTGGGAAATTGCTAGCAATTGAAAGCGATTCCAAAACGCTACTAAAAACGCTCTAGTGGGTCCCAGCCCTCAGACATAAAAGACTAGGGTTTTAATCCCAGTTGGAGCCAGTACTTTTAGGCTGCTTACACACCAAGACGTTACAGGCGCACGTTAGTGCGCCTGTAACGCTCCCCCAACGCACAGCAATGTAACACAAGTGGGCTGTTCACACAGCCCACGTTGCGTTACATGTAATGCTGCACGTTCGGTGCAAAGTGCAGCATGCTACGGCGTTGGAGCGGCTATAGCCGCGTTAGACTGTTTGCACATGCGCAGTGGGGGGCGGAGAGGAGGCGGGGAGAGCCAGCTACAGTAGCCGCGCACATGGCTACTTAATATTCACTGCACTGGCGGCAGCTGATTGGCCGGCGGGACCACGTGATGCGGAGTGTCTCGCTCCGCATCACGTGGTCCCGCTGGCCAATCAGCGCCACTCTGGGAGACATTATAGTAATCGAGCCGCCGAACGCGGCTCACTCTACCGTCGGCTTTTGCAGCACCATACGTTGTGTTAGGTGCACGTTATGCGACCTTAACGTGGCACCTAACACAACGTCTTGGTGTGCAAGAAGCCTAAGGGAACCTGAAGCGAGAGGGCTATGGAGGGTGCCATATAGTTTCCTGGCTGTCCTGCTGATCATTCTGGCATCAGTAATGTCTGAATCACTCACCTGAAATACGCATACAGCTAATCTTGTCCGTTTTTTGTCCGAAACATCTGATCTGCATGCTTGCCAGGGATCTGGAATTGTCTAAAATTAAATATGTCAGGCTCCATATCCCTCTCACTCTCTTTAGGCCTCTTTTCCACTGACTTTTGATACGCAGTGAAATGCCTTTCAAACTTTCACAACTGCTCGTTGCTGCCTAGTAACTGCTCACTGCTCCATGGTAACTGCTCGCTGCTGCCAGGTAACTGCTTGCTGAGCACACAGTTCAATTGTCCATGGAAAAGAGGCCTTAATCCATGAGGAATCCTTGGGCAAGAGTCCCTGGTGCTCCACGGTAGCCTACTAAATGTGTTCCTTTTGTGGTTGCAGCTCTCAACTGCTGACGAAGTCAAGTGCCATTCAAGTTTTACCATTTACACTGAAAACCAGCTGTATTTACAACAAACATAAGGTGTCTGTTTCTGTTTTCAAACGAAAGTGCAAATGTAGCCTTAAAAAGATAATATCCACTGATGGGATAGTGTTAGAGATTTGTAACCCAGGTTTTAAGCTTAAAGGATACCAGAGCTCAAACACAGATGAGAAATGGCAGGAGCTGGTATGTATGGTAAGCTGTCCTGATGCTCACCACTCCTTTCTGCCCGCTCATTCAGCTGGCAGAGAGTGCGTGCTATAGCACGCATGCAGCCCGGCCTGAAAGCCACAATGCTCCCGACCTGGCCGACCACAAGACTGTGCCACGGGGTAATTGCATGCGCAGTAGCCCAGACTGATCTCCACTGAGCCTATTACCGGGGCTGATCGCAGCTGAACAGCAGACCATGGGAGGACGGCTAGGGACTCACACGTGTTTATGCTGCAGGAGGAGGCAGCGGGTAAGTATCAATTCTTTTATCGACAGCTCTGGTACACTTTAAGTAGTTAGTTTTTTAACTTTTTAGTAAACCAAAAGTCTATTTTCTATTAAAATAAGTTACTTTTCTTTGAGAATAATACACTGAGATAAGTGATCACACTAGATAGCTAGCTCAATTGTTAACATTTCATAGCTAATTATTTTGCTATTTTTGTAGTTTAGGGAATTTCTCTTTAAATTGTAGTTTGCTATGTCCTGAAATTGTATTGCACACTGCATTTGTATTGACATCCTCTACCTTTTGTTAGTTTTTACCATCTCTTCCTTCCTCTACATGATACATCCTTTTGTTGTAATGCTTCGAAGTAGAAACCCACACTGTACCTTTGCAAAACTGATGAAGGGCAATTTAAAAAGGAACCGGACTGAAAATAACATTTATTTTTTACAATATTACTTTATAAATTATTAGTTTGGGTTTGCCCATTATAAAACCTTTCCTCAACCCGTCACTTCACTGCTGGCTTCCAGCACAAGTCGTCCCGCTTCTACTGATGGCTCTCTGGTTATACTCTACAGCAGGGGTGCCCATTTAGGAAGAGTGTGATCACTGCTAGAGTGCAAAGGATTTCTGGGTAGATCCCACATTGCCCACCTGAGAGACGTACATGTACTCTGTCTCTTTGATTTGGATTAACTTAGTGCAGGCCTGGGCAAAGTTTGTGAGGCCCAGGCTTACTTTTGCAGACAGCGGGCTGCATTCCTAACATGCCTGGCCACCTCCTCTCTCTTTTACCCCTCCCCCTCTGCAGAGACATGAGCAGGCGATTGGTGGGGGTTAACTCAAAGATCTGACTCCATGGGAACAGGGCATCACATGACCCGCCGTCAGGAAGTGCCAGCGTATTACACTCCTTGCAGAGTCGCGAGCGGGCGATAAGCAGGGGTTAACTCACCTTCATAGCGCTTCCTGTGTGGTGTCTCCATAGTAATAGGCCGTCATGTGACACACCAGCGTATTACACGCTGGCAGCCAGCTTGTAATACGCTGGCGTGTTATGTGATGCATGTCACAAGACGGCCTTTTACTATGGAGAAGCAACCCAGGAATCACTATGGAGGTGAGTTAACCCCCGCTAATTACCCGCTCGTGACTCTGCAGGGAGTGTAATACGCTGGCACTTCCTGATGACAGGTCATGAGAGTCAGATTTTTCTCTTCTTGAACTACTTTTCAACTTTATAGATTGTTCTTTGCATGAGACCATTCTTTTTTTTTTTTTGCGCATAGTCAAAATTTTGGGAAAATATTTGGTACCCATCAAGTACAAAACAAAAAACCTGCCTTATAGTGTATTGAGAAAAAAAAAGACTTTATATCCCCATTGAGGCCAGCTGGGGCACTGACTGCCCCCCCTTAGGAATTACTGTTCCACCCAAATGTGATTGGCTCACAGTGATCACACGGTCGGGAGCCAATGAAATCAGCTCCTGACCGGCTCACAGAGCTCAGCTGCCATATAGACAGCAGGGCAAATGAACTGCTGCGGGGGGAGAACGACGTGTTCGGCTGTATCGGCGGGAACGTGTGGCAGGGAAGTTGAAATCTACCTCCTGTCAGCCACCTGCAGGATGTAGATTTCAACCAACACGGAGTTAAATTCGTGTCTAAAAGTAAAAGATAACAGCACTAGAGTTGGGCCGAACGGTTCGCCGGCGAACGTGGTTCGCGCGAACTTAGGTGGTTCGCGTGCGGGTGCCGCACGCGAACGTTTTGCGGAAGTTCGGTTCGCCCCATAATGCACCTGAGGGTCAACTTTGACCCTCTACATCACAGTCAGCAGGCCCAGTGTAGCCAATTAGGCTACACTAGCCCCTGGAGCCCCACCCCCCCTTATATAAGGCAGGCAGCGGCGGCCATTACGGCCACTCGTGTGCCTGCATTAGAGAGAGTAGGGCGAGCTGCTGTCTGTCTCTAGAGAAAGATTAGTTAGGCTTAGCTTTTCCTGGCTGCATACCTGTTCTGTTCAGTGAGCCCTCAGCCCACTGCATACCTGTACTGTGATCCTGCCACTGCATACCTGTTCAGTGATCCTGCCAGTGCATACCTGTTCAGTGATCCTGCCACTGCATACCTGTTCAGTGATCCTGCCAGTGCATACCTGTTCAGTGATCCTGCCACTGCATACCTGTTTAGTGATCCTGCCAGTGCATACCTGTTCAGTGATCCTGCCACTGCATACCTGTTCAGTGATCCTGCCACTGCATACCTGTTCAGTGATCCTGCCACTGTATACCTGTTCTGTGAACCCGCCACTGTATACCTGTTCTGTTCAGTGGACCCACCACTGTATACCTGTTCTGTGAACCCGCCACTGTATACCTGTTCTGTTCAGTGGACCCGCCACTGTATACCTGTTCAGTGATCCTGCCACTGCATACCTGTTCAGTGATCCTGCCACTGTATACCTGTTCTGTGAACCCGCCACTGTATACCTGTTCTGTTCAGTGGACCCGCCACTGTATACCTGTTTAGTGAACACGCCACTGCATACCTGTTGTGTTCAGTGAACCTGCCACTGCATACCTGTTTTGTGAACCCGCCACTGTATACCTGTTCTGTTCAGTGGACCCGCCACTGTATACCTGTTCTGTGAACCCGCCACTGTATACCTGTTCTGTTCAGTGGACCCGCCACTGTATACCTGTTCTGTGAACCCGCCACTGTATACCTGTTCTGTTCAGTGGACCCGCCACTGTATACCTGTTCAGTGATCCTGCCACTGTATACCTGTTCTGTGAACCCGTCACTGTATACCTGTTCTGTTCAGTGGACCCGCTACTGTATACCTGTTTAGTGAACACGCCACTGCATACCTGTTGTGTTCAGTGAACCTGACACTGCATACCTGTTCTGTCAACCCGCCACTGTATACCTGTTCTGTTCAGTGGACCCGCCACTGTATACCTGTTCTGTGAACCCGCCACTGTATACCTGTTCTGTTCAGTGGACCCGCCACTGTATACCTGTTTAGTGAACACGCCACTGCATACCTGTTCTGTGAACCCGCCACTGTATACCTGTTCTGTTCAGTGGACCCGCCACTGTATACCTGTTTAGTGAACACGCCACTGCATACCTGTTGTGTTCAGTGAACCTGCCACTGCATACCTGTTCTGTGAACCCGCCACTGTATACCTGTTCTGTTCAGTGGACCCGCCACTGTATACCTGTTTAGTGAACACGCCACTGCATACCTGTTCTGTGAACCCGCCACTGTATACCTGTTCTGTTCAGTGGACCCGCCACTGTATACCTGTTTAGTGAACACGCCACTGCATACCTGTTCTGTGAACCCGCCACTGTATACCTGTTCTGTTCAGTGGACCCGCCACTGTATACCTGTTTAGTGAACACGCCACTGCATACCTGTTCTGTTCAGTGGACCCGCCACTGTATACCTGTTCTGTGAACCCGCCACTGTATACCTGTTCTGTTCAGTGGACCCGCCACTGTATACCTGTTCAGTGAACCCACCACTGCATACCTGTTCTGTGAACCCGCCACTGTATACCTGTTCTGTTCAGTGGACCCGCCACTGTATACCTGTTCAGTGAACCCGCCACTGCATACCTGTTCTGTGAACCCGCCACTGTATACCTGTTCTGTTCAGTGGACCCGCCACTGTATACCTGTTTAGTGAACACGCCACTGCATACCTGTTGTGTTCAGTGAACCTGCCACTGCATACCTGTTCTGTGAACCCGCCACTGTATACCTGTTCTGTTCAGTGGACCCGCCACTGTATACCTGTTCAGTGAACCCGCCACTGCATACCTGTTCTGTTAACCCACCACTGTATACCTATTCTGTTCAGTGAACCCGCCACTGTATACCTGTACTGTTCAGTGAACCCACCGCATCAGTGCGCATACCTGTGCAGTTAAGTGAACCCACCTACCTACGTGAGTGCCCGCAGTGTGATATACCACTCCGTGCATACCCGATATGGACAAAACAGGTAGAAGAAGAGGTAGTGCCAGAGGCAGAGGAAGGCCACCCGGCAGGTCTGCGCGAGGTCGTGTAAATGTAATTTCGTGTGGACCTGGCCCACAGTACAGTGCTCGGAAGAAGGCACGTCCCATCACGTCCCAAGATTGTCAGGACGTGGTTGAGTATTTAGCGACACAGAACACCTCATCTTGCTCAGCCACCAGCGCTACTACTAGCACCACTTCCGCTGCATTTGACACTTCGCAAGAATTATTTAGTGGTGGTGAAATCACTGATGCACAGCCATTGTTGTTACAGCCAGATGAATTTTCGCCAGCTCATATGTCTGCGTTACGCGGCAACACTATGGATGTAACGTGTAAGGAGGATGAAGGACCTACACGTTTGGATTTTTCTGCGGCAAGCGAAGCTGGGCAGGATGATTACGATGATGACGATGATAGGGATCCTCTGTATGTTCCCAATAGAGGAGATGAAGAGGGGGACAGTTCAGAGGGGGAGTCAGAGAGTAGTAGGAGGAGAGAAGTTGCTGAAAGAAGCTGGGGCAGCTCTTCATCAGAAACAGCTGGTGGCAGTGTCCGGCACCATGTATCGCCACCTATGTACAGCCAGCCAACTTGCCCTTCAGCATCAGCTGCTGAGGTCCCCATAGTGCCCACATCCCAGGGTGGCTCAGCGGTGTGGAAATTTTTTTATGTGTGTGCCTCAGATCGGACCTAAGCCATCTGTTCGCTCTGCCAACAAAAATTGAGCCGTGGAAAGGCCAACACTCACGTAGGGACAAGTGCCTTACGAAGGCACCTGCAGAAAAGGCACAAACAGCAATGGGATGGCCACCTGAGCAAAAGCAGCAGCAGCACACAAAAGAAAAGTCACCCTCCTTCTCCTCTTCCTCCTTCAGGTGCATCATCTGCTTATGCCGCTTTCTCCCTTGCACCTTCACAGGCACCCTCCTCCACTCCGCCTCTGCCCTTGAGCGGTTCCTGCTCCTCTGCCCACAGCAGCAGTCAGGTGTCCGTGAAGGAAATGTTTGAGCGGAAGAAGCCACTTTTGGCCAGTCACCCCCTTGCCCGGCGTCTGACAGCTGGCGTGGCGGAACTGTTAGCTCGCCAGCTGTTACCATACCGGCTGGTGGACTCTGAGGCCTTCCGTAAATTTGTGGCCATCGGAACACCGCAGTGGAAGATGCCAGGCCGCACTTATTTTTCGAGAAAGGCCATACCCCAACTGCACCGTGAAGTTGAGAGGCAAGTGGTGTCATCTCTTGCGAAGAGCGTTGGGTCAAGGGTACACCTGACCACGGATGCCTGGTCTGCCAAGCACGGGCAGGGCCGCTACATTACCTACACAGCCCATTGGGTGAACCTGGTGGTGAACGATGGCAAGCAGGGCGCAGCGGACCAAATTGTGACACCTCCACGGCTTGCAGGCAGGCCTCCTGCCACCTCCTCTCCTCCTGCTACATGCTCTTCGCTGTCCTCCTCCTCCTTGGCTGAGTGGCAGTTCTCCTCTCCAGCTACACAGCCCCAGCTCCGCAGGGCCTATGCTGCATGCCAGGTACGACGGTGTCACGCCATCTTAGACATGGCTTGTCTCAAAGCGGAGAGTCACACTGGAGCAGTTCTCCTGGCTGCTCTTAAGAAACAGGTGGATGAGTGGCTGACCCCGCACCACCTGGAGATAGGCAACGTGGTGTGCGACAACGGCAGCAATCTGCTTGCCGCTTTGCATATGGGGAAGCTGACACACATACCCTGCATGGCACATGTCATGAATCTAGTTGTTCAAAGATTTGTGGCAAAGTACCCTGGCTTAGCGGATGTCCTGAAGCAGGCCAGGAAGTTCTGTGGGCATTTGAGGCGGTCTTACACAGCCATGGCACGATTTGCAGAAATTCAGCGGAAAAACAACATGCCGGTGAGACGCCTCATTTGCGATAGCCCCACTCGCTGGAATTCGACCCTGCTCATGTTCTCCCGCCTGCTAGAACAGAAGAAAGCCGTCACCCAGTACCTCTACAACTGGAGTAGAACGAAACAGTCTGGGAAGATGGGGATGTTCTGGCCCGACAACTGGACACTGATGAAAAATGCATGCAGGCTCATGCGGCCGTTTGAGGAGGTGACCAACCTGGTGAGCCGCAGTGAGGGCACCATCAGCGACTTAATTCCCTACGCTTACTTCTTGGAGCGTGCTGTGCGTAGAGTGGCGGATGAAGCTGCGAATGAGCGTGACCAGGAACCGTTACGGCAGGAACAGGCATGGGACCAATTTTCATCAGACCCAGCTGTTTCCTCAACACCTGCGGCAGCACAGAGGGGGGAGGAGGAGGAAGAAGAGAGGTCGTGTGCAGAAGACGAGTCAGACTCAGAGGATGATGAGCAAGGTTTTTCTTTGGGGGAGGAGGAGGAGGAGGGGACGGCGGCAGGAGAACAACCGCAGCAGGCGTCGCAGGGGGCTTGTGCTGCTCAACCTTCCCGTGGTATTGTTCGCGGCTGGGGGGAGGAGGTTGACTTACGTGACGTCACTGAGGAAGAGCAAGAGGAGATGGAGGGTACTGGATCCGACTTTGTGCAGATGTTGTCTTTTATGCTGTCCTGCCTGTTGAGGAACCCCCGTATAAAAAACCTCAAGGGGAATGAGCTGTACTGGGTGGCCACACTACTAGACCCTCGGTACAGGCACAAAGTGGCGGACCTGTTACCAACTCACCGGAAGGTGGAAAGGATGCAGCACATGCAGAACCAGCTGTCAACTATGCTTTACAATGCGTTTAAGGGTGATGTGACAGCACAACGCCAGCAAGGTACCACTGCCACTAATCCTCCTCCCGTGTCCACGCAGTCAAAGACAGGACGCTCCAGCGATCTCATGGTGATGTCGGACATGCGGACGTTCTTTAGTCCAACGCCTCGCCGTAGCCCTTCCGGATCCACCCTCCACCAACGCCTCGACCGGCAGGTAGCCGACTACCTGGCCTTAAGTGTGGATGTAGACACTGCTGTGAACAGCGATGAGGAACCCTTGAACTACTGGGTGCGCAGGCTTGACCTGTGGCCAGAGCTGTCCCAATTTGCCATCCAACTTCTCTCCTGCCCTGCCGCAAGCGTCCTCTCAGAAAGGACCTTCAGCGCAGCTGGAGGCATTGTCACAGAGAAGAGAAGTCGCCTAAGTCACAAAGTGTTAAGTACCTCACCTTTATCAAAATGAATGAGGCATGGATCCCGGAGGGCTGCTGCCCGCCCCAAGACTAAGTCAGTCCCCGCACACACAGCATCTCTGCCTGCACGCCGTGTGACTGGCTGCCTGGCCTGCCCCAAGAAGACTAAGTCGCTCTCAGTCCCTCCACACAGCATGTCTGCCTGCAGGCCGCTTCACTACCTTCTCCGCCACCACCAACAGGGTCCGGGACTCCAGGCGGATTGCTGAATTTTTTAGGCCGCTGCTAGCAGCGGCCGCTGTAATAATTTTTAGGGTGCGTGTACATGACTGCCTAATTTTTCTGGCAGCTGCACTGCGGGCAGCTGCAACAACAAAAGAAAAGGCATGTACATGCGCCCATTCCCCTTCGTGATCATTACCTTGCCGTGGTGAAGGGGCTTGCGTATCACAATGAAGCAATGACCGGCGCCTAGATGAGTGTCTCGGGGGGCACACAAAAGATAATAAGGTCGTTGCTTCATTGTGGTCAGACCAAATTTGATCAGCTGGACAGTCACTGTTCTGTCATTCAGCTACATCAGCCAGGCCGACCATATGGGCTGTAAAGCCACCAAAACCTGCACTCTCGCCATGGTGCGCACCAGTCCAGCACGGCCGTCACTACACAAACAGCTGTTTGCGGTGCGTTACACGGTGAGTTTGGTGTGTCAGTGTGAAGCAGTACCCTTATTACACTACCTGATTGATGTATACACATGCAAGATGTTTTAAAGCACTTTAGGCCTGTCATTTAGCATTCAATGTGATTTCTGCCCTTAAAACGCTGCTTTGCGTCAAATCCAGATTTTTCCCGGGGACTTTTGGCATCTATCCCACTCCGCCATGCCCCCCTCCAGGTGTTAGACTCCTTGAAACATCTTTTCCATCACTTTTGTGGCCAGCATAATTTTTTTTTCTTCAAAGTTCGCATCCCCATTGAAGTCTATTGCGGTTCGCGAACTTTAACGCGAACCGAACGTTCCGCGAAAGTTCACGAACCCGGTTCGCGAACCTAAAATCGGAGGTTCGGCCCAACTCTAAACAGCACATACCTATATATCTGTATACCATTATAGTATTATGCACGCAAGACATATATAAAGGTATTGGCAAAATATTCAAGTCCCCAGAAAAAGAAACAAAGGGGTAGAAAAGAGAAAGAAAAAAAGTCTAAAAAAAAGTCACCTTATGCCCACGCTGTCCTCCCGTGACCCTCCAGTCAGTAGCAGCAACCCCTTCAAAGCTGGCCGGTCATGCTAGTCGCAAGCTACTGTGCACGAGCAGCCCAAGCCACACATATCCTGATCGCGTACCCGATGCTTGGAGCATTCTACTAATGCGCAGTAGTGATTCTCCCGTAGTGCGCATGCGCAGAACGCTGCCATGCACAGGGGTGCGATGAAGAGGTGCGTGGTCGGCCATCTTTGAGGGTCGCCGCTGCTGACTGGAGGGTCGCGGGAGGACGGCAAAGGGTGACTGCAGGGGGCTGCAAGAAGCCCCTGGTAAGTTAAACTGCTTTTTTTTGAAACTTAAAGGAATACTATCGATACCCAAGTGTTCTAAAATGACAATGTACAAATAATGTCTAAGTAGCTGTGTAAACATTTTCCTACTTTTCATGTTAAATATCAGAGGCAAAAGCTGTAATTTATTGAGGGTAGGATTTAGCTATATTGGGACAAATCAATTGCAGAAGGGGTGTCTGCTTCAATGCACAGGCAGAGTTGCATATCAGACTACAGCAAGCAAATATCAAACTCTGAAAGCAATAACAGTATGAAAAGCTGTGAGAATTAGTTACATTTCCTCTGCTCTCTTCAGACGTCAGTCAGAAACACAGGAGCTGCAGCTGTTGGGAGCTCTCTTCTCTGTCACACACAGAGCTACACATGGGGCTTGATTCACAAAGCGGTGATAACCCAGTTATCACGCCTAAAAGACTTTAGGCATGATAACCATTGCACCATGCTGGTGAAAAGCCAGTTTAGGTGTGATAAGTTTAGGCATGATAAGTTTAGGTGTGATAAGTTTAGGCATGATAAGTTTAGATAAGTTTAGATCGCTTGCAAAGTCCCGCACGCAAAGCAGCGCCATGAAACTTTATACGAAGTGCACCAAACTTTGCTAGCGTAAAACTTTTGATCAGCTGTGCACTGCGGTGCTAACGCAGTTGGCGCTTAAACTTATCATGCCTAAACTTATCACACCTAAACTTATCATGCCTAAACTTATCACACCTAAACTTATCACACCTAAACTTATCATGCCTAAACTGAGTTTAGGCATGATAAAGGGCTTTTCACCAGGGTGCTAACTGTTAGCACCGCTTTGTGAATCAGGCCCATAGAGTTAACTGATCAAGTGTGAGGGGAATTTCCCCTCTCCTCATGGCTCAGTCAGCCATCAGTTTTGGCGTCAGTAAAGTTTGAAAGTATTTTGCTTACAGTAAACAAAGAAGTTGCTACTAAAATGTATACACCAGTACTTAGCAGCACTTCCCAAACAATTCCTGTGTTAATTGAAAAAATATGTGAATCGATAGTATTCCTTTAAGTTTGCAATCAATTAGAGCAAACGATAGAGAAATCAATTTTTCAATTATAAGTGCACAAAATCGATCACTTTATCGATCGGGAGCTGATCCGACGTGTCGGAAATAATCGCCCGATTCTCGCCTTTACATCTCAACGAACAGGATATCCTTTCATAACAAGACAGTCTGCAGCTTCTTGAGGAGTGCTGAAAAACAAAACTGGATATGCCATAGAATACTTGATACCTTTGCCATTAAGCTGTCTCTTAATTTCAATAAAGGATGCACACATTTTTTTGTAATTCCATGGAAAAATCTGGAATTATGCTGATCTTCACATTTTCAATCATGAGAACTTGCTTTTTCTGGTCATCTGCAGAATCTTGACACAATCTTTGCCGTTTAGAAATCTAGCAAGAAAAGGCCTAGCAGGGCCGCCTGGCAGGGGAGGGGCTGCTGGTACTCTGTGTGCTCTCTAAACCACAGTGTCTTTGCCTTCGGTCGAGTGAGTACCGTGGGATCAGTCTGCGGGTGATTTCCACAAATGTCAGCCTCCTCAGTGGCACACGCCAGGCCCTTCGATGATTGGCGGGAATGGTCTGTGCAGACTCCTTGAGCCTGTCTGCCGCTAATTGCCTCGTGGTGACTGATGAACTTCCTCTCAGCATCTCCATGAGCTGCTGTGGACTCAGGAGTATGTGAACCTTGCTTGTCTGCAGGATAATATGTGGGTTAGCGCCAGTCTCGCTCACATGCGACCGGTCAGTTTGGCTTCTGGGCAAAAGACCCCCCCTTCCCATAGCTCCCAACTGTCCCTCTTTTGGAGGGACAGCCCCTCTTTGGAAATTCCGTCCCTCTGTCCCGCTTTCATTCTCATTTGTCCCTCTTTCAGGACTTTGTCTCTCTTTCTATGTAAATATATGTATTTCTCTGCTGAAAAATGTGTTTGACTCTAAATTTTATTCTCATCCTTTAACCACTTCGCAGCCCAGGTACAGTATATCTATGCTCCTTTGGACTTCAGTTCCTTGCCCGGAGTGTAGATATACACACTCGCTGCTGCCGCTGCTGTCCGCGCTCCCGCTCGCACGTGCGCACGTGCGCGCATGCACGCCGCCACCCGCTTGCCCGGAGATCAATGAACTGGAAAAACCATTCCCATTCGTTGATCTCTGTCCCCCAGCAATGATCGGCAGCTTCTATGAGAAGCAGCGCGATCATTGTGGAAAAAAAAAAACAGTTTCCCAGCCTCCCTGAACTTCCTGCAAGCGTAATTCCTACGCTTGCAGGACGCATTTACAAAAAATTACTGTGGCCATCTTGTGGCCAAAAAGTAAAACTACACCCAAAAACATCTTTCATATACAAATACATTATTTTACAATATAAATTAACTCATTAACTCACACACTCCCCAATTGTTACTAATTTTTTTTTTTGTAATAAAACAAATAAAAAAAAATTACAATTTAAAAAAAACATGTCCCGCCTCTGCAAGTGTCCCTGCGTCATCAACTGAATGGTGCAGCAGGGGCAGTTAGGACACAGGGTCGGACCTGACAGTTTGCTGTCTGTGGTCCACAGAGGTTTTCATTGCATTGTGGGAAATAACAGCTTTTTCCTACTGCCAAGCAAGCAGCTCCCTGTGTGCTTATACTTCAGACAGTGGTGGGGAACGAGCAAGCAGGGCGCGTATGTGCGTGCATTGGGGGGGGGGGAGACTTTGACCTAGTGCCCGTTTTTTAATAAGCGGGCCTTTTTACTAGTGTACTAATAATTTGGTATTTATTGGTATAGGTATATACAATATATTCATATTTTCCATAAGTAGGGCTTGCCAACAATCCTTTGTGAGCCTATCAGCCAGACTACACAATTGTCATTTTATTTTTCTAGAAATGTTTAGGAATTACAGTTCATAGTTGACTTAGTATCAAGTGTCAACAAAGTAGACACATCTTTCTCTGCTCTTAGGCTCCCTAGGCGAAGATCTTGCTCTCACCTTGTTGGAATTTGATGATGCTTTGCAAGACTTCACCAGAGGACCTTGTGATTCTGAAGAACTCCTCAAAAATCTTAAACAGAATGCAGCTTCTTCACTCAACAGTACCTGCAGCGATCCACCAAGTGAGGAAATGGGATTTTGTAAATAGTGGATATGGAAATTTTAAAATTTTGTTTTGGGAAGTCACTCAATGTAGTTATTGTTATAAACTGTTCTAATCACCTTGCTTCGACACCATCGTCTCACAGACTGTGAGATCACTTGACTCTCCACACCGCAAACAGGATATAGACTTTCTCAGGCTTCTTCAATGTTTACGTTATTTATTCAGGAAACAGGAATACAGATAGATACATACATCATATCCTAGCCATGCCAATCTTCATGTTGCATTACAAGCTCGTGATTAGACTCCCTGCTGGAGTCTATCAGGTACCTTCTTCCTAACTACGTTACACTAAACTACCTATGTACAGCATACATTATATCAGATTACAGAAAGGAAGAACATGCTTAGAAGTCGTCCCAGTCAGCCTTGCTAGCTAGTGCAGAAGGAAGAAGCAGAAGCAGAAGTGACCTCTCGTAGCTCCCTCAGCCTTTAATACTGACTAGGAAAGAGTTAAATATGACATCATCTTCGCCACCCCCTAGACCAGATTATTGGTGGACCCACTCGTGGTGTCATCATACACACCTACTTGATTAATAATCAATGAGGCATTTGGCCTATATGCAGGACCGTGGATGTTTAGTAAACATGGCCAATGTTTTCTGTTCCTGTGGTTGAGGTCAGAGTAGTCCGATGGCCTTCTCTTAGGAACATGTTCTCAGTATCTGCGTGTATCCTCTGCTACACGCAGACCCTGAGATGTCTCTGCCTGCATCACAAAACCTCTATTTATTTTAAAGGCATACACTGCGGACAAGCCTTTTACATAAAACTCAGGCCAAGTAACTGAGGCCTACTTAAATTATAACAATCCCCCCTAAGACGGCTTGACCCGCAGATCCCAGCGTCTGAACCTCCCGGTACCTGGTTTCTTTTCTTTTATGTTTCACTTCTCGATGTTCGTGCTCACACAACTTCTCTGCTCTCGGCGATTACCCCTGGAAGAGAGAGAGCAAGACCTCTTGGTCTTCCTGTAACCAGGCTCTCTGGGGAGGCCCTACTTCTAAGTCCCTCTATACCACATGCTCAGCATTTGCGTCACTTCCGTATCACTCACAAACTTGCATGACCACAGAAAAGTGAAACTCGTTTGGTTGTTACTCAAGGGAGCAGTGCCAGGTGCCTTCTAAAAGAACGCCTTTATACAATCAGCTCCATCACAGGTACTACTAAACCTATACCCGTAACCCTGTATATCCCTTAATTTGAAAATATCGGTTCAGGAGATTGTTTATGAGGCACCAATCTCTGGACCAGGTTAATTTGTTTTACGTAATTTTAACACGCAACCTCACCTGGATAATGATGCCTAAAGTTGTCATCCCCATCCAGACGACCAGTGGGTGTAGAAAGAACTTTGGAACCGCAGAGGCCCAGTCCGAGTGTCCCTGGAACATCACCGGAACCTTTGTCCACCAGGTCAGACTGGAACTCACCTGCTCATTTTTGTATTCTACCTCGTGAAGATCACCTGTATCATGGTGAAATCTTACCTCTAACTTAGTGTACTGTTTGTTTAACCTTTGTAACAAAATGTGGTCGTCTTGGATCAAAACCTGTTCCCATTTGTCCCATGTCATGTTCTCTTTCAGGACGGGAACTACCCGTGAAACTTTGCACTTTAGAGTTCTCTTAACAATTTGAGAAACAACGTCATCCATCCTGGATAACTGGATCCATATGGGATCTCCACTCCCACAATATGTTCCCCTTGGAAACTCCCCCTTATCGGAACAATTATGAGAATATACCTTGAATGTATCATTAGAACTTATGTTAAAAAACCAAACCTTTCCTTCCGCCACCGGAACTATCGGTTGGGCTTCAGGGTGGATCTTTTGAATGGTAGCCTCGCATTCTGCGTTATTGAGCCTGCAGGCTTCTTCACTAAATTTGACTTGCCCCGGCCAACGCAGGTACTTCTGCAAGAATTGCCCGCATGAGGACAACTCTACTTGCTTCACCTCCCCGTCTAGCACCAAAAAAGGTTGACCTCTCAGGTCCTGGTGTAAGACCCGGGTTGAGGTGGGAACTAAGGAAATGGCGGTGCCTAAAGGAATGTTGCACCGTTTCCATTTGTTCACCCAAACATCTCGAAGCTGCCATGCAAAAGATCCTTCTCCAGAAAAATTAATATACCTCCCCTTGTCCAATCTCTCGCTGACAAAATATGTCCCCAGCTGTCCTGATTGGACCTCTTCCCCCCTTATGTCCTGAGGCACACTATGTACCTGAGGTCGGGAAGATTGTACTCTCTGCAATCGTTCGATTAAGAGTATCTCTTCACTTACCCAACTATCATGAGGATAAGCTGTTGCATATGGACTGTGTAATATCGTCCCCTGTTGTGACCCGTGTGGTGTGAATGGGGTTCCCTGTGTGGGCTTTCCCTCCCCCGGGACCGCTCTCCCCACCCTCTTTGTCACCTGGAAATGTGGCTTGATCTCGATTTTTACTTCTTGTTTCGAGAACCACCCACCCTCGGCTTTCCAGCCTTTACGTGTGTAAAGTTGTTTCAGAGGCACTCTCTGTTGGTAGCTCCAGAGTGTGATGTTGTCCCCCGCGTCTCTCCGGCAGGAGAATTGACGCCTCCTACTCGTTCCTCTCCAATCTGGAACCATCTCACTCTGCATAACCAAGACAAGGTACCCCTGAATCACACACTCCACCTTTTGCACGTACCCATTGTACTGCAATGTACCTTTTAACAAACCTTTGGATCGGTGCGTCGATTCTGGGAGTGTGGTATTAAATAGCAGATTTACACTGCCATTCAATCCCCACTGCCCGCACCCCTGACCCTTCAGACCTTTCACCCCCATTGTGCCATGAAATTTGTTTTCTCCTGGCACAAGTGCTCTTTCCCTCCATCCCTGCTTGGTCCATCTGTGCCAATCAGAGGGAGGTGTGAAAGGATCAGTACCTTTGTCACCCAACATTAACATGCTTGGGCCTTGCATTCTCATTAACCCCTTATTATACATGAGAATGTCCTCTCTTCGTTCTCCTAGGACGGAATGGCAACCTAGGATCACCATCAGCATGGTACTCTTCATTATAAAAGCACCACCTTGGGAAAGAAAAACATTAGCACTTTGCATTATGCTTTGCTCAGACAGTTTTGTTAGTCTCTTTCCGATCTCCGAAATCTCGTGTTTTAGTCTCTTTCCAATTTCAGGAATCTCGTGTTTTAGTCTCTTTCCGATTTCAGGAATCTCGTGTTTTAGTCTCTTTCCGATTTCAGGAATCTCGTGTTCCTCCAAGCTTAGATTGGCATCTGGAACCTTTCGCTTATCCGACTGATATCTCCATCCTTGCTGCCAGCACTGCAGCTGTCTCCATTCCATATTGCCAAACACCTGAAATCGAAATACAAACAAATCAATTCTTATTAATGATTTGGGATTCGCCCTGCGGCTTGTACTCTTTACCCTTTAAAATGATCAATATATACCGTAATTGATCTCGTTGTTTTATGGTTCTCATGAACTCTGTTTACTCTTATTGGTAGATTGGAGTTAAACTTCACCCCCCTACCTCAGTACTATCCTCAGTACTTACCTGTTTAAAATATGCTCCCGCGGACTTCACCTTTGGAAGCTCGCTGCACCTTTGGAAGCTCTCACCCCATTGCAGCTCACTCCACATCCCCCCTCATCTGTCCATGCGCGGCCGTCGCATGCACAGATTACGGATGCCACACCTGATGCTGCTTTGCAGGTGAGCCTGCAATGCTCTTACTCATTATCGCATTTACTTATCTAGAACTTCCTCGCGATACCAGCTCTGCTAGAAGTTCTGTGTGTTTTACCCTCTGATCAATGTTTGCCGTGCCACTACCTAGACTACCAAAAAAAACGGCTGCCTCCCTGTAGGAAGGAGCACTTTGCACTTAAACTACACAGGGTGCAGGGCTAAGCATACCAGTGTCGCATGCCTGTATGCAGATCCCTGAATACCCACATGGTAGGTAGTCACATGGCAAACAGCGTACTGATACACTGTCACTCTGTACATGGCAATTCTATCATCTGTATAATTGCCCCAAGAACTGCGGTCAGTTTTTGTTCTTTGTGTTACAATTGATAGGAGCTGGAAAAAACATATTTGACCAATCAGTGGCCGAAAAAAAACGCACAAAAAAAAACAGCCCCAGCCCAGCATAGACCACTCAGTCAAGCTCTGGCCCTGTCCACGACAAAAAACGGAAAAAAACGTTACCGCTCTGCAGAAGCGGCGACGGAAACCCGAATTGGTCAACTCCCTTTTTTCCAACTCCGGCACCCCCCTGATGCCCTGTCCCCCCCTATACTCTATTGGGAACTCATGCTGTACCACCCATTAAGGTGCCCCACTTACAGGAATAATCCCGTAAGCAACTCAGTACAGACACTTCCCTGACCTGCACTGCTACGTGTGTCCCTGCACCTAGCTGGGACACTTTTCCTATCCGTGCTCCTGCTAATCATACAGTAATAGCTTGTTGCACGTATCCTGGCATTCCTTTCCACGGACTCAGGGAAAACCTCTGGGGAAATACTTTGAGACCCGAGACACACAGTAGCATGTCTCTGTATTTCTACCCCCCTCCCTTTCAGCTGCTCTGCCCGGAGCCGCGAGCACAGCCTGACGTGACGTGGATCCCCCAGCCCCTCCTCCCCCCCTGCCATGATGTGTGGGGGCCATGACTCTCGGGGGCGGGCTCTCTCCACTGCCGCCATTTTGAGTCCTGGACTGCCAGCTAAGATGGCTGCTCCCATAGCAGCCTCTCGTTCCTATATCTTAGGAGATAAAACAAAATACAAACAGAACAAACATTTTATGCATAATTACAAAGCATCTATCCACAATGCAGAGTAAAAAAAAAATCATACATTCCTGGATGTCCGTAAAAACCTAAGGAGAAATCCTTGGGACGTGGAAAACTCCCTCTCTCCACAAATCACCTGCAGCTTATCTCAGCCATAACTCAGAACTACTACAGCACGCCGCATAACTCTAAACCACATTAACGGCTAGTACTGCTGAGACGAACAACAGACGAGCTGGCTGAACAACATAACAGATGCGGATATGTACAAGCATGTTAGCAACTCTGACTGGAAACGCACGGAGGAAAGACAAACAAAAACCTCACCCATTATCTCAGCTGTCACTATGCGAACTTACACAGCTACCCAGAGACAAGGGCTGTCCACCCAGCTCCCCGAAAAAAAAGAAAAAAGAAAAAAAACAGCTCACCGAGAAAAAACTTACTTCTAAGTTTTACAACTGTTCTCTCCTTCCCTCTCCTGTCTACTCGGCTACCTCTCTCCCCTGTCCACCACTAACACTGTTGGTTTCCCTCTGCCGCGGGGAACCCCCCCCCCTTTATCTATCATCCTGCCCAGTCTCTGGACAGGGAGAGAAAAACAAAACAAAACCCAGAGAGAGAGAAAACAAAACATCTGCCACACAGGAACATCGAATCCTAAGAAACAATCAAAGCGCATAAACTCTGAAAACACATTCTGTATTTACAAGATGCGAAACCCGCAGCCTCCACGCTGCAATTAACACAAAACACAGAACACATTATCCTCCTCTCATACAATAAAGATAATGCAACATAACAACGTAAAACATACTTGCCTGAGCAGAGGACTTCGTAAGCCTGCGAATTCGACCAGCTTATGGCAACTTTTTCACGACACTGAGTGGATCTCTGGAACTCCTAAACGTCATCTCTGTGTACCCACACTGGCTCAGCGGATCGATATCCAGCGGCAGCTGCCAGCCGGCCTCGGAGCGTTCCAGTCACCTGTGATCCGGTTTAGGCTATGACTGATGTGCACTTACAGTCAAAGTTTAACATCCACGAGTGTCGCCGCTGGTTCCCTCGAATTGCAGCCCGTGTGTGCTCGGCTCCCACACACTCACCCCAGCTTATCAGTATCAGCTTGATAAGCTTTACAGTCCGTGTCCGTCTATTCCGCTTGTTTTGCTGTGGAATATCTTGAAACCACTTTCTTCGGCCCCGGCCCCGTCTGCCTGTATTGCTAGGCAGGGAAGGATTTCAGCACCACTGTTATAAACTGTTCTAATCACCTTGCTTCGACACCATCGTCTCACAGACTGTGAGATCACTTGACTCTCCACACCGCAAACAGGATATAGACTTTCTCAGGCTTCTTCAATGTTTACGTTATTTATTCAGGAAACAGGAATACAGATAGATACATACATCATATCCTAGCCATGCCAATCTTCATGTTGCATTACAAGCTCGTGATTAGACTCCCTGCTGGAGTCTATCAGGTACCTTCTTCCTAACTACGTTACACTAAACTACCTATGTACAGCATACATTATATCAGATTACAGAAAGGAAGAACATGCTTAGAAGTCGTCCCAGTCAGCCTTGCTAGCTAGTGCAGAAGGAAGAAGCAGAAGCAGAAGTGACCTCCCGTAGCTCCCTCAGCCTTTAATACTGACTAGGAAAGAGTTAAATATGACATCATCTTCGCCACCCCCTAGACCAGATTATTGGTGGACCCACTCGTGGTGTCATCATACACACCTACTTGATTAATAATCAATGAGGCATTTGGCCTATATGCAGGACCGTGGATGTTTAGTAAACATGGCCAATGTTTTCTGTTCCTGTGGTTGAGGTCAGAGTAGTCCGATGGCCTTCTCTTAGGAACATGTTCTCAGTATCTGCGTGTATCCTCTGCTACACGCAGACCCTGAGATGCCTCTGCCTGCATCACAAAACCTCTATTTATTTTAAAGGCATACACTGCGGACAAGCCTTTTACATAAAACTCAGGCCAAGTAACTGAGGCCTACTTAAATTATAACAGTTATGTATTTGCTTTAATTGTTATACCTACTGTAGTGAAGGTGGAATCTAATTATTTTATATTGTAAAAAAAAAAAGAATGAGTTTGTGTGTGTGTTTTATGAAATTCATATTTCTGTGCAGATTTAAGCTCTTCTCGAGGAAGCATCTCAAAAACGAATCTGGAACATTTAAACTATTCAGTTACCAACATAAGACACCAATCAAAAGGTGAGACTGTGATGATGTGATGATAAAGATGTTGCCCACTTTTTTTTGCTTTAGACATGTCATTTCAGTTGCTGTTTCCCTCATTTCCTTAGCAAAGCTTGGCGACACAAGAGAACTGGAAAATTTCATCTCTGATCTTGATAAAGTTCTTACTGGTAAGTAATGTAAACTTGTCTGCACTTTTGGAAGGGATTAACATGTTTTGTACATAAAGTTGAATTTCAAGCAGGGAAAAAATTGAAATTTGCTTCCAGAACTACAGGTGCGCAATGCTCCTACAACCAATTACTGTAATTTTACAAAGCCATACTAATCTAACATGCATACAGGTGTTATTAACTTCCCCAGCCATCACTGCAAGGCATGGATTATTGTGGTGCTATAAGGTGAGGCAATCCAGTGTGACAGAGTACTCAGTTCATCATGAGCCAGAACCACTAGGATTTTGTAAGAGACCAAAAAGAACCTAAAAGCCCCAACTAAAAAGCTTTGCGAAAAATAATATACCTCCTTAAAGGGTCACTTAAGTTTCATTAAAAAAATTAGTTTTACTCACCTGGGGCTTCCAGCAGCCCCCTGCAACTGTATTGTGCCCACGCAGACTCCATCAGATGCTCCTGGCCCCGCCGGCAGCCACTTCCGGTTTCAGCGACAGGAGCCGACAGGCCGGGAACGTGAGTGATTCTGAGAAACTCTCTCCCATTGCCCATCAGGCTTGCCCTCTCCTTCAACACCTTCAAACAAGCCCTCAAAACTCACCTCTTCAGGCCTACCCCACCTCGCTGATGCCCTAACTCTCTCTATGCAAGCCCTCTTCTGTCATGTCACCACCCCCTCCCTTTAGATTGTAAGCATCCCTCTCTGGCAGGGTCCTTTCTCCTTGTGTACCGGTATACTACTTGATCGTGCACTCTGCCCACAGAAGAGTGTGAACTTGTATAATTGGGACTACTACTCCATTGTATGAACTGGTATTGTGTGTCTTACTGCTTATTACCTGTACTGTATTGTCTATCACCCTTACTATCGTTGTCTGTAACCATATTTATTGTACAGCGCTGCCTAATATGTGGTGCTATATAAATCCAATAAATAATAATAATGTCCCATGATGCATCACTACTAAATATGCAAATCATTCCTTTGTGTCTCTGAAAGCTAGCTGCACATGTAGAACCGCTGGTATGCAGTGTTTGTATAGCCTATTTTACTGAACTATACTAATCCAACACACATACAGCTTATTAGTCCTCATGAGTGCAATGCATGGATTATTATGGCTCTGTGAGGTCAAACTTGGGCATCTTTTTTGCTCACATAAAGGTAAATAACTGTAAATATCTTGAAAATTATGTTTAGCATAGCTTTTTAGTTAGGGGCTTTTAGGTTCCTTTTGGTCCCTTACTAAATCCTAGTAGTTCCAAATCATCATTTATTAACTGCAACATATTATTACTCCTCTAAGCACCAGACCAAAACTGGGTGTTTTCACACAGACACACGTGAGCCCTTATGCAATTCACTTTTTCACCTGAGTTTTCTCCGATGTAATATTTTCACAACTTGTTGAAAAACACCCTTTGAACAATCAGTGAGGAAGAAAATACTTTTGAAAGTACTTTTTCCCCAATTATTGGTTATTTCAAACACAAGGTGAAAAATTATCTCCAAGGAGAAAAAGTGAATTGCACATGGCCTATGGTGTGCAGAAAACGCATACAGAAACACACACATAAAACTGACAGACAAGTGTGCTTCCAGCCACTGTAATTCCACTCACTCTGTCCTCCAATGGAGCAGAACTTAGCCAAACTCCTCCAGCATCACTACAGTACACAGCACTTGGGAGGGGGTGGAGAGGCTGGGGACAGGGCAGCTGTAAACAAGATCTTCTGAGTAGAGAGAGACCATAAATCCAAACTCTGAATGATTCCTTTTCAGTGGTTGTGCAGATGTAGTCATTTGAATAATTGTGCAGAGATCAGAAAACTTTTTCTCTCCAGCCTCTTGCCACTGTCTCTCAGAACAGGGAATTTTTTTCCCTTGACTAATTTACTGCGCCTTTTCCCAGCACCGCGCTGGAATCTCACTGCCTGAAATGTCTGTGGGTTTAAATTGTGCTGGAGTTGTGGCCTCAGGTTAAACTGTTTAAATTATAAAAAAAAAGAAAGCCTCCTAGACATGGACGAGGACTGTGGCCTAGCAGAGGTCGGGACTCGAACATTCAGGTGACAGTGCAGGTCCCAGGCTGTACAGACCGACTCAGTAGCCTTCAGGCTAGTGTCACGTTCTGTTGCAGTGCGGGGGTGGAGGACTGACAAAGCAGTGCACAAGGAGCATTACAGAGCCGGCAGAGCGGAGCAGTGCTTTTCAGCGCTGCTAGATTTGGGCACAGCCAGCACCGCCATAGACTGTAATGGGAATCAGTGTATAGCGGCGCTCAGTGAGCAAGGTCGGCTCAGTGAGCAAGGTCGGCTTCGTCAGAAGACGGAGCTGAAGTAGCTTAAAAAACACAATAATTCGGCCTCCAGCAATCGCTGGAAGCCGAATTATTTCATTCCCCCTCTATCCATGGCGGCCTGGAGGGGGAATAGTAATTAGTACGGGCCGGACTTGTCCTTAACCATTACACTATCCAGTCACCGTGTTATGGCAGATGATAGACAGATATACTGTCTGTAAAACAAGGTAAAGGTCAGCAGCAGACAGGCAAACAGATCCAGACCAGTTTCAAACATTCCAGACAATAGTAGGAAGATCAAATGGGAGACCAGAATTATTCTCTGAACAAATGACAATGCACTGAGTAGACTAGTTGGTTTAGTGATGGCATCAAAATGGAGGGGTCATGTTTGCAATATCTTTATCAGCAGAGCATATGAGTAGGATGTGTGCCTAGCCCATACAGAAGCATGATCAGTTTATCAGTTAACAGCAGGGGCGCCTGCGGTGCCGTGCGGAGGGGGGGGGTGCTGCCACGTGCGCGGGGGGGGGGGGGGGGTGGACCGTGCTCACCTTCCCCCACCAGATTGTGGGACCCCCATGATGAACTGGTCTATTAGACGCCACACCAGTCCATCCCCGCAGTTTGCAGCTCAACGCTCCAGCCTGCAGAGTCTTTCGGCAGGCAGAGCAGTGCTACGGGAAGATGCTGTCTGAAGCCCTACACTGGAGACTATTTATGTCTCCAGTACAGGGTACGGGCGCCATCTTCCCGTAGCCCTGCTCTGCAGTATCAGCGCAGGACTTTCAAAGTGGCTGGCTGCGCCACTACAGGAGGATCATCGGGGGAGCTGCACCCATGGAGAGGAGTCTTCTGCAGGTGAGTAAACATTTTTTGTTTACAGGTGAACATTATTTTCTGGTAAAACGCTGCCCACATGATTATTTTCTAGTGAAACATTGCCACATTACGATTATTTTCTGGTGAAACGCTGCCCACATTACGATTATTTTCTAGTGAAACATTGCTGCATTACGATTATTTTATGGTGAAACAACATTGCTGGGTTACGATTCGTTTCTGGTGCAAGATTGCTGCATTACGATTATGTTATGGTGAAACATTGCTGCATTATGATTGTTTTCTGGTGAAAGATTGCCGCATTACGATGTTTTTATGGTGAAACGATACCCACATTATGATTATTTTCAGTTGAAACATTGCTGCATTAAGATTATTTTCTGGTGAACCGCTGCCCACATTATGATGATTTTCTAGTGAATTATTGCCACATTACGATTAATTTCTGGTGAAACATTTCTGCGCTACGATTATTTTCTGGTGAAAGATTGCCGAATTACAACTATTTTATGGTGAAATATTGCTACATTATAATTATTTTATGGTGAAAGATTGTCGCATTACAATTATTTTATGGTGAAAAGCTGCCCACATTATGATTATTTTCTAGTGAAACATTGCCGCATTACGATTATCTTATGGTGAAACATTGCTGCGTTACTATTATTTTCTGATGAAAGATTGCTGGATTACTATTATTTTATGGTGAAACATTGCTGCGTTACAATTATTTTCTGGTGAAAGATTGCCGTATTACGATTAGTATATGGTGAAACATTGCTGCGTTATGATTAGTTTCTCGTGAAAGATTGCCGCATTACGATTATTTTATGGTGTAAGATAGCTGCATTACTATTATTTTCTGGTGAAACATTGCTGCATTATGTTTATTTTCTGGTGAAACATTTCTGCATTATGATTTTTTTTTTTGGGGGGGGGCGGGCGGGGGGGGGGGGGGCTGGGGGAATTGGGGTGCGCCACAGGTTTTCTCACCTGGAGTGACAAAGTGTTTGTCAAAGTGACAAAGAGTGCCCCTGGTTAAGAAAGAATCAGTAGCAAGTTACTATAGATTTAATGGGAGACAATAGTACTTATAAAGGTATGTACACGGATGATCAAATGTGTCTGAGGCAGCTGATGACTGCCTCTGCCGATAATCA
Source organism: Hyperolius riggenbachi (assembly GCF_040937935.1). Taxonomy (NCBI): domain Eukaryota; kingdom Metazoa; phylum Chordata; class Amphibia; order Anura; family Hyperoliidae; genus Hyperolius; species Hyperolius riggenbachi. The sequence goes on along the minus strand of NC_090653.1, from coordinate 198,528,280 downwards.
ATGCTTTTTACCAAGACATGAAATAAGCCTTTTTGTTGCTGTGGAGACTTTTGCTTGGTGTGGTTGCCTGGGTAATCAGCACATTTCTCATGGCAAGATGACATTTGGACTTAAAATGTCCTAATTTGCTACTGGAAAGGAGTTGATCTTTTTTTCCAAAATCATTTGTACTTTTTCTTTTCCTTCTGAAATACAATTTCTAATTATGTACTATACATTAATGATACCAGCTTAAATGTGAAATATATCTCATACAACCATTTAAAGGTTAACTTATAGTAGGTAATAGATGCAGGTACTTGTGATATTTTTGTTTATGTGCAGAATATACAGGGTGCATAAGTTAACTTTTACTTATCTGGGGCTTCTTCCAGCTCCTGTAGTCTTTGAGGCTTCTCAGGGTCCTCTGAGTCTCCTCCTCCTTCGTGCTGATGTCACCCTAATTATAGTATGCAACCCAGCTGGGTCGAGCACTACAGCACATGTGCTGTCCTGGCCTTGCATCTCCTCGATCATGCTTCCATTACTGGGAGCATTCTTCGTATACATGTGCAGATTGCTCCCAGTTACAGGAGTTTGGTTGAAAAGTTGCAGTGTAGCGCATTACCCAGTCGGGCAGAGACTTTAATTAGTGGTAACCTGAAGGACACTGGGGGGCCTCAAACATTACGGGGACCTGGAAGAAACCCCAGGTAAGTAAAAGTTTACTTTTTTTTCACAGTTCAGGTGTGGTCTAAGCTGTCAACATGGCAAAACAATCAACTTCTCTCAGATCAGAATCAATTTCTACCACACACAGTTCATTAATTTACAACATATTCCAACAGAAAACTGTAACGATCAGTGATGCATAAATTGATCAGTAGTAGCTCTATCAGCACAATAGTCAGTATTTTATTCAATTGTAAAACACTCGTGATTGGGTGCACAGTAATATTCAGGAACACATGAGAGTGGTGGCCCTAGGGCCTCACTAATAGGAGAGTGGTCGTACAAGCAAGGTCGGCAACAGATCAGATTAACAGAAGTACAGAATCGTTAGGCAGAATCATAGTGAGTATTCAGGCAGAAGTCGGCAACAGATCAGAGCAGAAGTACCAAATCAGTACATAGCAAAGAAATGAACAGCACTACTTAAAAACAGATAAGTGCCTACCTGCAAGAGAGTGACTGGGGGGGGCTCAGCACACCTCTAATTGTAGGCCATTCGGAGACGGCCTGGTGATGCGCTGATCCATCTTTTTTGCAGAAGTACCGAATCGTTAGGCAAAATCAGAGTGAGTATTCAGGCAGAAGTCGGCAACGGATCAGATTGGCAGAGGTACAGAATCGACAGACAAACGGAAGGTCAGAGACAGGCAAGAGTCACAACAAATAATCAATACAATATAATATATTCCTAATCTAGTGTGAAATCCCCCGGGTCCTGCCGGATCAAAGCACACACGGATCTGACTAAGGTCTGAGAGCTTTCACTGCGAAGTTTCAGCAACAATAGACAATGAGCCACTGACATCCCCATCCTTAAATATAGACAGGTAATTCCAAAGCTCCCGCCCAGAACCGCTTGACCAATCGGCAGTGAGAACAGCGGTCCGATGTCAGCTTACCGGCCAATCAGCTGACCCGTCTCCTAAGCCCATAAAGGTCCTGCCGCTCCGTGCACGAGCGTGCAGACCTAACCTGATGTGCCTCTAAAAGACCTGTCCTGCCGGGAACTGCACAAGACGCCTGAGGAGACGCGACAGCCGCCGCCGTGACGTCAGCCATAGAAGCGGCGGCCACACTGCTTTCCGCCGCTGAGGTAATTGCGCTATACCTGACAAAAACCAACTGAAAATTGATGTAACAGGAGCATTACACTGTTCATTCTACCACTACGCCTGCCCTGCCCCTGATCAAGATTTTCCATCCTGTCGATACTGTCAATCGATAGGATTGATAGGAATTTGGTCAATCAGACATTTTGGGGGAATCAATTCCCAGCAGATTCCATCAGACTCATCGAATGTTGGGGATGAAACAAGAAAATTAATTTGTGTATGGCCTTATCTGATTGCTATCATTCTTTGACTAGCAGCACCATTGTTACCCGCTGATCCCCTTTCATTTCTTTATAGACATAAATGTGAATGCTCTGATGAGAAGAGAAACAAAAGTTTGCTTTCTTAAAACAGAAAGAATTTGCGATAATTCAGGTTGGAGTGAGCTTGAGATGTCTCCCAGTGCATCACTGCAGAATATATGCAAATTAACCATTATTATTATTATTATTATTTAGTATTTATATAGCGCTGACATATTACGCAGTGCTGTACAGTGTATATATATATTGTCTTGTCACTAACTGTCCCTCAAAGGAGCTCACAATCTAATCCCTACCATTGCCATATGTCTATATTATGTAGTGTAAGTACTGTAGTCTAGGGCCAATTTTTAGGGGGAGCCAATTAACTTATCCGTATGTTTTTGGAATGTGGGAGGAAACCGGAGTGCCCGGAGGAAACCCACGCAGACACGGAGAGAACATACAAACTCTTTGCAGATAGTGCCCTGGCTGGGATTCGAACCAGGGACCCAGCGCTGCAAGGCGAGAGAGCTAACCAATACGCCACCGTGCTGCCCACAACCATTGTACCCTTAGAAGCTAAACACACCTCCAGAACCGCTGGAATGCAATGATGTGTCAGCTTGTTGATTTATACAGAGCCAGAATAATCCAACATGCATACAGACTGTTTCGGATTGTTTGATCCTCATCAGTGCATGGCATGGATGAGAAGAGCAATTACTTTTAGATGTTGTTCAAGCAGCAGACAGTGCCATGCCTTCACAAGTTACGGCATATATAAATAAATATATAAATTTATATACAGTATAATAAATATAAATACTTAAATAAAATAAATAAATAAATATGCCTTTGGTTACATTGGCTATCTGGTACAACTATTTCGTGGATAAGTAGCCAGAATTAGCTTTTCTTTGATCTAAAGCCTCATATACACTCTAGATGGTTCTTGGCCAAGGTGGTCAGTCAGGGCTTTTATCTGCCAAAGCCTGGATGGCTCCCTACCTTTTGACTTCTGCATCAACATTCCTGATACCTGGTGCTTGTGAAATTGCATCCAGATTGTCTGGTGTTTATATGAAAGGGAAACAAGTGATTATTTCCAGAGGGGCATGTGGATGCCACAAAGGTGGTAAAGATCACAAGAAGGTCTACAGTAAAGGTGTCCATACACCATTTTACTCTCAGCAGATTCAATCACTCTGGCTGAACCTGCTGGGAATCTATTGCCCTATTATGTCTGATCAATCGAATAAATACATCTTGACCTAACATAGATCAAAAGTATTGATCAAATGGGGCAGAAGATTTGCATTGATTGAGGGAAGGTCAAGAGGGGTAGACATTCAATGGGTCATAGCGCTGCATTGCATCCAAAAGTGCAATGTTCGTTTGATTTTCAGTAGATTTCCTGCTGAAATCTATTGAACATCAATGTGTTGAGTGTGGTAGAAATCAATTCCTTGCTGATTACATTCTGATCTGAGTGACATTGATTGTTTTGCCACGTAAGGTGGCAATCCATAAGTGTATGGCCACATTAAGGAGCCATCAAGCCTTATCAATAAAGGGAGATTACTGCTATAGGGTGTATGTCAAAGGCACAGGTGAATACACACCACTAGGTTCACAGGTCTGCTCCAATAATTCATGAGCTGATTAAAGGACACACGAGGTAAAAATAAACGAATGAAATAAACAATTGTATTGTCTTCTCCTAAAAATGACTTTTTAAGATTTTCCAACTGTATTTTATATTGAAATCTACTTTTTAAGTTTTTACTGTTTTATTGTTTTTGCTCAATGACACATTCATTGAAGTATGCCAGAGCTAAAATCTATGAACTACTGACCCTTTTTATCTCTTTCCTGCTCTCAGAAGCCATTTTCTGCTAGTTGTAATTTCTTTTTTTTTTTTTCTTTCACTTTTTTTATTGTTATTAAACAGAAGAGTAAACTTTTAACATCATAGAAAATTAGAAAACATTTTACAATTGTCAAAGGCATTTCTTCATGTTGAGATAATCAAGATTAGAATAAACGGGGAATAAGAGTTTTTCGTAGTGGTTTCTTGATGCTTGGTGAGTAATGGCAGATAAGTTCAGGTAGTCCCGGTAAGTGTTCCTACGTATTGGGGGGGGTTGATAAAGCCTATGACAATATGTGGAACATTTTCAAGGAATTCACAGTGACTATTTGAAGTATAGCCTTAAAGAAACACTAGATATCTAAAGATTATAAAGGGGAATCACATTGGTCGACAAGCCACATAGCTAAGTCTAGCATATACGTATGGATTTAGGAGTGAATGAATGAATGAATGGGTGGGCCTCTATTTTAGGTTGGAGAGCCTGTTATATCGAATATGTGGTTGGGGGATCTCAGGCTGGGTTTTCTCAATCACGTAGAGTATCTAAGGAGGGTTGTAGTCTGAAAGCGTGTATGGCCATTGGTCCCAAATTTTATGGAATTTGCCGCCAGTGTCTCTTAGGGATGCTGTCATTTGCTCCATCGTTCTAGCCCAGTTTACCTTATTCTTTACATCCGATAATGTTGGGGGAGCAATATTTTTCCAAGCTTTGGCTATGGATAGTCTGGTGGCTGTTAAAACATGGGTAATCAATTGCATGGTGTGCTTATTGATGTCGGGGATAGGTTTGCTTAGGAGCATTTGTAGGGGATCTAAAGGAATGAGTACACCAGAAAGGTCAGAGATTAGGGATTGAATATCCTGCCATAGGGGGGCTATTATAGGGCAGAACCAGAAGATATGTTCAATAGTGCCTTTTTCGCCACATCCCCTCCAACATAAGTCCGAGGTGTTGGGGTAAATGTGTGAGAGGGTATCTGGGGTCAAGTACCATCGGAACAAGATTTTATATATATTTTCCCTAGTTTGTATGCAGATAGAGGAGAGTTTAGCGTTATTCCAGATATCTTCCCAGTCCTCTAGTGAAATGGAAGTGGACAAGGCCGATTCCCATTTGGTCATATAATCATGTATAGGTATATGAGAGCTTGATTTAGATTGGAGAAGCGAGTAGATTTGTGAAATGAGACCTTTCTGATGTCCTCGGTGTATGCAGAGGCGTTCAAAGGGGGAGAGTTGTGAGGTTATTGAAGATTTGGGAAAGCTATGGTGAAGGAAGTGGCTAATTTGATTATAATCCATGAGTGTCTGAGGAGTAAATGTGAGTTTATCCACCAAAGCAGATTTATCAATAATTGTGCCTGAGGGTTGGTGGATCCAGTCTCGGAGGTTGAAGAACCCTTGATAGTACCATCTTGTTTTAAAGGGAGCGTGCATCCCTGGGGGGAAAGCTGGATTTCCCAAAATGGGGCATAGCGGTGAAGGTTTTGATCGTAATAGTGCCGATCGAGCAACTGATCTCCAGACACTCAGGGTGAAGGATATAGTGGGCAGGAGACTAGCCATAGGGAGGTTGGGATGTGGGTCTGACCAAATCAGAGCGGCTAGGGAGATTGGGGAGACACTAGTTGCTTCGATAAGACCCCACTTTGTAAAGACTGTTAGGTCGGACCACTCAGTCAGCTGTCTAAGGTGTGCAGCCTGGTAATATAATTTCAGATAGGGGAGAGCTAGACCACCTTGTTCTCTTGGGGAGAGGAGAACTGATCTGGAAACTCTGGGTCGTTGGTGATTCCAGACAAATTTCAAGAATTCAGACTGCAACCTAGACAGCTGAGGTGAGGGGACTCTGACCGGGAGGGTTTCGAATAGATAGAGGAGACGTCGCAAGATGTTCATTTTTAACGAGTAGATTCTGCCTAGCCAAGAAATTTTGTAGGAGGTCCACTTATGAAGGTCCTGAAGGATACGGTTTATTAGTGGAGGGAAGTTATATTTGTATAGGGAAGAGTAAGTTGTTGAAAGGTGAATCCCTAAGTATTTTAATGTCTTAGTCCGCCAGTTGTATGAGTAGTGGGTCTTTAAAATGTCTAATAGATCAGGTGGGATTTTGATTGGAAGGGCTTCAGTCTTGTCTTGGTTTAATTTGAAACCTGATATAGATTCATAGGTTTTAATAGTTGAATGTAGGGCCGGTAGGGAAACTAAGGGCTGTGTTATGGTGAGGAGGACATCATCTGCAAACAGAGAGATCTTGAATTCAGAACTTCCTTGCTTTATACCTTGTATATCAGGATTTATTCTGATTGCAGACGCTAATGGTTCGATGCTGATGGCGAATAGGAGAGGGGAGAGGGGGCAACCTTGTCTTGTGCCATTGCGAATATGGAGTGGGGTGGACGGAGCGAATGGCAATTTAATTGTGGTGGAAGGAGAAGAGTATAGAAGTCGGAGGATGGATATGAATGGGCCTTGGAATCCCTGATGGTGGAGGACTCTGAAAAGAAAGGGCCAGGAGAGTCTATCGAAAGCCTTCTCTGCATCCAAACTTAGGAGCAGAGAAGGCTTCCCTGATCTGTTCATAAGGGATATTAGGTTAATTGCTCTCCTTGTGTTGTCCCCTGCTTGACGACCGTTAATAAAGCCGACTTGGTCATTATTTATTAAGGAAACCAATATGGGGTTGAGGCGGTTAGCTAGAGTCTTAGTGATTATTTTTAGATCAGAGTTTAGAAGGGAGATGGGTCGATAGCTTTGGGGGAGTTGTGGATCCTTACCCTCTTTAGGTATGACGGTGATTAAGGAATTGAGGATGGTTGACGGAGGTTTTTCACCTTCTAGCATTTTGTTTGCAAGGGTGGTTAAATGCGGGAGAAGAACTTCCTGGAATTTTTTATAGTAGAGATAGGGTAGCCCATCTGGGCCCGGGCTTTTAGAGGAAGGAAGATGTTTGAGGACTTCTTGGATCTCGTCCACTGTAATCGGGGAATTTAGTTGTTTGGATTGTTCTTCAGTAAGACGGGGAAGTTTGAGTGGCATTAAAAAGGCATCTACTTTATCTAAGAAAGAAGGGTCAGAGGATTGGTCTGGGAGATTGTATAGTTTTTGGTAATAGTCAGAAAACAACTGTGCGATTTTACGTGGGTCATAGTGTATGTTGCCTTCAGGATCTTTCATAGAATGGACCGCCTGTTGCGAACTCCTTGGGTTAAGTTTGCGTGCTAGAATAGTATGGGGTTTGTTACCTCTCTCAAAGAAGAGCTGTCTTGTCCACCGTAGGCTTTTCTCAATTTGGGTGGTTTGAAGGGTACGTATGTTTAGTTTTAGTTGTTGCATAAGGGAGAAATGCTCCTGGGTAGGGTGAGTTTTGTAAGTTGATTGGGCTTTGGCGAGAGAGGTTTGAAGGGCCAGGAGTTTTTGAGTGCAGTTTTTCTTTCGCCTAGTACCTTCGGCGATGAAAATCCCTCTGATAAAGGCTTTGTGAGATTCCCAGAGGATGCCTTGTGAAGATACTGAACCATTGTTGATAGCGAAATATGATCGCAACTCATCTGTAAATTTGGTAAGGAGGTTTTTGTCCTGTAATAATGATTCATTTAGCCTCCAGTGTAACGGCCTGTGGGGTTGATGAAGCCAGTTTAATTTGAGGGATACACTTTGGTGGTCGGACCACGCCATAGGGTGTATTTCAGAGTCGATTAAATTGGGGAGTAATGAGGAGTGCGAGAAAAAATAGTCTATGCGGGAGTGAGAGGCGTGTGGAGGTGAAAAAAAGGTGTATTCTATGGACGTGGGATTGGAGACTCTCCACATGTCTATTAGACCATATTTCCGAAGTAACGCCCTAAACTTACGTGAGTTGCGATCATGTGAAATACCTGTTTGAGAGGTGGTCGATACACTCCTATCTTTACCTGTTGAGAATGCGAGATTAAAATCACCTCCGAGTATAAGTGTGCCCGAGGAGACTTTATGTAATTTAGCTAGGAATGAGGACAGAAAGGAAAGTTGTTGAGTGTTGGGAACATAGACCGTGGCTAGAGTAATCGGTTTCCCTGCTATTGAACCTAGGAGTATTAAGAAGTGACCTTTGGGATCTTGAATTACTTTTGTGATTTGTAGGGGTAGGGTCTTTTTGAATATTATAGCTACACCGGCTCGTTTAGAGGGTCCTGAAGCTAAGTACAACCCGGAGTAGTTATTATTGCTAAGCCTAGGGGGATCATTAGTGCGAAAGTGAGTTTCCTGGATCATGGCTAGGTCTATGTCCATTCTCTTGAGGTCCCGTAGGAGAGCTAGTCTTTTCTGGGGTATATTGAGGCCCTTGGCATTCAGAGTGAGAAGCTTAACCATGATCTAAAAACAGAGCTATGCTGCTTATAGGAATGGCTAGTGACCAATGTGGAACATACAGTAAAACAGGAAAAGAACATAGGTTCCAAAAACTTAAACATTTAAACTTTTTTAAAATAGGAACATTTAAGACTAAGGCATATGGCAGGTGGTGGGAGCCATTGTAAAAGGTATGGCTACTGTCTGTGACAACATCAATGGGTTGTCTAAGTGAGGTCAATCTGAGATTGCTTAAACCCCTAGGGGTATGGGCAAGATCAGATATGAGCCTCCTGGGGTACATGCTGGCGGGCCGCGAGGGAAGCCCGTCATATCTGGAGCGTATTGGGGGACAGGTTAGGCATTGGAAAGTGGATGATATAGGGCTGGGTAGCCAGGATGATAGGTACTGTTATTCTCGTGGGGTGCAGTTCAAGTCGCTTGGGCTTCCATATCTTCCGGTGGTGTGGGGTAGGAGAGACTCCGGGGAGAAATTGTATTCCACTCTGCAATATGACGCATCTTTCGTGGAGGAGATGAGGTGGTAGGAGATCTGGGGCTTTGAGATCCAGCAGCGGGAGGTAGTTTGAGGCCCAGTTGTTTCAGAAACATGGGAGCGTCATCAAAGTCAGATAGGGTGTTGATAAAGCCTTGTCGGTTTACTATGAGGCGGAAGGGGAACCCCCATTTATATGGTATCTTGGCATCCCTAAGAAGCTGTGTAACTGGTCTTAATGCTCGGCGTTTGGCCAGGGTAATGAGGGATAAATCATTAAAAACATAAAGATCGTCTCCTTTAAATGACACTGACGATGTGTTGCGGAGGGCCCTTAAAAGAGCTTCCTTAGCTTCATAGTAATGCATTCTGATTACGACATCCTTAGGTTTCTGGGAAGAGGATTGTCGTTCGCTTAAGGATCTGTGGGCCCTGTCCATGCGCCAGAGTTCCTCAGGGATGTCTGGTGCCACTGATTTAAAAAAGTCAGTAAGATGGGGCTTAAGCTGCTCATGTTTCACATTCTTTGAGAGTCCTTTTATTCTTAAATTCTGTCTCCTATCCCTATTTTCTTGATCTTCCTGCATATTGCGAAGGGACTTAAGATCTGTTGACATAATCTGTTGCTCCTCCGCTAGATCACCTTGTTTTTGTGAGAGTGCTTCTACCTTATCCTCTAGAGCATTTGTGCGATCCCCCAGCCCTGCTATCTCCGTTTTTAGGTCTTTTACTGCATTTAAAATTAGTTGCTGCAGAGAGTCCTGCATGGCCCTATAGTGTCTGTCTAGGGCAGATTCAAGCAAGGATGCAGTGACTGGTACCGTATCTTGTGTGAGGGAGGCTTGTGGAGCTGCGTCAGGAGTCTCATGCTGGTCGGCGCCATCTTGGGCCTCAGGAGGACGGAGGAACCGTTCCATCGTGCCCGCTTGGTGTGTGGTCCTGGCGGATCCGCGTGCGGCCATTAGGTGGAGGAGGATGTCGGGGACCTGTCCCGGTAAGAGCCGCGCTGCAGTAGCTGAGGAGGTGCGGTGTGCGGCTTTGCGGAGGTAGAGGCGGGCTGGAGCTCCGGAGTTAGGCTGCCATCACGGGTGCGCCGCGCATGCGCCTCTGCTAGTTGTAATTTCTTATCAGTGATGTTCACACTGTAGTCTGACCCAGTCCTGACTCAGACAGGAACTGCCACTTACATACCTGATGTTTAACTCTTTCAGGCAGAGTAAGAAAAAAGGAACACTGCATAGTTATTTGTGTGCTAGACACTGTACATACACATGTCTATCTCATCATGTCACATGTCACCTTGGGTATCCTTTAACCACTTCAGGACCCACCCTTTACCCCCCCTTAAGGACCAGCATTGAATTATGTGATCTGTGCTGGGTGGGCTCTACAGCCCCCAGCACAGATCAAACACCAGGCAGAGAGATCAGATCACCCCCCTTTTTTCCCCACTAGGGGGATGATGTGCTGGGGGGGTCCGATCTCTCCTGCCTGCGTGTGGCTGGCGGGGGGGGGGGCACCTCAAAGCCCCCCTCCGCGGCGAAATTCCGCTTCCCCCCTCTCCTACCTGGCCCCCTGGTGATCGGGGCTGCACAGGACGCTATCCGTCCTGTGCAGCCTGTGACAGGACGTCCCCTGTCACATGGCGGCGATCCCCGGCCGCTGATTGGCCGGGGATCGCCGATCTGCCTTACGGCGCTGCTGCGCAGCAGCGCCGTACAATGTAAACAAAGCGGATTATTTCCGCTTGTGTTTACATTTAACCTGCGAGCCGCCATCGGCGGCCCGCAGGCTATTCACGGAGCCCCCCGCCGTGATTTGACAGGAAGCAGCCGCTCGCGCGAGCGGCTGCTTCCTGATTAATCAGCCTGCAGCTGGCGACGCAGTACTGCGTCGCTGGTCCTGCAGCTGCCACTTTGCCGACGCACAGTATAAGCGTGCGGTCGGCAAGTGGTTAAATAGCTGTGGCAGATTGTGGATTAACAGCAAACACAGGCTTTCTGAGGCAAACCACAACTGAACTCCTCATTTGCTCAAACTAACCTGCTCAGTTGTCAGCAATACTCGAGGGTGATTTGATCATATTTACAGTTGCAAAAAGACTGTGCTGTTGCAGGGGAAAAAATATTGCAGCAGATAGAAGGTTTATTTAGGGTTTTCCCAGGTGAAAGCAGAAATGTAATAGTTTCTTTTCTGTTTTATTTCATGCAGATTTCTGAAAGAAGAAGCTATGAGTGAAAATAAAACTTCTGGTGTAATCTCATACTTCCTGTTTACAATTTCAACTTTCATATTAAGGAAAAACTAATAACAAAAGAAATTTTGCTTATAAAAGTAAACCAAAATGTCCCTGTGCTCAGTAATTTGACACAAACAAACATTTGTAATATTCTAAATCTCCTTTTTAAAACTGCTGTTATAATGCAGTCCTACCTTCCTAGGATGGCTATTTTAGAGGTGAGTGAAGGTGCCCTATTTCAGAGGTGAGTGAAGGAGTCCAGAGCTCAATTTGGTTGTCCAAAAGCTAATAGGCAGTTTGACTGGTAGTTGTTTCGGTTGGGGAGGTTATTATCAGGGTCTTGGGATGTGTTAGGATCAGTTTAGGTTTAAACTAGGAACTAGGAATTCGGTTTAGACAAAAAGCCATGATAAGTGCTTGGCACTTAGTAGTTGTTAAGTTTAGGCATTAGGCCAGGGTAGAGGGGCTAGGTTAGTGCAATGGGTAGGAGCAAGGGATGGTTGGGGCTAGTTACAGGGAAGGGGGTGATGTTTGGGTAGATGGGGAGATTCAAATTTATATATTGAGAGACTTTTCTTCTCCCAATACCAGACATTGAACTCAAGGGAAACTGAAGATACCATTGTTGAGATCTGACACACCTTGACTGCATTGTACAGTGTATTGCCAACTGTCCCTGCAGGGTCACTGGTATAAACAGAGGCCACCTAGGAAACTTAGGAGAAAAAAGTTAATTGCACATGGGTCTAGGGCCCATATGCAATTAACTTTTCTCTCTTGAGTTTTCTACTAGGAGATAGGTTCTCATCTTCTATTCGGAATGGCTTTTCAGCACTTTCCAATTAATAAAGTACCAAAAAGTAGGGGGAAAAGTACGATCAAAACTATTTTAAGTATTTTCTTGCTTGTTTTGCTTGGCAGACCTACTTAGACCACTGTTAAATGTATGTGAATTTGCTTCTACCCTTGACCACGCCCACATTCTGATGCATGGCCGCTGCCCGAAAGCCCCCCCGGGTCTCTTAGGATCCCCGCGTTTCCCCTGCAAGTCCTACTTGCGTGTTTGGTACTCCATGATTCCAAAAATGTATTTTCTTTCATGTATGTTTATGTTTGATTTATGCCTTTTTTTAAATAATGCAATGGTCCAAACAGGTTGCATAATTTGATTTATGTTTCATGTCCTGAATAATATAAACTCTGCATAATGAAATTACGTCCATCATTCACCATTGTTTAATATATGTGAGATTTGATTTACAAATGACCTTCCTGGAACATAACTCCTGCATAACTGAGAACGTCTTGTACATAATGTTAGCTTTGCTATTATTACAGTAAACTAAATAAGAAACCAAGCTATTGTTTTCTGTCACATCCTGCGTTCCATCCAGATCAGATATTTAGTTTAGGGAGCTATACCGGTCTCACGGATTCGGCAGACCAACCACATCAATTAATGCAAAAATCTAACTATTATCATATAAACAACCAGTTAAATTCAGTTGTTTAAAATATGTGTTGAAAAGCTGCCCTAATGTACACTTTCTCACTGTTAGCTGGATTAGAAAGAATTCCAGCAGACAAAAGGTCAAATTGACAAATGAGGCTCCAAATGGAGACCTTATTTATACTGGTAATTTGTATGCATCCTGAAACTGGACTAGTCAAAATAAATTCCTGTCTATTTTGATTGGTCCAATTTTAAGCTTTATACAATTTACATAAAATTTGAATTGATGGACAGGCACAGGAAACCTGAGAAATACAAAGGAAGAATACCAGGAGCCAATAGTGCAAACTGCAAATAACACCTTATAAGCCAAAGGCTAAAAGTTGTACTCTCACTTTTCTGGTTGCTAGTATTTGCAACCACTTAAAACACTTATGGGTCCGCTCCTGTGTCCATTTTCCAGTTTGTAGAGGGAGTTTGCAAGAGCGAACTCTCAACAGGGGAAGAAAATGAAAATTACAACCTTCCAATTAGAGTGTAAACAGTAATTTACTGGTGGGTGGAGGCACCCAAAAAGATAAAACAATGTAAAACTGTTAAAAAGGAAAGGAAGTGGTTGATTTACCTCTACTGAAGAAAAGAGCCAGCAACAACTTTAAAAGTTCATTGCACAGTATGACAACACATTTCACACGTGTTCCCTTCTCCCGCAGATCAATACAAAAATTATGCATGAAAATAAAATAATCATACATAAAAGTTTATGTAAATTAATTTTCACATTAACCACCTCTTAGAATACATAGAATTTATCTTTAAGAATGAATACACAAGTATAAATATAAGTATCTATAGACCAGACCATATTTTTTGTTACAGAGTCTCTTTAACTTATTTATTCTTACTCTATCTGAAGACCCGGGGTTGATCGTGTATGTATTTGATTGTTGTTGGGTCCGACCACTTTTTCTAACCTTGACACACAGTCAGTCAATTGTCAAGTTTGTGAGCTTTGGGGTCCTTGGCATCAATAATGTGAGAATGAAAGCCATTTAAATTTTCCCATTGAAGTCAATAAAATAAATCTGGCTGTTTGTGGCTCTGCCCCCTCTTCTGAATTTAAAACCCAGTCACCCAGTGACTGATTGTACCAAGTTTGAGGCCTCTGCCATTAACACTGTAAAAATGGCAGCAATGGAAATAGTCCCCTTGAAAATCAATAGGTGACTCTTGTTTGGCTATTGTATGCTCCACCCACTTTCTTGAATATAAAACCCAGTCACCCAGCCACCGACTGTGCCAAGTTTGAGAACCCTGCCATTAACAGTGTAAAGCTAAACACACACCATACAATCTTGGTTGTACAGATTTACCAAATCTATGTAGTATAAGGGCCAACAGATTGAAAATACATTGACTGATTGATTGAATAAGCTCTTATACTACATGAAAGTGGTAAGATTGAACAATCAAGATTGTATGGTGTGTGTTGAGCCTAAGAATGACTGCAGCTTAAACTTTCTCATTGAAAAATGTAGTTGTTGGCTCAACCCACTTTTTGTAACCTTGACGCACAGTTACTCAATTGCCAAGTTTGTGAGTTTGTGAGTAATGGGAGAATGGAAGCAGTTACTCAATCAAAGAAATCTGATTCACTGTTTGTGACTCCATCCCCTTTTCTGAATTTAAACCCCAGTCACCCAATGACTAACTGTAGCAGGTTTGAGGCCTGTGCCATAAACAATGTAAGAATGGCAATTTTAAATATTCCCCTTGAAATCTATAGGTGAATTTTGATTGGTTGTTTTAGGCTCCACCCACTTTCCTGATTATTAATCCCAGTCATTAAAAGTGGGATAAAACACTGACATAACATTCAACAAAAGTGTGTTTTCCTACTTTTTATTACCCATACAGTTATTATAATTGCTTTTGTGCACAAGTAATATTGTCTGTTTACAAATTCACAAAGTACAGTTTATCTGCTCTGAAAACTGCCATTGCATTTCATTGCATAGCTGCTGTATTTATGTATTAAAATCTATCTAATGATCACTTCTCAGCTCTTTCTGCTTCTAAGTTCAGTACAGCTCAGTTTCGGCAGTTTGCTAATGTTAACTAAATGTACCTGACAACGGAATGTAAACAAAAGATAATGTTATTACCTCTTTGGATGCGGCCAAAAGCTTTCCACTGAAGCAAGGAACTTTCCACTGAAGAACGAAGTGCTGTTTAACTGGTTGAATGTTCTTCTGCTACAATTTTTTGGGGTAGTAAATTCTATGTTGTAAATAATCTTTTAGAACAAAGAGGAAATGCTAAGTTTTATACCACTTTAAAAAAGGCTTTACATTTTTTTTAAAATAAAAAAAAAACTGATTAGTTCTGCCTCTCCTGTGAGAATTACATGGTTACGTGACTTTATACGTTAAAGTTTTTGATAATTTATCCATATTCTTGCCAAAGATCCGTGGAAGGTTTGCTGCAAGAAAATGTTATTTTTTTCAAGAGAAATTTTTGATATCTTATGGGGAATCTAATTTTTCTACTTGGACTCATTATGCTATTACTGGAAAGCCATCTTGTATTACAATGCAATAGGCCCTCGTTATCTATACTGGTACTAGTGAGTTGTGTTAATTAGGGGTTTTTATGCACGCATGGATGGGTAAGCACTTTATTAAGGAGCAGTTAAAAAAAGTGCAGCCAAAATGGGCGCAATTGTTATTTATTGTAATATTGATAGCTGTTATGCTATTTAGCGGGAGGCTATGATTAAATTGTTATTTACCGTATTATTGTTAGTGGCGATTGGGGGGTCTTAAAGTTAGGCACCACCAGGGAGGTCTTAGGGTTAGGCACCACCAGGGGGGTCTCAGGGTTAGGAACCACCAGGGGGGTCTTAGGGTTAGGTACCACAAGGGAGGTCTTAGGGTTAGGCACTGCCAGGGCGGTCTTAGGGTTAGGTTCCACCAGGGGGTCTTAGGGTAAGGCACCACTAGGTGGGTCTTAGGGGTAGGCACCACCAGTCTTATGGTTAGGCACCACCAGGTGGGCCTTAGGGTTAGGCACCACCAGGGAGGTCTTAGGGTTAGGCACCACCAGGGGGGTCTTAGGGTTGGGCACCACCAGGGGGGGGGCTTAGGGTTAGGCACCACCAGGGACGTCTTAGGGTTAGACACCACCAGGTGGGCCTTAGGGTTTAGGCACCACCAGGGGGGCCTTAGAGTTAGGCACCACAGGGAGGTCTTAGGATAAGCCACCACCAGGGGGGTCTCAGGGTTAGGCACCACCAGGGGGGTCTTAGGGTTAGGTACCACAAGGGAGGTCTTAGGGTTAGGCACTACCAGGGAGGTCTTAGGGTTAGACACCACCAGGTGGTTCTTAGGGTTAGGCACCACCAGGTGGGCCTTAGGGTTTAGGCACCACCAGGGGGGCCTTAGAGTTAGGCACCACAGGGAGGTCTTAGGATAAGCCACCACCAGGGGGGTCTCAGGGTTAGGCACCACCAGGGGGGTCTTAGGGTTAGGTACCACAAGGGAGGTCTTAGGGTTAGGTACCACCAGGGGGGTCTTAGGGTTAGGCACCACTAGGTGGGTCTTAGGGTTAGGCACCACCAGTATTATGGTTAGGCACCACCAGGTGGGTCTTAGGGTTAGGCACCACCAGGGAGGTCTTAGGGTTAGGCACCACCAGGGGGGTCTTAGGGTTGGGCACCACCGGGGGGGGGGGCTTAGGGTTAGGCACCACCAGGGACATCTTAGGGTTAGGCACCACCAGGGACGTCTTAGGGTTAGACACCACCAGGTGGTTCTTAGGGTTAGGCACCACCAGGTGGGCCTTAGGGTTGGGCACCACCAGGGGGGCCTTAGGGTTAGGCACCACAGGGAGGTCTTAGGATAAGCCACCACCAGGGGAGCCTTAGGGTTAGGCACCACCAGGGGGGTCTTAGGGTTAGGCAGCACTGAGGGGTCTTAGGGTTAGGCACCACCATGGGGGCCTTAGGGTTAGGCACCACCAGGGGGGCCTTAGGGTTAGGCACCACAGGGAGATCTTAGGATAAGCCAACAACAGGGGGGTCTTAGGGTTAGGCACCACCAGGGGAGGGTTCTGTGTGAGAGTAGGGAGAGGTTAGATTATAGTCAGGTTGTAGACTATCAGTAAATTCACCGATATTGTAATACCGTATTTAAATTGTTATTTACCATTTTTGTTATAGGTATTGTCATTTAATGTTGCATATTTGCAGAGTGGACAAACATTGGACACTGCATCCCATTAAAATTTGCTTTATTCAACTTGGCTAAACATTGTTCCAGATGCAACAGTAAAATTTCACATACTCTTCCCTGATGGTGTGGCTGTGGGGCAATGTTGGAGCTGCGATTGCCTAACGTCCGTTTTGCCTCAAAATGGATGTTTGTCTACTCTGCAAATATGGAATGTCTTTCTCTTATCGTCCTGAGCACGCACATACATTGAGTAATACCCAAATCTACAAGCCTACTCTCCTTGGACATACACACAGGGGACATAGCAAGTACCACAGTTACTGTTTCTTTTTTTCTCTAATGTGCCAAAATTGTTATTTATTGTTATTGCCAATAATATTGTTAATTAGCGTTGTGCCTAAATTAGCTTGTGACTTTTTCAAATGTATGCCTTTATTAATGCATTTCATGAGGGTATAGTGATTTGTTAATTATAATAAATTCACTCGATTTTGTTGCAGCAAAAATTCTAAATTGTATTTATTGATGTATTTTAGTTTACATACTTTTACATGTTATGTACAGAGCCTAGCTCATTATATTTAACTACTAATAGTATTCCTACTGGAGATGTTTGGAGATTTCTTAGTAAATCAGGCACAGTAACATTCTGTTTAATGAATAAGAGGAAGTGCAAACTCTGGCATGCCTTAACATCTCAACTACACGTCTTCCTTAGACACAGCTGTTAAATTAAGTAAAGCACAATACAAATAATGTAGAGGACTTTGAATGTCTAGTTGTGACACTATATGGAAATAGACAATAGCCAAAGAATGGTCCCTCCACCCCTCATCTTCCTGTCTTCTCTTTACTGTTATTTCCACACATTGTCCACTAGAGTCCTGTTATGGCTTCATGGCAGCATTTACTGCAATCCTATCCTGAGTTTGTGTAATTATCTTGTTAAAGAATCAACAAAGTTCAGATTCCATATTCTTGAATGAAAAGAAAATACACACATCCCAGGAGGATAACAAAGGGAAATTTTATGATGTTACAGGACTGAAAGAATGTTTGGAAGGTGTTTTGCTGGAATTTTCAGTTATAGTTGACAGCAAGCAAGTCTTCCACACACTGTTATCATTACTTTTGCTTTATACTTGACTTATCTACACACACACACGCACACACACACACGCACACACACACACACATTTTGCAGCTGCTACTATGAAGAAAAGCATGGTTCACCAGCCTGCCTTAAAGAACAAACAAACACAGAACATTTATATTGCGCTTTTCTCCTGGCGGACTCAAAGCGACAGAGCTGCAGCCACTAGGACGCGCTCTATAGGCAGTAGCAGTGTTAACGAGACTTGCCAAAGGTCTCCTACTGAACAGGTGCTGGCTTACTGAACAGGCAGAGCCGAGATTTGAACCCAGGTCTCCTGTGTTAGAGGCTGAGCCCTTAACCATTACACTATCCAGCCAGTAAAGAACAACTGTAGTGAGAAGAATACAGAAGCCTCCATATTTATTTCCTTTTAAACTATACCAGTTGCCTTGCAGTCCTGCTGATATGTTTGGCTGCACTAGTGTCTGAACGGCACCAGAAACAAGCATACAGCTAATCAATAAGACAATAATCTTAGAATCACCTGTTGATTGGCAGTCCTGTTGAGCTATTTGGCTGCAATAGTGTCTGAATCACACACCTGAATCAAGCATGTGGCTAATCTAGTCAGTAGAGGATCAGCAGGACAGCCAGACAACTGGTATTGTTTAAAAGGAAATAACTATGGCAGCCTCCATATGCCTTTCACTTCAGGTTCCCTAGTTCCTGGTTTTAGTTCAGTATATCTACGCCCCTTGAGACTTCATCTTAGCCTCATAGGCGTAGATATACATACTCCGTTACGATCGCCCACCGCATACACGCACATGTGTTCTCGTCGCCACCCATTACTACACTGATCGGTGAATGGGAACAGATGTTACCAAAACTGATCACAGTGCACGTAATCAATGATGGTGGTCATAAACAAAGTGAAAGTAAACACACACACACACATTACATTACACATTATAAAGTGTGTGTGTGTGTGGGTGGGTGGGTGGGGGGGGGGGGCATCTAGTGGCCTAATAGTAAAAATTAACCTAGATACATTAAATTAAATGAAATAAAAATAAATACTCCATTAATCAACCTGTTATTGGCCCGCCCCCCATAGTTACCAAAATAAAACACTTGTAAAAAAATATATTTACAAAATATATATATATATATATATAAATAGTTACCTTAGGGGCTTAACTTTTTGATATGTACAGTACTGAGCACGTTTTAGGCAGGTGTGGAAAAAGTGCTGTTAACAAATAATGCTTTAAGAACCATAAATGATGATTGTTTATTGTTATCAGGGATTTTGTAAGAATATAGTCAGGGGTATGACAAACCAATTATACCAAACAGGTGCTAATGATCATCAGTGTCACACGTAGGTTGAAACACAGTCAATAACTGAAACAGAAACACCTTCTTAGGAGGCTTAAAGTGATACTTAAGTCAAATAAAAAAAATGAGTTTTACTCACCTGGGGCTTCTCTCAGCCCCCTGCAGCTGTCCGGTGCCCTCGCAGCATCGCTCCGATCCTCCTGTCCCCGTTGGCGGCTCCTTCCGGTTTCGGCGACATCCACCAACAGGAAGAAGGCCGCAATAACAGCATAGAGGGTGCTATTGTGGCTGGGAACGCGAAGAATCACTTGCTTTCCCAGCTTGTCGGCGGCTGTCGCCGAAACCGGAAGCAGCCGCCGGCGGGGACAGGAGGATCGGAGTGATGCTGCAAGGGCACCGGACAGCTGCAGTGGGCTGAGGGAAGCCCCAGATGAGTAAAACTCATTTTTTTATTTGACTTAAGTATCCCTTTAAAGCTGGGTGAGGAACAGCCAAACTCTGCTACCAAAGTGAGGTTGTTGAAGTTTCATGTCATGGCAAGATTGAGCGCAGCAACAAGACACAAGGTAGTTATAATGCATCAGCAAGGTCTTTCCCAGTCAAAGATTTCAAAGCAGACTTGGGTTTCAAAATGTGCTGTTCAAGCTCTTTTGAAGACGCACTAAGAAACGGGCAACAGTTAGGATCATAGATGCAGTGGTCAGCCAAGGAAACTTAGTGCAGTAGATGAAATACATATAGCTTATTGCCCTTTGAAATTGGAAGATATCCAGCAGTGTCATCAGCTCAGAAATGTCCGAAACCAGTGGAACCCAGGTACACCCATCTACTGTCCGGAGAAGTCTAGCCAGAAATGGTCTTCATGGAAGGGTTGCAGCCAAAAAGCAATACCTCTGGCATGGAAACAAGGGCGAGCGACTCAAGTATGCGCAAAAATATAAGAACTGGGGTGCAGAAAAATGGCAGTAGGTGCTCTGTACTGATGCGTCAAAATTTGAAATATATGGCTGTAGCAGAAGGCAATTTGTGCATCAAAGGGTTGATTAATAAATATTTTTCTATGATGAAGCTGTAGTGACTACTTATTTTTCCTCTTTGTTTTTTGCGATCTGTGGTTAATTCTCCAAGATGTTTGGAACAACCTGCCAGACGTGTTCCTTCTAAAACTGTGTGCAAATGTGCCTAGAAGAATTGATGCTGCTTTAAAGGGAAAGGGTGGTCACACCAAATATTTATTTGATTTAGACTTCTCTTTAGTCTTTTGTTCTCTTTTGTTCATTCACTGCATTTTGTTGATTTGTTTAATGATGAAAATAAATGATTAACTCTTCCATTTTTGAAAGCATTCTTTAGTTAAAGCATTTTTTCACACCTAGCTAAAACTATTGCACGCTTCTGTATGTCATGAGGGTATATTACTGTTATTTTTGAAAATAAGGGCTTGTAATTAGTGTTACAGTGTAAACGAACAACAAATAATTGTACTAGGAAATTGAAATGTTGTAATAGCCGGGCAAATAAAATGTATGGGTTTATCCACAGTAGCACGTCTTATTTTAAAACTATAATGGCTGAAAACTCAGAAATAATGATTTTTGTTTCCGATTTCTTATTATTATTCCTGTTAAAATGCATATAGAATAAAATAACTCTTAGTAAAAAAGTATGACCCAAGGAAAGCCTAATTGGTGGCAAAAAACAAGGTATAGATCATTTCAGTGTGATAAAAGGTGATAAAGTTATTGGTAAATGAATGGATGGAACGCTGAAAGGTGAAAATTGCTCTGGTCCATAAGGGGAACGCAACCTGTAGTGGTCAAGTGGTTAAAGACTGATTTCCCAAGGATGGTGCTCATATGCAGTCTGCCATACCTACATAGCAGAAAAAAAAACATTTTTCTTACCTAGGGCTGCTTCCAACCCCTAGAAGTAATTTGCCTGTAAGGATCGCCGACCCCTGATGGGCGATCCCGAGCATACTGCGCTCCTGATGAGATGGGCACATACATGCGCAGGCTTTTGCTGGCGCATGCGAAGAACGCGCCGACCCATCGGGGGTCAGTGATCCTTACAGGTTACCAGCGAAACCCCGGAGAGGACCAGAGCTATGCTAAGGTAGCCAAATGACTTCTAGGGGTTGGAAGAAGCAACAGGTAAGTTCTGGCATTGTGAGTCCTTTAATTCAACTTAACATGAAATGTAAAATAATCTTCACTGAGGGTGTTGCATGCGACTGAAGTCTTTCAACTTCTAGCTCATCGACTTTGAGGAGCCCTGCTTGCTTTCGATGTGACAAACAGTATGTGAAAGCTGCATACTTTTTCCATTTAATATCAAACAATCTTAAAAAAATCCAGTCCAGGACAGCTGAATAACAAAGGGCCATATGAACAGGTGCCTAAGTCACAATGACTATCTTCTAGATATTAAAATCGGACATATTTATGTGTGTGTTTATGTGTGTATGTGCTGCCATCACTCAAAAATGCCTTGACCGATTTCAACTAAACTCGGTATACAGATCCATTACTACCTGGGCAGATATGTTCTGGGGGTCTCACCCCCCCCCCCCCACACACACACACACACACACACCTGGGGGAAATACAAACAGCCAATCAAATGTCACCCATGACATTATTGGGGAAATTTAGAAGGCTGCCAGTCTCACAGTAATAAACATTTTTTTGGGAATGGAGAAACTGGCAATGGTCCTAATCAGGCTGCAACTGAAATGACTACCAACAGAGGCGTGCAGAGCCCCTTAAAGGCTAAATACACACCTTGTATTCAAAAGAGATGCAAACTGTGGACTAAACCCTAAAATCCGATTAAAATGGAATACAAACTTAAATAGCACATGGATGCAGCCAACCATAAGTAAACTTACATTTCTATACAGCAGGAGGAAGTGGCAGCGCTTCTCAAGGCAGGCTACATCTGATTGACTATTTGCATGCATGTGCAGAGCCTAAATAGAGGCAGGTTACACAACTTGCATTCAAAACAGATGCAACAAAATGGAGGATGTTTGCGTCCAAAAACAGTTTGTGCGCAGAGTGTCCTGTACTAGACTTTTCCACCGCATTGAGGTATCCTCATGGAAGAGACCCTAAACTCTAATTAACAAAAACATAGTGTGAACCTGGGGGCAGCTGGCCATAAAATGGTTTACACATTTTTTTGGGAACTGGGAGAAATTGGCAGTCCTCCTAATCAGGCTGCAACTGAAATGACTACCAACAGAGGCATGGAGAACTCGCCTAGAGGCTAAATAATGTATTCAAAAGAAATGCAAACTATGTACTAAACCATAAACTCAGATTAAAACGGAATGCAAACGAAAGTAGCACATGGATGCAGCTAGCCATAAGTAAACTTACATTTCTATACTGCAGGAGGAGGTGGCAGCACTTCTCAAGGCAGGCTGCACCTGATTGACTAACTGCATGGATGTGCATAGCTTAAATATAGGCAGGTTACACAACTTGCATTCAAAATAGATGTAACAAAATGGAGGATGTTGGCTTCCAAAAACAGTTTGCGCGCAGAGTGTTCTGTTCTAGACTCTTCCACTGCATTGAGGTATCCTCATGGAAGAGACCCTAAACTTTAATTAACAAAAACGTAGTGTGATCCTAGAGACAGCTGGCCATAAAAGTTATGTGTAAACCACGTAAAACAACATGGAGGCATACACTAACTGCAGGTAAAATTTACATGTGTGATACAGGCATTACATACATTGAGGTTGATTCACTAAGCTGAGTTGCTACTGCAGCGCAGCTTAATGACAGCAGCGAGTGTTATAATCCCCTGCGCACGCTATGCAGCCATAGCGTGCACTGTTAAATTACGCTCAGCTCAGATAGTTTAAAGAGCGCTTCGTTATACTTAACGAGAGCTCCACTGAACCCGCCCGGAGCCCCGGCGGGTCCAGTAGCTTCAAAGTACGATATTTCTGCACTTTGATTGGCCCAATAGCCTGACTGTCAAGTGGCAGGCTGTTATGAGGTCTGAACAGAGGAACAGGTAATGACCACAATGTGCAGTGATACAAACAACTAAGACCATACTATAAGGTGCAAAGTAAGATTTTATTGTGAGCAGTATATAATATAATGCAAATAAGATGCAACCACATGCACAGCAAGCTATATACAGACAACCAGGGAATGCAATGACAATGATGCAAATATGATGCAAACATATGCAAACGGAAAATATACAGTGAAACTTCCCCAACCAGACAAATAGTTTGCACACATATAATCAACCCCTGACTAACTATATACAAGCAAATGTACACAGCACACACACACATATATATATATACAGACACACAGACACACGCACGCACGCGCGCACGCACACACACACACACACACACACAGTGAGGCAGTCTTAAATAGAAGCAGGATGCAGCTGGTGGTAATTAACCAAAGTCCCATAGAGGCCTCTGCAGGATAGACGAAGAACTGCAAGTCCTTGGTACAGGCAGCATACATCCACCTGCTGGTGGAAGGCAGAACTTCAGGGCTACTAAATGTCCACAAAGCCCTCTACTGGTGGCACAGTGAAAGTCCAAAGTTCTCCAAGTAAAAGCTGCCACCAGCAGGCAGGAGAACGCAATGCATAATTCCTAACACAGGCAGCCTACAGGTCCAATAAAAATGCAGTAATTTCGTTCTTTGAAGCTACTGGACCCGCCACACTTCGGGCAGGTTCAGTGGAGCGCTCGTTAACCACTTGCCGACCACCCACTGCACAGAGGCGGCCGGCAAGGGGATCCCGCAAAGACCACCGCATGCACAGAGGCGGCGGTCCTTGTACGGGCATGGGCGGAGCGATCACGTCATCCGTGACGCGATCCTCCGTCAGGGATCGATAGCCGGCAATTTAGCCTCCAGCTCGCCGGCCAATTAGCAGCGCCGGCGAGCGGAGGAATATAGATTTCCACCTATCAACACGTATAAGGCACTTTGTTAGGTAAACAAAGTGCCTTATACAGACTTTCTCCTCACCTCGTGGTCTCTTTGTTCCAGAGACCACCAGCGAGGAGGAAGCCTTTGCAAGTACACACTACACATTGCTTTTTTTTGCCCACAGCCTCCCTGATCTCCCACCCCAGCCTTCAGACCCCCCCCCCTGATCACCCCAGCAGATCCTGACCCTGACAGCACCCTTGCACCCCACTAAAACCCCCACCCCCCCACCTGCCACTAACTATCGACGCTATCCCTTAGTTTAGGTCCCTAACTGCCTCCTAATCACCCCTGATCCCCCCCTACCTTTAGATCACCCCCAGACCCCATCCCAGACTACCCCCCTGTATGCTGTATACATCTGTATACAGCTAGCTTACCCCCTGATCCCCCTCTGATCACCTGTCTATCACCTGTCCATCACCCCTCAGCACCCCCACCCATCAGAGCAGAACCTAACTGCCCCTCGGGGGCAACCGATCACCTGCCCAGACCCTCGATTGCCCTCAGACCCCCCTCCTGATTACATCCCCTGCGCATTGTTTACATCTGTCCTCCCCAGCAATCACTAACTGATCTTCGATCAGTAACCCCCTGTGTCTGCCTCTCATCAGATCAGGACTCAGTCTGCCCCGTGCGGGCTCCTGATCAACCCCCCACCCCCTCAAATCGCCCTCAGACCCCCCCTAATCACCGTCCGAGTGCATTGTATTTGACTGTGCTGTGATTGTATTCGATTGTGCTGCGATTGTATTTGATTGTGCTGCAATTGTATTTGATTGTCCCGTGATCTGCTTCGATTGTTCCGTGATTGTTTGATTGCCTCTGAGACCCCACTTCCCACCAACCCCCACCACCACCCCCACCCCCATCACCACCCCCACCCCCATCACCACCCCCATCACCTTCCGAGTGCATCAGATTTGATTGTGCGGTGATTGGATTCGATTGTGCTGTAATTGTATTTGATTGTCCCGTGATCTGCTTCGATTGTCCCGTGATTGTTTGATTGCCTCTGAGACCCCACTTCCCGCCACCCCCAACCCCACCCTCCTCCCCACCACCTCCAACCACCACCTTCCGAGTGCATCAGATTTGCTTGTGCTGTGATTGTATTTGATTGTCCCGTGATCGGCTTTGATTGTCCCGTGACTGTTTGATTGCCTCTGAGACCCCACTTCCCACCAACCCCCACCCCACCACCACCCCCACCCCCCATCACCTTCCGAGTGCATCAGATTTGATTGTGCGGTGATTGGATTCGATTGTGCTGTAATTGTATTTGATTGTCCCGTGATCGGCTTCGATTGTCCCGTGATTGTTTGATTGCCTCTGAGACCCCACTTCCCGCCAACCCCACCCTCCCCCCACCACCTCCAACCACCACCTTCCGAGTGCATCAGATTTGCTTGTGCTGTGATTCGATTTGATTGTGCTGTAATTGTATTTGATTGTCCCGTGATTGTTTGATTGCCTCTGAGACCCCACTCGCCACCACCCCCAATACCTCTCAAATACTCCCTTTTGCTAGGTAGGTGCTCTTTTTTTCTGGGTAGTCTCGGAGGAAAACCCCATAAATTTAGCAGTCCACAATGGCAAGAAGCGGGATTTCCGATGAGAAGGTATACAGGTACATGGACCAGTCGGATGAGAGCTTTTGGGTAGACTCAGCCGACGAATCATCCGGGTCCGAATTTGAACCTGTGGAAAGCAGTGGTTCTCTGACCGAAAGTGATGATGAGGTTTTGGTCCCGGCTAGAGCCAGGCGTACCAGACCCCATGTCGTTAGACCGCAGGTGGCGCAGGATCCGCCTCAAGGGCAGCAGGGTGGTGCTAGCGCTGATGAGAGTTTTCTTAGTGAGGCAGGCACCAGCAGCGCAGCATCTCCTGGACTTAGTACCAGTACTTCCGTAGACCCTGGTGAAGTGGTGAGCGCCAGCATGGAAGTTGAAACTGGTACGGTGGCACGTGCAGTAGTACCCCTGTCGCAGCCACCAAGAAGAAGACGGGCCCGTAGTACCCATAGACTCCCAGAGGTGCTGGCACATCCAGATTGGCAATCCCCTGATTCCGCCGCACCCGTAGTGCCCCCTTTCACCGCCCAGTCTGGAGTCCAGGTGGCGACAGCTCATCTAGGAACGGCCCTAGACTTTTTGCAGCTGTTCATCACCCAGGTTCTCTTGGACTTAATTGTGGTTGAGACCAACCGTAAAGCCACACAATTCATCACCGAGCACCCGGAGAGCAGCTATGCCCAGCCTTTCCAGTGGAAACCAGTCCATGTTTCCGACATTAAAATCTTTTTGGCCCTTATCCTTCACTTGGGACTAATGAAACAGAATGTATTGCGGTCGTATTGGTCTACGAACCCAGTACATCATGTTCCCTTGTACCCTGCTGCCATGTCCAGGACACGATTTGAGTCCATCCTGCAATTCAACGATGACAAAACCTGTCATGAAAAGGGCCACCCTGCTTATGACCGGCTCCACAAAATTCGGCCCCTCATAGACCACCTGTCATCAACATTTGCAGATGCTTATACCCCTGAACAGAACATCTGCGTAGACGAGTCCCTCTTACGCTTTACCGGGCACCTTGGCATCAAACAGTACATCCCAAGCAAGCGCGCCCGGTATGGGGTGAAACTGTATAAGCTCTGTGAAAGGGCCACTGGCTATACATGTCGTTTTAGGGTCTATGAGGAAAAAGACTCAAAATTGGAGCCGGTCGGATGCCCTGACTACCTGGGGAGCAGTGGAAAGGTTGTGTGGGACTTGGTGTCACCCTTGTTCCAGAAGGGGTACCATCTTTATGTGGACAACTATTACACAAGTGTGGCCCTCTATCAGCACTTAAAGTTAGAGGGAATCCGATGCTGTGGCACTGCGCGGCCTAGTCACCAGGGCTTCCCCCAATGGCTCGTTACCACCAGACTTGAACGGGGGCAGAGGGCCGCCTTGCGTACTGACGACCTGCTCACGGTGAAATGGAGGGACAAGAGGGACGTTTACTTTCTGTCCACCATTCACACAGAAACGACAGTCCAAATTCAACGGGCAACTGAGGTCATTGAAAAGCCCCTTGTTGTCCACGAATATAATGTCAACATTGGAGGGGTGGACTTCAATGACCAGAGGTTAGCGCCCTATTTAATTTCCCGGAAAACAAGACGCTGGTATAAGAAAGTGTCTTTTTATCTGATTCAATTGGCAGTTTACAAGAGCTTTGTTCTCTACAGTAAGGCTGGGAGAACTGGATCTTTCCTTCAATTTCAGGAACAGATCGTTCTGGACCTCCTGTATCCAGGAGGTGCCAGGCCCCCCCCCCCCCCCCCCCCAGATGCAACTAGCCGACTGCATGGAAGGCATTAGGTCTATCAGCTTCCGAGTACCCCAGGTCAACGCATCCGAAGAAAACGTTGTCGTGTCTGCAGCAGTGCTAGAAGAAGGACTGACACCGTTTTTTATTGTCCCAAATGTCCTGACCAGCCTGGCCTATGCAAAGTGGAGTTTTTTAAGAGAGGTACCACGAGCAGGTACACTATTAGAACCTAGGGAACTCCAGACACAGGAGTAGGCACACACTCAGTGGTATTTCGCACATTGTCTCGGGGGAGGAGAGGTAAGCTTGAAAACCAAACAAACAGGTAAGCATAAAAGTCGGAAGAAGGATCGGTTTCCATGCTTGATATTGCTGATCTGTGCTGGGTTGGCAATATAAGACAGCATGTTTGAATTTCCCTTGAGTTTGGACACCCCCGGTTTATATGTGATTTACTTTGGGCCTATGATGATACTTTATTGCCACACAGAGTCATCTCTATTGGCAGGCATATTGCTGTATACTACAGGCATAATGCTGTATACTAAAGTTCTGAGGCCCAGTCACATAAGTTGGTGGCTCACCCTGAGTGCAGGGTGGCACGGTGTGTCTCTCTCCTGAGGTTATCACTGCAATTGATGTGGAGGAAGATCTGCCATTGATGTGGAGCAAGGTATGTTTGCCGTTCATTTTTCCTTTCAGCCCAGAGTGCATAACCCGTATACCCAATATAAGGAGTATAGCAGAAACTCCTAATACTGGCCATACATGTAATGATTGCAGAGACCCTAAAATGCCAGGACAGACTCCACAAATGACCCCATTTTGGAAAGAGGACACCCTAAAGTATTCTGTGAGGTGCATGGTGAGTTCATAGAAGATTTTAGTTTTTGTCACAAGTTAGCAGAATTTTTTTTTGTTTTTTTGTTACAAAGTGTCATTTTCCATTAATTTGTGACAAAAAATAAAATTTTCAATGACCTCACCATTCCCCTCATGGAATACCTTGTTGTGTATTCTTTCCAAAATGGGGTCATTTGTGGGGTTTAACTGTCCTGGCAAGTGGGCGGGGTGCTAAATTTTGAGCACCTCTGTAAAGCCTAAAGGTACTCATTGGACTCTGGGCCCCTTAGCGCAGTTAGGGTGCAAAAAAGTGCCACACATGTGGTATCGCCGTACTCAGGAGAAGTGGTATAATGTATTTTGAGGTGTATTTTTACATATACCCATGCTGGGTGGGAGAAATACCTCTGTAAATGACAATCTTTTGATTTTTTTTACACACAATTGTCCATTTACAGCGATATTTCTCCCACCCAGCATGGGTATGTGTAAAAATACACCCCAAAACACATTGTACTACTTCTCCCGAGTACGGCGGTACCACATGTGTGGCACTTTTTTGCACCCTAACTGCGCTAAGGGGCCCAAAGTCCATTGAGTACCTTTAGGATTTCAAGGGTCATTTTGCAGCATTTGGTTTCCAGACTACTCCTCACGGTTTAGGGCCCCTAAAATGCCAGGGCAGTATAGGAACCCCACAAATGACCCCATTTTAGAAAGAAGACATACCAAGGTACTCTGTTAGGAGTATGGCGAGTTCATTGAAGATTTTATTTTTTGTCACAAGTTAGTGGAAATTAATTTGTATTGTTTTTTTTTTCACAAAGTGTCACTTTCCGCTAACTTGTGACAAAAAATAAAATCTTCTATGAATTCACCATAGTCCTAACAGAATACCTTGGGGGTGTCTTCTTTCTAAAATGGGGTCATTTGTGGGGTTCCTATACTGCCCTGACATTTTAGGGGCCCTAAACCATGAGGAGTAGTCTGGAAATCAAATGCCGCAAAATGACCTGTGAAATCCTAAAGGTACTCATTGGACTCTGGGCCCCTTAGCACAGTTAGGGTGCAAAAAAGTGCCACACATGTGGTATTGCCGTACTCAGGAGAAATAGTATAATGTGTTTTAGGGTGTATTTTTACACATACCCATGCTGGGTGGAAGAAATATCTCTGTAAATGGACAATTGTGTGTAAAAAAATCAAAATATGTGTGGCATTTTTTTGCAGCCTAACTGCGCTAAGGGGTCCAAAGTCCAATGAGCACCTTTAGGCTTTACAGGGGTGCTTACTATTAGGCACCCCCAAAATGCCAGGACAGTAAACACACCCCACAAATGACCCCATTTTGGAAAGTAGACACTTCAAGGTATTCAGAGAGGGGCATGGTGAGTCCGTGGCAGATTTAATTTTTTTTTTTTTGTCGCAAGTTAGAAGAAATGGAAACTTTTTTTTTTTTCACAAAGTGTCATTTTCCGCTAACTTGTGACAAAAAAAATAATATCTTCTATGAACTCACTAAGCCTCTCAGTGAATACTTTGGGATGTCTTCTTTCCAAAATGGGGTCATTTGGGGGGTATTTATACTATCCTGGAATTCTAGCCCCTCATGAAACATGTCAGGTGGTCAGAAAAGTCAGAGATGCTTGAAAATGGGAAAATTCACTTTTTGCACCATAGTTTGTAAATGCTATAACTTTTACCCAAACCAATAAATATAGGCTGAATGAGTTTTTTTTTTTTTTTATCAAAAACATGTTTGTCCACATTTTTCGTGCTGCATGTATACAGAAATTTTACTTTATTTGAAAAATGTCAGCACAGAAAGTTAAAAAAAAATCATTTTTTTGACAAAATTCATGTCTTTTTTGATGAATATAATAAAAAGTAAAAATTGCAGCAGCAATCAAATAGCACCAAAAGAAAGCTTTATTAGTGACAAGAAAAGGAGCCAAAATTCATTTAGGTGGTAGGTTGTATGAGCGAGCAATAAACCGTGAAAGCTGCAGTGGTCTGAATGGAAAAAAAGGCTCTGGTCCTTAAGGGGGGTAAAGCCCACGGTCCTCAAGTGGTTAAATATAACAAAGCGCTTTTTAAACTATACGAGCAGACCCTAATTTAACAGAGCACGCTATAACTGCATAGATACTAGATGAGTGGTTAAGACAAATGTACTGAGGCCAAAACACTCTTAAAGGAATACTATAAATACCCAAGTGTTCTAAAATGACAAGGTACAAATAATGTCTAAGTAGCTGTGTAAACATTTTCCTACTTTTCATGTTAAATATCAGAGGCAAAAGCTGTAATTTATTGAGGGTAGGATTTAGCTATATTGGGACAAATCAATTGCAGAAGGGGTGTCTGCTACAATGCACAGCCAGAGTTGCATATCAGACTACAGAAAGCAAATATCAAACATATCAAACTCTGAAAGCAAAAACAGTATGAAAAGCTGTGACAATTAGTTACATTTCCTCTGCTCTCTTCAGACACTTCAGTCAGAAACACAGGACACAGAAGCTGCAGCTGTAGGTAGCTTTCTCTCTGTCACACGCAGAGTTACTCATAGAGTTAACTGATCAAGTGTGAGGGGAATTTCCCCTCTCCTCATGGCTCAGTCTGCCGTCAGTTTTGGCGTCAGTAAAGTTTGAAAGTATTTTGATAACAGTAAACAAAGAGGTTGCTACTAAAATGTATACACCAGTACTTAGCAGCACTTCCCAAACAATTCCTGTCAATTGAAAAAAATATGTGAATTGATAGTATTCCTTTAACAATGGTAACAGATAGTGGTGAAACTGGCTAGTGACGATTGGCTGAATTGCTCAGCCTCTGCTTAATTAAGTACTGCAGACTAGGTGTAATGTATTTGCACTTGCTGTCTAAGACTGACTAATGAATAATCAGAATGCCTGCTTTACCCACCCTTCTAATGATGTCAAGCTGACACTTGCATTTCAGCCTCCCATCCTCTTTGCACGTCATAAGATGTGTATGTAAACACTGACACACTATATATCACTTTTTTTTAGTAGTAATAGAGTAGCCTGGAGCTGTACGGCGGAGGAGAATGTGTGACCATCGCTGGAGAGAGCCTCAGTGAGTAAATACCCCCTGCTCATTTCACAGCACCTCCCGAGGATCAGGAGGGAGGGTGGGAACACCAATAGCTGGCTAACTATATAGTAGCACCTAAAGCTGCCTTACTGTGGACACTCATACCTGGCTTATCTATACTATCGCACCTACAGCTGGCTTACCTATAATGTGACACCAATAGCTGGCTTACCTATACTATGGCACCTATAGCTGGCTTACCAATAATGTGGCTTTTATAGCTGGCTTACATATACTGAGGCACCTATAGCTGGCTTACCAATAATGTGGCTTTTATAGCTGGCTTACATATACTGAGGCACCTATAGCTGGCTTACCTATACTATGGCACCTATAGCAGGCTTACCTATAATGTGGCATCTATAGCTGGCTTACCTATAATGTGGCACCTATGGCTTACCTATACTGGGGCACCTATAGCTGGATACCCTATACTGGAGCTTATGCTCATTATTGGCATGCTATTCGCTCGTTGTGTACCTTCAATATCTTCCCCAGTGTCCTCTTCCATGTCCCTTGGGGGGTTTGCTTCTCTCTCGGCGACGATGTTCCC